>NC_090273.1:56791623-57391623 GCF_040414725.1 Anabrus simplex | reverse complement strand
AAGGGGCACGTGATCTCAACTTGCACAGGAAAAAAAGGAACAATACTTACAAATTGCAGAGGGGTATTGGATCGAACTTTTATAATTCAATTCGACAGTAAGGTGAATGGTAAAGGGCGGAGGGGCACGCAAAGAACAAAAGGAATTCGTACGTTAACCATACAGGCAGTGAATAGAGTGAGGGTTGAATTAGCCAGGGGCAAGCTATATCAGGCCGAGCGGTGCTGTCAGGCAGTTCTAATAGGATTACACCCGTCAGCAGGACAGGTGGAGTGGGATTAGCTTTATGAGACTCAACCCCAGTATTTATTTAGTGTCTTCAGTTATAGCGACAAAGCATGTTGAAAGATAATGCTTTGAAGTAGATATCTGGAGAACATTTTACCGATCCAAAGGAAAGAACTAAAAAACGAAAGATCCCATGACTAGCCCAAAATAAAATTAAAAATATGCTGCAAACATTGACAGTGAATTGTAAAATAAAACGTTGTAATTATGAATTATAGATGTTAGATCTTCTGTTAGAGTACGGTTATCCGTGCATGCTGAGATTTAATACAGAACACAGTCCTTGAATAGTAAATATGGTCATATATTTGTTCCATGGTATAACGAAATAATGCTTTACTTTCTTTTATACGCTGATTAATTTTCAACAACGGGCATATAAGTCTCTGGTGAGACCCCAAATAGACTATGGTTCCAGTGTATGGCACCCTTACCAGGAAAACTTAATTCGAGAACTGAAAAAAATTCAAAGAAAATCAGCTCCGTTTGTCCTGGCTGATTTCGGACTTAAATGTAGAATTAAGAAAATGTTGAAAGTTAGGGCTGCGGAGACTGGAGAGAAAGTAGACGAGCAGCTCGACTAAGTTGTATGTTCCAAGGTAACAGTGGAGAGATGGCATGGGAAGACATTAGTAGACAAGTAAGTTTGAGTGGTGTTTTCAAAAGTAGATTAGTGATGTTGCTGCTTGTTGTTTAAAGGGGCTTAACATCTAGGTCATCGGCCCCATTATATTAATAGTGTATGTATTACATATCATATTGGGAAGTTGAAAAAGTATAAAGAATATAATTTACCATATTACGCAGGGATAATTCAAGAGCACGGTCCAGAATATGCATGAGACAGAAAAAAACAAACAAGTAATATTTTTGAGTGCATGGTAATAGCAACTACACCGTCGGCATTAGATACAGTCTATGGTGTAATGGGGATGTGTACACGCTGGCAATGCAATATTAATTCTTTATTTACGAGACTGACGTGAATCATACATGTCTTTTATGCCTTATTCGAGATTAATAGCAAAAAAATTTCTTTACACTCATCTATGTCACCAATTTTTGTTATATGCTCTGAATGCTCTCCTGATGCTACAAACGTTTAACGGACGATTTAGTCCAAGCTTCCAAGTTGTTCCGCAAACTTCTAAACAATTTTTTACCGCCTTATACTGTGCCTAACTATGATTTTTCCGACGCAGACTTCTTTTTAAATTAATTTGCTATATTTAGAATGTACAGTACATTAAACTCAACGTGTCACGTTATCGTATGTTCATCAAGGTGTACGCCACAAGCAAAACCTAGGCCTACCTTAAAGTCACATGCATACAAGAACGATGTAACTCGAGTCTCTTTGTAGCAACCAATGTATTCGCCTTAGAAATGCAGAAAATTTACTCTAACTTACTTTCTGGAAAACCTTAGTCATACCAATTTTCAACCATGTCATTGAATTGTGTGATCATTTCATCTATTTGTCTGTCTCTGAATATATTTAGTTCATAATTAACAAATACATGCGAATAATTTAAACTTAAGTACTTTTTTGATAAAAATACACAACATTTTAACTCTCTTTGCACATAATATTTACTGTGATTATTTTGTTAAAGCAAATGAATATTGAAATATTAAAAATTGAGAATTTTTTTTACTCTGCCTCGGGCCAGAAACATGGAACCAGTTGCAACTGGGTTTAAATATATACTCTAATCCTTGTTTATTCGGAGCGTGGACTTATTTGTTATTTAAACAAGCGAAGTTTTAATAACGTAAAACTAAATAAAAAAAGCACATTTGCTGTTCTATAAAGATGCATTTTACTGAAATGTTTGTTCTGTTAAAATTAAATGAAATTTTTGAAGTGATGTAAAAATAATTGAACCCTCTGAATCGACGTTAAATTTTACCTGCTTGAAGTGTGTGGAACTTTGTAAGTTAGATTTTGAGAATCACACGTCTTTCAATCGTTGTATCCTTGGTATTTAGTACGACGAACCCATATCCTCATCGTGTTTTCCTTAAAACAAAACTCCAACAAATTTCAGAGTTTCTACGTTTAAAGCTCAAGCGTTCGAATCGTTACGCTCAAAGCTATTATCTTTGGTAATGTTGTTCTGTACGCGTCGTAATATAAATGGTACTCTGCTTCCCAATAGCGTCTGTGTGTGGAGGAGATACAAACGGTGATTGACACAGAAATAACCAGATAATTTAATCCAGGAAGCGTTGGCTGGAGCCCAACGGATTCTTACCTGAGTATAGTACTGTTTTTTTTTACCTGTGTGAGGTTTCTCACTTTCGAGTGCCCTATTCGACCTTCCCTGTGGTTACAGCATTTTCCACCTACATTGGATTACTTGTCGTAAGAGACGACTGAGAGGGACAATTCCTGCAGGCTCTGAACTTTTGAGCGTGGGGTGTCAGCCAAGGATTCCAGTCCACTACATTTTTCAGGCTCTTAAGTGCCATATTTCCTATCTGACATCCCTTGTCCTACTATATTTATCCTCCTCTGCCTCCAAATGCCTTTCCTGACGAGATGTAGTGTTTACAGTATACTATGTATACTGGTATGCGCTATATCAAATTTGTTACTTTCATTGACCTGTCTCAGTCTCATCCTTGGCTTTGACAATATGAAAGTGACTGAGGTATGAGTGATGCTAGTATTACCATTCTTTATGCAGCCAGTCTCTGCTATGAATGGTGTGAAAATATCACTCATAGGGTCGGTTGGTGCATGCATTTCAGTGGGCTTGGCAGACTGATATGTAATAGCAACGTCTGACTCGGTGAGGAAAGCAACGGGAAACTACCTCACTCCTCATTTCTCTAGTACGCCTCTTCACTGACGCCTAGGCTATTTATGACAGCTGTTGGTGAAGCTGTGGAGGATCAAACCAGCCTTAGGGCTGAATACCCAACATACATACTGCCTCCAACTGTATTACACTTACATAGTTTAATTTATTCTCGTCTTTAATGGCCCATGCTTCTCTTTTCCGATACCGTCATACTTCAAGTGTCTATCTGCTTGCATTTTTTATTTATATGGTATGTGGTCTCCGGAGAGGCCTGGTGCAGGTGTTTCGAGTTGACGCATGATAGAATACCTGCACGTCTATGAGAATTGGGCCCTACTTAAGATGAATGTGCGATGTTCGGCTGTAGCCTCATCGGTCGACTAGAATATAGTCCTGTCCAATTCCGGAAGTTCCTCAGCCAGGACTGCTTCCTTCGACCACGACCTTAGTAGGTTGTACTTTTCACTTTTCATAATATGCCCAAGGTAGGCTGTCTTTCTTTTCTTGATTGTACATACCTAAATTCTTTCCCTACTCATTGCATTGGAGACGTAGTCATTCCACGAGAACCATTCACATCCCAGCGGCCCTGGGTTCGATTCCCGGCCGGTTCAGGAGTTTTTAATTTTAAATTATTAATATCCCTGATCTGCGGACTGGGTGTTTGTGTTGTCCTTAACGTTTCTTTCCTCACATTCAACACTTTACACTACCGCAATTTCTAAATACACCCTGGTTCATAACATATGGTGCAAGTAGAGGCAAAAGATCTTTCTAGGTCGATGCCCCCAATAAATAGCATTTAAAAAATTGTCGTCGATGGTATAGGAAAGGGGTAGGAGTGGGAATGAACCGAACGTGGCCTTAATTAAGGTACAACCTGGTGTGAAAAAGCGAGACCACTGAAAACTATCTTCAAGGCTGTCGACAATGGGCTTCGAACCCACTATCTACCGAATGCAAACTGACAGTTACAGGACCAAAACATCGCAGGCAGTTGCTCGCTGCATTTATACTCCTAATGGTGTTACATTTCAGAGTCAGAACCACTGAATATACAAAGCAGCCGACGAATTTATGACGTGTCTCCAACCGCAGTAGAGTCCTCACTTTCAGAAAGCTACCACGAGACATTTCTATTCTTATACGGCTCTCTAAATCCGTTGTTTTGCGCTTTTTTCCCCAATACTTTTTCACAATAAACGCACGCTGCCGAAGAGAGTGCTGCGATGTTCGTGCTAGGACAGTAAATTCTAGATACTGCAAACTAATTAATAATAGCTAACAATTCCCATGATAGTCAACAATGGATGGTAGGGGTACTAATATAGTTTCTCCCAGAGCAACTGAAATCGTTACAGGAAATTATAACTTATCAAAATTGTAAAGAGATTTTATGATCCGGCCAGTATTACATTCATGGTCCAATAAACTGCCTTCTTGTGGCCATTCTGATTATGATATGCAGGTAGATGTGGTGGTAATTGTTTAAGAAGAGTACAACCGGGCAAGCATCCTCTATTAGGAAAATAGAAGAGATCCGGCACCTCGAATAATGAAAATATCGGCCAAAGAAAGGGAATGGCGTGAGAATGAACAACTCCCTAGACCTTCCGAACCTAATACACTCGAGGTCGGAAGAAAACAAGAGTAGATCAAGGGAAGTAGGATAGGAAAGATAATGGCGAGGAACCTTACACAGGTAAGTAGATGTAATAACCGATAATAACAGTGTGTGAAAAAAGGGATCAGGAAAATTTAAAGGGATATCCTCATATAGAATGCACTCGAACTCTTAACGTGCGTCGTTTCGGACGGGTTCTGCGGTTAGTATCCCTTAAATTGTCTCAAAAAGGACCTCAACTTCCTCTCTGGATCAGTGGTAGAGTGTCAGGCTCCGGACCCCAAGATAGCGGGTTCAAATCCAGCAGAGGGCGTCGGAATTTTGAAGGATTGAAAAAGGTGCATTCTTCACTCAATATCGTACGATGACGGCATGTACCAAAAAAGATCTCTGGTAACACATTTGGTGTTTACCAGAGAAAAATCATTGAATATCAGCCACAGCCACCCAAGAGAGATTCGGTTTACTCGGCCATCTAGTGAGCCTAGAGTAAACCCGCTAGCTGAAGCCACACGATTATTATTATTATTATTATCATATATATTATTTCAGTAGTATATATCCCTTTTGCGGCGATCACAAGTAACCGATCGTGAAAACTGAGCATTCAAAAGAAAGAGAATAGACAATAGCAGTGACGAATTCCACTCTCATTTCATAAATATTGATAATTTCCTTTTAAAAAAAGTTTAAAAATTGTACGAAGTGTGCGATTTGCAAATACTGTTGCTATAGGAACATACGTGCCATTATTGCTGTCCACTTCACATTTTGCCGCTGGGACGCCTCTTTTATATCATTATAATATGCTGTAATTACAAGTTAAGAAAAGAATGATAGTGAAACCAAAAACTACTTCTGGAACATTCGTCAGTATAATAGTGCACCTGCATTTGCTTCCGTTTAAGTAGATCCCATAAATGTTTAAAAAATCAAAGATACATTAAGTGGTAAGTAAGTCTGTCTAATATTGTACTGATATGTGTATTCCTTAGTCCACCATGGAGTTCACCAAGGGGTACTCCACCATATAATTTCTGAACATGCGATATTTCTCCCACGGGTCCCCTAGTTAATTTTATTTCGTCCTAAATCGCAATTATGTTGCAAACTAAATTTTAGTGACGTGGTAGTTGTGGTGGTGGTGATTAATCATTTTTTTTTTTTTTTTTTGCTACGGGCTTTACGTCGCACCGACACAGATAGGTCTTATGGCGACGATGGGATAGGAAAGGCCTAGGAGTTGGAAGGAAGCGGCCGTGGCCTTAATTAAGGTACAGCCCCAGCATTTGCCTGGTGTGAAAATGGGAAACCACGGAAAACCATCTTCAGGGCTGCCGATAGTGGGATTCGAACCTACTATCTCCCGGATGCAAGCTCACAGCCGCGCGCCTCTACGCGCATAGCCAACTCGCCCGGTGATTAATCTTTTAAGATGAACTACAACTGGGCAACCTTCCTCTATTAACACTAATCAGAACGAAAATGGAAACGTTATGCCACGTCGAAGAATGAAGTTACCGGGAAAATAAATGGAAGGGAGTGAAAATTAAACGCTCACGAGGCCTCGCAATCTTGATACCGTCGAGTTTGGAAGAGAAACAAAGTCGGCAAAGAGAGGTTGGTTGGGAAAGATAAATGCGAGGAGCCTGACGCATGTAAGTGGAATCCTTCCCAGATTCAAACAGAGAACCTGTGGTCACCAACCCACGTTCTCAAGTTGAAAGTCCCTAGGTCCCCTTTTAGTTGCCTGTTACGACAGGCGGGAGATGTACTCTAAAGATGCCCCCCCCCCACAGGTGTATTTTATTATTTTTCTCGAATTGTCAGATTCTTGAAAAACTGAAAAAATCTTTCAATTCCTTCGAAAGAAAAGTTGATGCTGTGTTCAAGCAGAATGAATAACCGTGGAGATTCCCGGTGTATTACGATTGTCAAAATACATTACATAACTTTTCCACAGTTGACCCTGATCACCTGTATCAAAGCCTGGGATAACTCGACGGCAGTTTCCGTACACTCCCGTCGGGCCGAGTAGCTCAAACGGTAGAGCGCTTGTCTTCTGAGCTCTGGTTGGTGGGATCGATATTGGAAGGTGCTCAAATACGTCAGCATCCGGTCGGTTGATTTACTGCAGAAACTCCTGTGGGACAAAGTTCCGGCAGTTCATGGTCGCCGAAATTAGTAGGATGTGAAAGCAATGCCATCACTATCCATATACAGACTGGGACATAATCCAGAAGATAGTGGGTTCGCATCCCACTGTCGGCAGCCCTGAAGATGGTTTACCATAGTTTCCCATTTTCACACCAGGCAGATGCAGGGGCTGTACCTTAATTAAGGCCACGGCCGCTTCCTTTCAACTCCTAGTCCTTTCCTATCCCATCATCGCCATAACACCTATCTGTGTTGGTGCGACGTAAAGCCACTAGCAAAAAAACAAAATCAGCTTGTTACAAATTTAATGTTATCTGTGCTTTTGCTGGATGGCTTAAAACTTCACATCCTTTTTTCCAGTCAATCGATCGGGTCAGGAATTGAATGAATGAAGCTCCATGGTACCGGCTGCCGAAGCCTGTCGCATTCTTCTGGGACAATGATTAGTGACTGACAAATGAAATTATATTGGAGAGTGTTGCTGAAATGAAAGATGACACGGGAAACCGTAGAACATTCTGTCCCGCCTCCACTTTGTCCAGCACAAATCTCAGATGGAGTGACCGGGACTTGATCTACGGATTCCAGCCGTGAGAGCCAGCCGCACTAGCACCTGAGCCATGGAGGCTCCTTACTGTAAGGCTTATGAACCCCTATTTTATTTTACTAGACTGTTAACTCTCAAAATTTTCGTGATGTATTTTATGAATTGGTGACTGATCTAAAAAAAAAAAGCCCAACAATGGAACATCTGTAAACAATTTAACATGGAAACAGGACGGGCACGTATCAAGAACTTTTCGTTCATGGATTGTACACCAGGAACCACGGACTGGCCTGCGCTTTTCCATCCAGCATGAATAAAATTATTTATAGCCAAGGCTGAAGTGCCTCATTATCTAACTTTAGATACAGATTTTAATTAAATACCGTTCACCCATTTTCTCGTGGTTCAGCATTGATATGGACTCAGCAACAAAAATAGAAATTCATGAATATATTTGTTGTCATAGTCATATTATAAAAATGTATCAACATAAATGAGCGTAAATTAAATTATATATAAGCTTCGTTACGTCCAATAAAATACAATTTAGGCGCATCCCCTAAACTACCATTTCACCCAGCGTGATAAAAATAGCCCAGATTATGGTGTCACATTCCCGACTTTACATACTGATTTTCATTCAATCCTCTTCAGCCATTTTCTCGTGATGCGAGTACGTACGTACATACACTAGTGTTCAAAAGTTAAGCACAATTTAAGAGTAAGCAGGGCAACAGGAAATAGACCGCAAATCGCAGGACATATGCACCTACCGACTTTACGTGTTCGCTCTATATAGGAAAGGAATGCTCCCTGCTTTGACTAGCGGCGTAACCGCAAGGTAAACTCAGCCAGTGCCTGCGCCCCATATTCCATCAGTCGTGTTTGCCCTTTTATAGTGTGCGGAGTATAGCCTCGTGGCGAACGTGACAATAAGTGGCACAACGACGCCATTTGGACCCCGTTTTGCAGGGTAGAATATTCGGCCGCCTGGAAGCAGGCGAGACACAGATCGAAGTCGCCATATCCTTGAATGTACCACAAAGTGTCATTTCCAGGCTTTGAAGACAATTTCGAGACACAGGAGATGTTAGTCGTATGCCAGTACAAGGTCGACCAAGGGTAACCACTCCACGGCAGGACAGATATCTGGCCTTAACCGCCCGACGAAATCGGAGTGCACCTGCAAGACAATTGTCGGTGGAGCTTGCAGCCGTTTCAGAGGTTGCCGTTTCCCAGCAAACTGTGTACGGGAGGCTCGGAACAGCAGGGCTGTTTGCCCGACGTCCAGCGGTGTGCGTCCCGCTCACTCCAGCACAGAGCCGGGCCCGTTTACTGTGGAGCCGTCAACATAGAAACTGGACCTTGAATGAATGGAGGTATGAGCTCTTCACAGACGAATCGCGCTACAGTTTGCAGAACGATTCCCATCGCACATTAATCTGGAGAGAACCGGGTAGCCGAAACAACCACAGGAACATCGTGTAACGGGACCTGTATAGTAGTGGTGGCGTCATGATATAGGGCGGCATCATGTTGAATGGCCGTACGGACCTGCACATCTTCATGGGTGGTCCGAGGTACACTGTTAACGCTCGGAGATACAGGGATGAGGTACTGAGACCACATGTTCAACTCTTCAGAGTTTCGGTTGGTCCAGACTTCCTCTTAATGGACGATAACGCCCGACAGCACCGCGCTGCTCTGGTGGATGAATGTCTGGCTGGGTAAGACATTCATTGCATGGACTGGCCAGCAAAGTCTGCTGATATGAATCCTGTAGAACATACCTGGGATGCATTGGGGAGACGAATTACATCCCGTCAGCCTCCACCAAAGACCCTCCAAGACCCTCCAAGACCTCCGCATTGCCCTTTCTGAGGAATGCGAGCGACTGCCACAAGAGATCTTGGTCCATCTGATAGAGAGCATTCCACGTCGCTGCAAAGCATGTGTGGCCGTTAGCGGTAACCATACACCCCATTAACAGCATATTTTGTTGTAGAAGACATTGCCAGGTTTTGTTAGTTGTCAAAAGTATACCTTAGCTAACATAACTTTTCTGACACTGCAATTTTGGACAAGTTGTGTGACATTTGGTGTGTGAGTCAGCTCCCGTTTGTTCAGCAATCCGTCTGACATTCCTATCAGGCGGTATGGACTCGTTATATGATTATGTTTAAAATTTGGACACTGGTGTACATAGATACATAAAGACATGCAGACAGACAAAGGTAACGGAAAACTTAAACACTGCATTTCCTTCTTACTGTCGATGAGACGGATACAGAAATACCATTATTTTTAAATTCTGAGCAATGTACAAACAAAACTGTTGTTTTATATAGGCTGCAACAATTTTCAGTGCTCATCAATTCGATGAATACTTACAAATTCCACGCGAGGGAAGCTGTTGTTTGTAGCTAACCGTATACAATTATAATCCTTTTAGGTCAGAGCCTAATCCCTTAAATTAGTTCTTGCTTCATCAAGATTCTTGTGTAGTAACGATGTTTGCTTTAACACAACACAGTCTTCTAACTCAGAACACAGAAGGCGCTGTGCTCCTGTCTTCCTCCAAGAATTTCCTCGCAAGTTACGAGGCCAAGTCTCTCAACACAAAGTGCGAACATGAAGACTAATGGACGCCTTTGGAGCTCGTCTGTAGTGAGATAAACTTGTCCGACAAATTCGCTGCGTTGTTCTCTCTCGAGATGAATCAGTGATGAGCAGAGAACATATATCACTCTGACGTCACGTCAAAACAACGCTGCTATATTTGAAAGGATGTCAGCTTTTAAAGAAGCACTGTTGTTAGTTATGAAACAAAAAGCAAACATTATTTTTGACCCCTGTAGCCGAAGAGAGAAAAAATATACAGAGTTTTTCCTGCGTACCGTATGAGGTGATTAAAAGGTGTGACTTCCTCCTGAGCCCGGCTTTCTTACCTTACTTTCAAATTTCCTTTCTCAACTTTGTTAATTTTTCTCTACGTATCTCATGTGATTAAGGAGTTTTCAATGTTAACATATTCCTTCTCTTTCCTTTAGTGATATTTTATATCGTGGAAGGGTTAAATTGAGATTTATTTACTTAATTAATTAATTAATTTATTTATTTATTTATTTATTTATTTATTTATTCATTCATTTATGTATTATTTATTTATTGTACACTACAGGTCTAACTGTCCCAATTACAGTGGCAGCTACGTTATATAAACTAAAATTCATATGGCGATACTTATATCTAAATTATATTCTAATTTAACTAACCTAATCTCCTATAACATTAATATAAAAAATGAAAGTATTTTGTACAAACTAAACCAAACCCCATGACTCAACAGCTCCGAAGAGTCGTGGCCTAAAAAGGGACCGCTGCTCAGCCCGAAGGCCTACAGATTATGAGGTGTCGTGCGGTCAGCACGACGAATCATCTCTGCCGTTATTCTTGGCTTTCTAGACCGGGGTCGACATCTCTCCGTCAGATAGCTCCTCAGTTGTATTCACGTAGGGTGAACCAGCCCTCAGATCCAGGTAAAATTGTCTGACATCGCCGGGAATCGAACACGCGGCCCCCAGGTGAGAGGCAGGCATGCTACCCATACACACTAGAGCCGGCATCTAGATACTAAAGAGCTTTAGGCTATATCAATATGGTGAATATGGAGAAACAACATACGACAAAGTAAAAGAATAAAAGAACTAAACCAAATCACGTATAATATTATAGAACTTCATCTTACAATAAGACTACATCGTTCTTAGATTTCCCGATATTTTTGTCTTCATACAATTGCACGATGAAGTTCAGCTAGAAACTCATGCATTGGCAGACTAAAATCAAGGCTATTTTTTTTTTTTTTTTTTCGGAGTGGCACTCTGGAAGATACTACAGAGCCTGTTCACCGGATGGGCACACGTTCTGGCTTTTTCATTTAAAAATGTTAAGATATTTCTAGAATTGAAGCGAGATACATGGAAATTTAAGAGACACAGTAATTCAGGATTATCATTAGTATAGTTTACAATTGTAAGACTATTATGGCTGACTTGTTGGACAGCCCGTGGTGTTGGGGAGCAGCTTCCCCCCCCTTTTTTTAAATAATTTTATTTACGTCGCACAGACACAGGTGGACCTTAACAGCGACGATGTGATAGGAAATGCCTAGAAGTGGGAAGGAAATGACCGTGGCCTTAATTAACGTACAACCCCAGCATTTTCCTGGTGTGAAAATGTGAAACCACCTTCTTTTCAATAATAATAATAATAATAATAATAATAATAATAATAATAATAATAATAATAATAATAATAATAATAATAATATTGATTCTACATCTCACTAACTACCCTTTACGGTTTTCGGAGACGCCGAGTTGCCGTAATTTTGTCCCTCATGAGTTCCTTAACGTGCCAGTAAATCTACCGACACGAGGCTGATACATTTGAGTACCTTCAAATACCATCGGACTGAAGCAGGATTGAACCTGCTAAGTTGGGTTCAGAAGGGCAGCACTCTACTGTCTGAGCTACTCATTCCGGCTTTTTCAACTGTACGCCGAGGCTCGATTGCCGGGCAGCCGAAGTATTTTTTTTCTATGAGGTCTGGAAATGGGCCTCAATCTGCCTAGTGAGACACAACTGTGGAGATGTCTGATAGGAGAGGCAACGGATCCGATCACAGAAATCATGCAGTATCATTGAAAATGTTTGCATTTAGGACTGTCGCCGCCCAGGATGGAAGATTCCCTATCAGTTGTTTACCATGTCTTTCCACAAATTATTTCAAACAATTTTTAAATGTATCGACCATTTACCGTTTTCTAATTCCTTCTCTTATAAAAGAGTATTTTTTCCCATTTGTTCTCCTAAATTCCAATTTTATCATCATTCCTACCTTTAAAATCTCCACTCGGGCTTATTCGTCAACTAATATTATTCCACGTCATCTCTCCACTGGCACCTCGGAACATACCGCTTTGTCGAGCAGCTCCTCTCCTTACTAACAAGTCTTTCCAGCCCAAAGTTGGTAAAATTTTCGTAACTCTACTCTTTTGTCTAAAATCACCAAGAAAAAATTAGCTCAAATAATTTTAAACCTGCTATTGTGTTTAAATTGAGTGTAATTCATGTTATGTGTTTTAGAGTTTATATACATTTGTTTCTGTAACACCACAAATTTGGTACTACATGAAGTCCAATAAATAAACTGGCTATGGTTCGTCCGTGTTGCAGATTCAAGAGATCCTACGCAATGTCGTTAGGCTGACCGCGTGATTGAACATATTTTCTGGCCTGTATGAGCCACCGCCACGGTTCACTGTTGACAACACAGTCCGTGTGTCACTTTAAACCACGTAGGGCCTCTGATAAAAGGTACTATCCATTAGAACTTATTTCTTAATAATGATCCTTTCAAAATGATCTCGACAAGAGGAACTACTGTCTACGCAGTAATTGCAGTCTTGTAGGACTGATGTTTTGTCATGTAAGAATATTAATTATACAGAACAACAGTACAAAGTTTCTACTATAAGTATGAGTGACGCAGACAGTACAGAGGCACGTTCTCAAGTTTGCTAACTCGACGAATGTTTGTAAGTTTGTTAAATCTCATTACAGAGGAAGATATGTTCGTCTCACCTTATGTCAAGCTAATTGCAACCCAAGTAACTGCCGCTATAGTTCTAAGTTTGTTCTATGTATTGGACAGTTGCAAGCGATTAAAATGCACACTAATAATCAGAGGGAAGTTCTGCTTAAAGTCTAGAAATTGGACGTCTGGATATCATCGTTAGAACCAGTGTAAGCATGCGACAACAAATACATTTTAATCCTTTGGTGAGGGGATTTTTGTGAAATATGTGGTGAAGAGGGTCCTTTTACACCCCAGTGGATACTTGCCTGGAAAGCTCGAAGTATTAAAATGTAAGAAACAGACATTTATAGTAAATGTACTGTTCTATGGTCATCCTAACACAAATACAACATAACTATAATTACAGTAATAATGAACATAAATTTAATGATCAGAAAAAAATCAGAAAGGTACTTTTCTGTTCATAACTGTAATAATCATTTAGGAAAAAAATATTTCTGTTGTCTTTATATCAACAACTCATTAACACGTAATTACTATAGTATTGGAAGCGAAATGGCGCTCCTTTATGTGAATTTTTTTTATAAAAGGTGCAATCAGGGCAAAATTTCACTGTGTCTGTACCACAGATCGATGTTTTACAATCACACCCCTGTTTCATCCTCTCTCCGTTTCGCTGTTATGAGAGCTTTGTAAACCTGGTGCAACTGTATCACCTACTGTACATCACCACTACAATCACTCTCTTCCGCGTAGATGATGCTGTTTACATGTTCCTCGAACCCACGATCAATATTCACCCCAAGCTGATTTTTAAAACTAATTTGCTCTACGTCACACCAACACAAATATGTCTTATGGTGACAGTGGGATAGAAAGGAGCTAGGAGTGGAAAAAAAGTGGACGTGCCCTTCATTAAAGTACAGTCCTAGCATTTGCCTAGAGTGAAAGTGGAAAACCAAGGAAAACCATTCTCAGGGATGTCGACAGTGGTGTTCAAACCCACCATATCCCGAATACTAGATACTGGCCGCACTTTAGCGACTGCAGCTATCTAGCTGGGTGGCCTTAATTAAGGTACAGTCCCTGCATTTATCTAGTATGAAATTGGGAAAACACGGAAAACCATCCTCAGGTCTGCCGACAGTGGGGTTCGAACCCAACATCTCCCAAATATTGGATACTGGTCGCACTTAAGCGACTGCAGCTATCGAGGTCGGTGGCCTTAATTAAGGTAGAGTCCCTGCATTTACCTGGTATGAAACTGGGAAAACACGGAAAGCCATCCTCAGGGCTGCCGAGAATGGGGTTGGAAACCATCATCTCCCGAAGACTGGATACTGGCCGCACGTAAGCAACTACAGCTATTGAGTTCGGTGGCCTTAATTAAGGTACAGTCCCTGCATTTACCTGGTATAAAATTGGGAAAGCACGGAAAACTATATTGAGGGCTACCGACTGTGGTGTTCGAACCCATTATCTCCCGAATGCAAGCACACAGCCGCGGCTCTATTAACGCACGGCCAAATCGTTCGGTGGTTTCTCACTTCAATTACCTCCGAAACACAATGTCGGAAACAACACTGCCAAGCAGGAAATGCTAAATAGGACACAGAAAGCATCATTTACAGTCAAGACATAAACTTACTGTGCGACTGCAAATACCACAATTTTTAAATACCCTGTACCAGACCTGCTTAGTATTAGTTTTCACATATGGTTTAGTGGCATATATTCTACTAAACAATGACTACAGTAGAATTCAGGCAACAGAGATGAGATTAATTAGAACTATGAATAAACTACTCGAAAGGCCCAAATCAGGAATGAATTAAATATGACTGTAGTGGTATTGAGGTCCATATTACAAGTGTGATAAAAAAAACTAAACTTCAGGGGTATGGGCATATTTTGGGAATAAAAGGCAAAGGACCTGCCAGAAAATACGTAGTCTTTACCGTCCAACGAAAAAGACTTAGTGGAAAGCGAAGGATGCGCTGGATAGAGACAATGAGATCAGATGTGGAGGAGAGATGTCTCAGATCGCAAGATATCCTGGAACAGAAAATGTATGCAGACAGAGGCGGCTGAGGAACTGGGAACTGGAGGTGTAAAATTATCATGACCATCATGAATCGAACCCGGAGCCTTATGAAACGAAGGCCAGTACGCTAACAGTTCAGGCAAGAGGCCGGTATAAGGCGTAAATACATACATACATACATACATACATACATACATACATACATACTTCATCACAGACTGTTCTGCCTTTCAGCGTTCAGTCTGCAAGCCTCTGTGAACTTCCTAACAGCTTCCACAATCCTCTGTTTGTAACTAGTTCTATGGCCTCGCTTAGTTCTATACCTCTTATCTTTAAATCGTTCGAAGCTGGGTCTAAACTTTGTCGTCCTGGTCTCCCTCTACTTCTCTTAACCTCCAAAATAGAGCCCATTAAATCACCTAGGTAAAATATCCTCGTCCATTCGCCTCACATGATCCCACCACCGAAGACGGTTTATGCGTACAGCTTCATCTTCGAGTTCGTTCCTGACTTATCCTTTATCTTCTCATTCCGAATACCCTCATCCCATTGTTTCCACCTGTTTGTATCAGCAATCATTTTCGCTACTTTCATGTCTGTTACTTCTTCCACCCAGCTTTCACTCGCGTAAAGCAAAGTCGATCTGAAAACAGACCGATATAAAGGTAGGTTTCTTCCGGGAGCTGACTTCCTTCTTACAGAACACAACTGCAAGCTCACTGCATTAGCTCTACTGCACCCTGAATCAATCTCGCTTACTATATTACGATCCTGGAAGAAGGCACATCCTAAATACTTGAAATTATCTGTCTGTTCCAAATTTGTATCCCGCAATCTGACATTCAGTTCCCTTGAATTTCTTACGTACGGACATAAATTTAGTCTTGGAAAAGTAATAAGCAATTTATACACCATGTCTGTCATAATATCTATCAGCCAAATATAATATTCCTCTTGGTCAATGGGTTGTCAGAGACCTCCTGTTTAGATCCAGAGGTATCCTGCCGAAAGGAAAACAGCCACTATTCTTCAACATTTTAAAATTAGAGAAAATGTTATTACAGATCATAAGATATTCTCTACAAATTATACAGTTGCATTTTTATACCTGAAATCGTAATCTCGTTACTATGAATTTTCCGGAAATATTATTTCATTATTATAATTACATACTTTATGTTACGTACTCCGGACCTTAATAGATACCTTCACCGGAGGACAGATGATTTTTTTTTAAAATAAATCTTCCTACTACACACTATACGCATTGCACCTGTTTTCAAGTTCAAAGGTATTAAATTATGCATATTTTCAGGATGATTTTAGTATAAAATAACAACACCGCAAATTATACCCGTGTTTACTCCAAGTATCTATCTGCCTTCCCATAACGCTGAAATACACAAACCTAACCATCGCTATTCCCTGCTCGAAACGCACCGTTACAAAATAATTTAGCGTCTAGAATTCTGACAATTTTGCCAGTTTCACCTTTCCTCATGAGGGTAAAGCCTATTGCAGAATTGCAATTAACAATTCATGTACTCACTTCGTTGTGTCCACACACTCGAACTAATGTTATTTTCCCCCCTCTGCTGCGAGAACCTCCCCCGGTGCTCATATGTAGTTCAAATGGTCTGAAAGCTACGAGCGCACAGGCAGGCAGGTGTTCTATTGATGGCTCCAGCCCTGATTGTTGGCTGCCAGCAGATAATTATACCACTACATTAGGCATATATTACAAGCAATGAGATGATTATGATCGAATAGCAGAAATTTGTTCCACAGATAGTATTTGGGGGTATTCAATGCTGAATGGGTGAACCCGGTATAATTTCATCCACATGTACACATACGGCCTTTGAGTATAATTTTTACAATGGTCTTTATTGGGTATAGTCACAGAATTCTCCTATTGGGTTAGAGTAATTACCTCTGATAACAAATCCTTTTCGGAAACCAAGAAAAGAATAGTGGCAGCAAAACAACCCTTCCGGAGCAAGAAAAACTTATTGCTAAACAACCATCTCCATTTGGAGAACAGAAAATCATTTCTGAAGACCTTTGTTTGAAGTGTGCTACTGTATGCATGCGAAACCTGGACATCAGGGAAACAGGAAGAACTAAAACTTGAGGCTGCAGAAATGTGGTTTTCGAGAGGAATTAAAAAAATAAGTTGGATGGATAAAAACACAAATGACCTTGTTTTAAAAAACGTAAGAAATAATCGATGTTTATTAAATACGATATTTTTTTCTGTCTTTCTTAAACTGCTTACCCTCGAGGGTTGAGTTTTCCCTCGGGCTCAGCGAGGGATCCCACCTCTACCGCCTCAAGGGCAGTGTCATGGAAAGTGAGACATTGGATCGGGAATACAACTGGGGAGGATGACCAGTACCTCGCACATGCGGCCTCACCTGCTATGCTGAACAGGGGCCTTGGTGAGGGATGGGAAGATTGGAAGAGATAGGCACGAAAGAGTGAAGGAAGCGGCCTTGGCCTTAAACTAGGCACCATCCCGGCATTTTCCTGGAGAAGTGGGAAACCACGGAAAACCACTTCCAGGATGGCTGAGGTGGGGATTGAACTCACCTCTACTCAGTTGACCTCCCGAAGATGAGTGGACCCAGTTCCAGCCACGTACCACTTTTCAAATTTCGTGGCAGAGCCGGGAATCGAACCCGGGCCTCCGGGAGTGGCAGATAATCACACTAACCACTACACCACAGAGGTGAACTTAAATACGATCAAACAGGAAAATCAACAGAATGTTTCCAGTCATTCGACCCCATCTAGAGGCGAGGATAGGAATTGTGCCGGCTGCCGAAGCCTGTCGCACTCCTCTGAGGCAATGATTAATGAATGACAGATGAAATGATATTGGAGAATGTTGCTGGAATGGAATATGGCAGAGAAAATCGTAGTACCCGGAGAAAACCTGTCCCACCTCCGATTTGTACAGCACAAATCTCACATGGAGTGACAGGGATTTGAACCACAGAACCCAGCGCTGCCGGCTGAGCTACGGAGGCTCTATTAAATACCATAGAAAGGAGGAAAACAAGGTTCCACGTACTGAAACATGACTCTCTTCTCCAAACATTGAAGGTAAGGTACTGGGAAGGAGACACAGGGGATGGCCAAGAATGTCAATTCCACCGGTGAACTGCTGTATGGTTCATATAGCAACATGAAGAGACTAGCAGAAGTGACTACAGCGACAAGGCATTGCCTTTGGTGGACGATGATGCTGCTGCTGCTGCTGCTGCTGCTGCTGCTGCTGCTGCTGCTGATGATGATATTGACGGTGATGATGTTGAGTATGGAAATATAAATGTGCAGATATATCTATACATGTTATTAAATAAGGGGAAGTAATATCAGGCTCAGGCCCTACAAGGCAACAGTGAGGAACGCGGTCGAGACGATGACAGTAGGAAGCCATGGGGTAGAGTAATCGGGGAAAGAAGAAAGACAACTTCTGAGAAAGTTACTGGGACCAAACTGGGGAGGTAAAAAAATGGGAAAGAAGACCAAGCGAGGAACTATTACGAAACATGAGGACGATCTCAAAATGAATAAGGCTCAAAGAAGAAATGTTTTCTGGATAAGCGATCAGGTTGGAGAGAATGACAAGAAGTGTATGGGAGAAAACGACGGGTAGGACGGGAGGAAAGACTAGAACTAAGTGTGTTGTCGAACTCCAGAAGAACTGGACTGAGATGGGGATCGAGGTGGAAGGGACAGGGAACTGGAGAAATACCAACCAATATACCGGAGCTCAGTGACAGAGAAGGATACAGGAATAGCACAGAGAAGCACCAGTGGAGGAGACTATAGAAGCGAATACTGAAAATATCAGCTGAAGAACGGGAGAGAACGAGAGAGAGGATGAAGAGGTTCTGGGAGGAGGATAAGAAAACCCAACCCTTGACAAAGCCGCCCGTGGTTCTACAGAGAAGAAGAAGAAGAATACAAAATAAAGGAATTAAAATATCTAATGCTGGAAAATGTAAGAGAGAAGTTAACGCCAGAATTGTGCAGGAGAAGGAACTTTTCTTAAAAGAGAAGTGTCCACTAACATCTAAAACCAAATCTCTTGGCGCAACAGCCCCGAAGAGCCATGGCCTTCCAAGCGACCGCTGCTCAGCCCGAAGGCCTGGAGATTATGAGGTGTCGTGTAGTCGGCACGACGAATCCTCTCGGCCGGTTTTAGCTATATAATTCAGCTTGTGCGTAAGTCAAAGTAGTTTTATTGTTTAATTTTGGAAGTTCTCATTAGCAATAATTGAAAACATTAAAAACAACGCTGTTACATAAAGTGTATGATTCGGTATTTTATGCTTCTGGAATTTTTGTTGTATACTTCTTGAAGAAGACATGATGTCCATACTCTTTGGTAAAACTTGCCTTGAAAATTAAACATAATTTGCCTCGGACAAAAATAAAACTCAAATTTTCATTAATTTATCAATTCATAATCATGCAACACTGCATTCTGGAAACTTACATACCCCTAGAATGAATGGTGTGAAGTAAGGAACTAATGGTGTATTGATTCCTTGGCGGAATGGTCAGCGTTGAAGCCCTCGGTTCAGAGGGTCGCGGGTTCGATTCCCATCCGCGTTGGGGATTTTACTGGCCTTTGTTTAATTCTTCTGTCCCAACATTTACCTCTTCATATTCAGACAACACACTACACTACCAACCACCACAAAAATACGTAATAGTAATTACATATAGCATTGGCGTCAGGAAGGGCATCCGGCCGTAAAGCAGGGCCAAAGCCATATGTGCTATACAGTTCGCACCCTTGACCCCACAGATGAGGGAAAAGCGCTAGAAAATAATAATAATAATAATAATAATAATAATAATAATAATAATAATAATAATAATAATAATAATAATAAAAATAATAATGAGAAGAAAAATTTGGAACTAATGGTTTACTGTATAGGGCTATAACAGCATTTAATTCCATTACAGACTCGTTACAACTTGTGAGAATTTCAATAAATACAAAATAAATATTAACAAACATGTATGAATAAAATTCAATGCTCTTGGATTTAGCCTATTTAGATGAACTTATTATCGGGTTTAATTTCTTGCTATATGGTTCTGTTTATATAAACTTTTAAACACGCATTTGTATCCTCAAAAAACTTTGTAGTTTAGATGTAAATTATAATAAATTTTTATCAGCTCTGTATTATCAATAATTTAAGTTTTCTTTAGTATTGTGTCTGCCAACATTTTAATGAACTGTCCCAATATGAGCCTTAGCTCATGCGATCTTTGAAACAATAAAATAAATACAAATATATAAATTTAATAAATAATGATGTAAGTAATATATTAACTAAAATAACCTGAAATAAAATTTTATTCAAATTGTTCACTGTTTTAATGTTGAAATCATTTCTCAGCAGACGAAGTATGGGTCTCCATACTGCGAAAAACGTAAAATTAAGCAATTTTCTCAATTATGCCGGAAGCTGAAGGGATAACGGGCCCGGATAGGTTTCAATTTTGAGCATTGGTTAGCTCTATACAAATAAAAAATAAATTTCGAAAATCACTTCCGGCCTAAATGCAGTTACGGAAAACAGCCTAAAATTGCTTGTTTCTGTATTCGTTTTCTTTTTTATTCAAATCCTAGCCAACATAATTCTTTCTGTAAAGTGTTCCTTGGTTCAATACCCTCAGGCTTTTTTTTTGAAAAATTGTTCACACTGAACTTAGTATAAGGGCTTAACTCTGCATTGACTTACATTAGCACTCGTAGGGGTAGAAAAATTCAAACTGCTAATGCAATCGACCGGATAACGATGATTAAGAAATAATACTAATGCCATTTGTTTTACGTCCCGCTAACTACTTTTACTGTTTTTGGAGACGCTGAGGTGCCGGAATTTAATCCTACAGGAGTTGCATTACGTGCCAGTAAATCTACCGACACGAGGCTGACGTATTTGAGCACCTTCAAATATCACTGGACTGAGACAGGATCGAACCTGTCAAGTTGGAGTCAGAAGGCCAGTGCCTCAACAGTCTGAGCCACTCAGCCCGGCAGATTAAGGAAAGGATCATAATTTTTAGGAATAAATAAAAATATATGCTCATAATTTATTATATTTTATTTACCTAAAATTCTCAGCTCATATCCCTACCGCATTTGGACTGCAATTTCTGATTTATATTTTGTACGCAAAGATATATTCACTAGTTCTCAGTGATTTCATTAATACGTATGTTGGGGACGATAAAATATACTGTATTAAATTAAATTCTGTAAATGCTTAGATGTCCATATATATTCATTCACCTGAATTATAAAGAATACCGCATAATATGCAGTTTGTTGTTAATTAACATACTATTCAAACTATCTGCTTAGTCATATTCTGGATCACGTAGTAGAGGATGATAGGACACAGTCGGCGGAGAAATAGAGTGAGAGAAAGGGAGAGAGAGGATTAATGGGAGAAGGTTGAAGTCAGGCGCTAATAAACGCCCCATTAGCAGAGCCCTTCTTCTGGCCGGTTAACGGACAACATCGATCACCCAGATATCTCTACCCACCCTGAGAAATTTGATGATTAAAGTTTCTATTCTTATGCTACACTGAAAAAAGTTAATAAAAACAAGACATTTGTCCGTTTATTCATTCATTCGGGTATGAGAGATATTTAATATTTATACTGATGTGCTTGCCTGTCATAAAATGATCACAAAAACTCAATATTTTCATTTGGTGTTTGCTGATTTAGAATAGGCTTATGATTTTGTGCCAATGAAATTACTATGGAAGCCACTGAAAAATGTTGATGTGCATGGTGCAGCAATAGAGGTGAACACAATTTACCACGGATGCAAACAACTGTGAAGTTTCGTAATGAGATATGATATTTTTTTGAAACAAGTAGAGGATTAAGAAAAGTGTGTTCTATGTCACCAATTGTGTTTAAGTTATATTTATAAGTTTTTCTTGGCTATTCGAATAGGCAGTGCCGAAGTTTAGGTGTGCCAATACGGTATCAGCTCTTGCATTCCCTCCGGCTTGCTGACGACCAAGTACTTCTGTCTGTGGATAGAGGTAATGACAGGCGTCAGGATAAACCCAAAGAATGGTAAATACAGAAATTGTTGGAACGGCGACGAAAGTTCGTACACATTGGTAGGGAATACCTTTAATATAATCTGTATTTATTTGGTTTCAATAAATTGTTAGTGTGAGGAAAAACGATTAGTGTAAATCATCTATAAAATTTCCGAGTTATTATTACTATTTTATTCTAGTACACAACTATAACTTTCCCTAGGAGTGTGTCAAATACAAACATAGATTAACAAAACACGTGGTATATAAATAGGCTTGAATTTCACACTCTCAATTTATATTTAGCAATGCTTTATAGTAAATACGACCACATGAGAGTTTATGCGTGCCCCTAATAATAATCACCATATGAAACAAACATTCTGGAAGAGCAGGCAGAGGAGTGTGACTCCAAACTACTTTCGAGAAAAAAAAGCACGTAAGCAATACCCGAACGACACTTCAACACCTAGCAACAGAGTATGGTAAAATATAAAAGTGAACAGTTTCAGATGTATTGGTGAGATAGTGCAGATGAAAATTAGTGCGAAAAAAGGCAAAATCAGCAGTGGAGATAATATGACCGTAGATTTTCATAGGACGCATGTCCTATACAAGGAAAAGGCATTCTCAATAAAAGCTGAACACAAGCACGTAACACAGTGATCAAACCCGAGTGTCTGTACGCTGGACTACGAGAAGCAGAGAAGTAGGAGCGCAAGATCCTTTGCAAAATAATGGGTCCTAAGATAACAGATGGACAGTATAGACTCCGGGGAAGGGAAGAGCCATACAGGGATAACGAATGGCTGATGGAGTCAGTAAGGAAACTATGACTGAAGTTCTACGGACATCTGTTCGGGATGAATGCAACCCGACTAACCAAGCGGACTTTTAATGTGCTGGACAACAGACCTAACGTCTCGGATGAATGGTTGAAGGAAATAAGGAAGGACCTCAAGAGCATGGGACTGAATCAGGAGGACATCTCTAACCGATTAAAATACAGATCAGTGATCAACAACTCTAAGGGCTTCCATGACGAGCAAAAGCAGAACAGTGGCTGGGCAGAAGAGAGAAGACAGGTGGCCAGAGAAAGAATGCAACAGTTTTGGGCTGCAGAAAAGGCTTCATGAAATGCCTCATAGTTACTTGACATGGTCTCTAACGACCCTAAACGAAAAAAACCTTTGGCCTTAGCTGCCGTACGTAAACATTTTAATTTGACCCCAACTAGCTGTCAGATGCTCAATTTCAATGTTCCGCTTTACTTTAAGCCCACTAGATGGCGGAGTAAAGCGAACCTCCCTTGGGCGTATATGGCTGATTTTTTGTGGAGTTTGTCGGGCAAACTCCAAATGTGTTACAAGAGGTCTTTTATATCTTAACATCGTACGACATGAAGTGTCAAATGGAGTTTCTTCCACCCTTAAAATGTCTGACTGCCTCTGCCGGGTTTGAACACGCTATCTTCAGATCCGCAGCTTGACACTCTACCACTGATCCACAGAGACAGCAATGCTTGTGCTTTATAGCTTTAGGAAATGCTGTCTGTGTATTGCTTTTGAACATACAAGGCCCACTAAAAAAAAACCTATTCTACTTTTATATCATATCATCAGCTCCATTATTCCTATGTAAGCCGAAGCTAAGAGACTTCTACCAACATTTCGTGAACAGACAGTGAATATCCACTCCAAAATTCTCATCCGAAAAACTAATTTTTTGAGGTTACAGTTGCCTTATTCTACAACAATTTCTATCATAGAAAATTCTTTCAGTATTGTCCAAAAAAAGGTACAGCCACGTCATCTACTGAATATGTCTATGTGAAGAAGGAATTCAAGGCAGTACATGAAAAACAGCTAGTCGGACATGGACCAAGTACACGCAGCAGCCAAGTGTTCTTCTGTGCAAACTAATTTTTGACTCGAAGACAATTAAGTTTATGCATGAAATTATACCAGTTCCTAGCCCGCGTGGTTGCCATGACCGTTAAGGCATCACATAGATTCGGTCTAAATTTGCGATTAGCCGGTTCGAGTCCCACTGATATAAAAATCACCATCACAGTGTTGGCCGGCAGGATAGAAGAAGTGATGGTGGTATAAAATCATCACTAGATTGCATTCCAAAAGCTTGGATTCAATTCCAAACCTCCCTACAGTATTCATATGGAGTGAGGGCATATAACGCTGTTGAAGGCGAATCTTCTGTCGGATGAAAAGGTAAAGCCTTGATCAGACTTCTTTGCGTTATTCGTCAAGAGTGGGCTATTTGCTGCCGATACCGGGTTTAGCCCTCCCCCTTTCTCATTAACACACACACACACACACACACACACACACACACACACACACACACACACACAATAACGCGCAGGTCGCCCATGGACCTCGAAAAGAAAGATCTACACTATGACTGTTCCTCAGACACTCCCGGTACTAAAATCCACACGAATTTAAATTTAAATTTTAAAATATCGAGTTACGTAGTTCAGTCCTATTCTAGCATTATAGCTTTCCCCCTGAATGACCATTGTTCGATTCTTAATTTCACCATAAATCTAACGCTGTAATGGCGTGCATTGAAATATGACAATTCTTGATAAATAAAAAAAAATTACGAGGCTCAAAATGAGGTAATTTTCTCCTTCTTCTTGTTCCGCCGCTAATTCTGCATTTCGAATGAGTCTCTTCCATCGTCCTCTGTCCTGGATTACCTCCATATTTAAGTTATTTTCCATCTCCTCGCACCTGGTCCATCCACCTCATGTTTGTCGCCCACGATTCCTCTTTTCTTCATCTTGCAAGCGTGTAATCTTTTTGCTGAAGTAGTCATTGCCCTCTTCATTATGTTGCCAAATCATCTTAATTTCTCCTCCTGAAACATTGCCTCAATGTTGGTAGTTTTCGGAGTGGCCTCGTACGTGGTCTTTTTGGACGCGATCCTCTCCGTTGATACCGCACATCTTTCAAAATATCCTCATCTTTGCTACGTTTACCTTACAGGCACCGTTTCAATGGCGTACAACATATATGATTTCACGGCTGTCCTGTACATTTTTTCTTTAAGGTTTTTGGACATCTTGCTATTGTAGTTCACTCCTGGCATCTCTTTCCAGTTTCTACATCCGTTTTGGATTCTAGAAGATATTTTTGTTGCCACGTCTCCATCCTGTCTTATAACAGATCCCATGTAATGGAACTCAGTAACCGATTTGATGGCATCACCTTGCAATTCCAGAGCTTGAATGCACTTCGCCTTCGTCTGCTGTACAGCATAGATACTCAATTGTGCTTGAGCTCAACTTCATGCCTATTTCTTCTAGAACCCTGTTTGCAACCGCTTCTCTTAATTTAGCGCACAGCACGATGTCTTTTTCATATAACATGGTCCAGAATGCTTCATTTCCCAGCTCTTCGTTCAACACCTCCATGAGAACATTAAACATGAGAGGACTTGGATCTCAACCTTGATGCAATCATACCTTTACCTCAAGGCTATCTGACACACTCAAACACCTTCTGTTTCCTATTATTACTGTGCCAAGGAAATTACTATGTAAGGCATTGGAAAATGTTGGAGTGGATGGTGCAACAATAATTCTATACATCCCTTGAGTCAACCGGATGTGCTCTTTTCCTTTTATACACCTCCAAAGTTCTTTTCTGGGTAACTTGAGTCTATGAACGTCAGATGAAACTTGAAAATACTAAAAATGTTTACCTCGTTTAAAATTCTAGCTATTTCAATGCAAAACACAGATAAGTAAATATATAAGAATTTCAGTATCGAAAAAGTACAGATTATTATTTTGAATTTTTCTCATACACATGTGTATTGACTGAAAGCCGAAATGTTTTTACCTAATAATATTAATAATATAATTCTCTCCCAACTATATATCGGAATAAATGCCCGTCAGCGTACATTGTAGAAATTTAGAACACACGCAATAACACACAGACAGACGCTGGCAGGCATGTAAAGGCTCAGAGAGATCCATTAACGTTCAGATAAAACAGTCGTACTCTCTGCAGTCCTAATATGTGAAGTTTGTAGGCTCTGTAGCTGTATGATAAAGGCAGGGATGTAATTCAATTACGCGCAGAGCTTGCCAGTTTGACGGACGTTTGTAGGCACAATTCAAATCATGAGTAATTGTGTTACATTCCACAATATAATTTAATACTTCATGTAAGATGAAACGTAAACGCATCCTTCATAGAGTCTGTATGTTATCTGTGTTACTATTGTGGTGAAATTCATGTCGCTGCTAATATAACATTAACAAAATAATTAGGAGGAATTATAAACTATTATCAACAATTATTTAATTTAATTTAATTTAATTTAATTTAATTTAATGTCTTAAGACATACAGACCACAACATAAACACACGGGCCGCAACCCCATTACTTAACAGCGCGGGCAAGCCCCCACTACCTGGCTGTGACACACACACTTTCCAGAATTCTCACGAGACAGCCAGGGCTTACGTCAGCCAGAGAGGCTAGGATATAAAAGGCCAAGATCAAGGCCACTCTAGTAGTGTAATTTCTGCGTGGGAGACTGATTACCTCGGATCGAGTAGGGGTATTTCAGTCGCCTTGACAAAGAATACTGCAATGTATTCGAAACGTCGGCAAACTGTACGTGATGTGCGTACAAGTAAAACACGGTTCAACCCGAAAATTAAATTGAATAATTATCAACAATTCTTTATATTACTGTACGCACCGAAATATGCCCATTGACAATGATGAATAAGGTAGGACAAAGAAGGATAACATAAATTATGCTTAGCAAAGAATAATTACAACCCTTACCAAGAAGATCTTCTCTTTGGTTAAAAGCTACAAGACTGGAAGCTTGTGGCTTAATGAAGTACAGAAGGACTTGGATTCGGCTGGGATATCAAACATTGATATAGAAGATCGTTCCAAATTTTGTGCTATGGTACAGTCTTGGACCCCCACCACCTAGAGTCCCGAGATGTCGGAAGCCCCTTTCACAGGAGATAAAGGAGAAATTATCAGTAGGGCTGAAGAGATATTGGGAACGAAGAAGAGCATCGAGGAAGAATTACTAGTCATCAGCGCTCCTTAGTGGGCTTAAATTAATAATAATAATTACAACCCAGTGATCGAAGTCGTAGACAAGGTTCTACACCAAACGCAACGATATTAGGTTTGCGAAGGCTAAGAAGTATTCCAATTTCATGCCCTTACTTGTCTTTCCACTTCTTCCAAATCCCCATTTTTCGAAGGTTCCGATTCCGCCATTTCTTCCTGTTATTAATGTGAAGTTCCACAATTTTACATCCTCTTAAGAAAGTAATATCCCCCACCGCTACGATCATCAGCCACGTACTGTGTGCGTAGTCTATACCAGCCACTTGAAAATCATCTCTCTAAGGGTCTTCATTGCCTGTACGGAGATAACTATATTTGCAGAGAAGTAATTTCGTTTACTTGAATGTGGTTCTGAAAGTTTCAATACGCGTCTTAATTCCCAAATCACGTCGAGATTATCCGTTCTCCTACGTCCAAGGTTTTTGAATATGCTTACTTGTTGGATCGGTTCATCGTTGAGTTGTAAGTAAAAACTTGAGCGGAGCTTTGAAAAGTAAGAAAAATCATAATATGAAGATAAAGTTGGATTTCAGGAGGACAAATTGGGGCAAATATTCATTTATAGGACGAGGAATAGGGATTTGAATAAATTTCCACGTTGTCTGGAAACGTTTAAGAAAAGGTCTGCAATATGGGCGATAGCCCTAAATACAGATCATTGATGATTGAACCAGTTCCATTCTTCGTCTTGTTGAAAATTATTCATTCTGTTTGCTAATTTTTTATTATACATATTTTCTGAAACTGAAAGGTCTAAATGTCGCCCCTGCGGTCTAGGGGGTAGCGTGCTTGCCTCTTACCCGGAGGTCCCCGGTACGATTCCCAGCCAGGTCAGGGAATTTTACCTGTATCTGAGGGCTGGTTCGAGGTCCACTCAGTCTACGTGATTACAATTGAGGAGCCGTCTGACAGTGAGATAGTGGCCCCGGTCTAGAAAGACAAGAATAATGGCCGAGATGATTCGTCATGTTGACCACACGACACCTCGTAATCTGAGCAGCAGTCGTTTGGTAGGCCAAGGCCCTTCAGGGCTGTTGTGCCATGGGGTTTGGTTTGGTTTGGTTTGGTTTGGTTTGGAAAGGTCTAAATTAGTTGGGAGTATGATCTCTAGTTCAGCAGTGCTCCCGAGGTTGAATTTCCTCTTTTCATGGCCTTCAAGCCCTACAAAACATGGCAAGGATTTGAAAAATTACAACGTTAATTTCAAACATACCGGTGGTCAATTCTAAAGTTCATCAAATTGCTTTACATCGCACCGACACAGACAGAACAAGGATTTTAATATATTTCCAAGTAGTTTGAAGACGTTTAAGATGGGATGGAAAAGGACTAGGAGTGGAAAGGAAGCAGCCGTGATCTTAATTAAGGTACAGCCTCAGAATTTCCTGGCGTGAAAATGTGAAACCACGGAAAACCATCTTCAGGGCTGCCGGCAGTGGGGTTCGAACCCACTATCTCCCGAATACTGGCCGCGCTTAAGCGACTGCAACTATTGAGCTCGGTAATGGTTAATTCCTTAATGAATGTGGGTAAAAAATGAAACTATGTTAACTTCAAACATGAAAGGGGTCATTTTCTCAATGAACACGTGTTACAAAGGTATACTGATGTAAGAAGAAGGAGAATTCATTTCTCATAGTACAACCTATATTTCAACGCCCAAGAATCCAATAGCTTACAAATTATCTCTTTTCCTTCCCCAACTTTAGGTCCTCTTTCCACACCAACATGCTCCCTCGCTCGCATCAATCCTTTTATATTCAAGAAATCCTCTCACTTTGGAGGATATAAACGTAAGTTTTTATGTCCTTGCTGTGAGGGGGTGAACGCGTGCACCAGATGCTTCAAGTTGACTGCTCGCGCGGTGCAGTTTGGAGGTGTATTTTACGACAAGTGAGGGAACAAAGACGAAAAGTATGAGGGATTTAAACAAAAGCGAGAACCTGTGGTATTATCTGTTCATCGCTCACAGCTCTACAAAAGAATGGCTGGAACTGAATTAGTCTAATTATTTTCGGGTAGGTAAATGTGTTCGTTTTCCAAAAAGAGTATATCATTTAAATATTTGGAATGGATTATATTAGACAAATCAAATAATTATTAATTGCCGATCTGAGTGGTGGAGTGGCCGGCACCTCGGTGACTCCGAAAATCGTAAAAGTACTTAGTGGGACGTAAATCCAAAGATTGTTATTAACTACAATGAGCGTAGAACTTCTGACAGTGGATCGACATGCATGTTACGATTTATCTGATGCAGGAATTGCAAAACTCTATGTTAGTGGTCAACGTTCTGTGAAGAGACAGCACCAGAAGAAAGAAAATATTTTTTATGTATTTATTTTATTTATTTATTTATCAGCAAAGTAGTTCAGCTGACAGGTTTTCAACACAGACCAACGAGGTTCGATTCTTGGAGGAACATTTTCGCCTGAAAAATCACGTATATATTAAGTAGATGAACATGATTAGTGGCTTACTTGATGGAGTTTCAGGTTCAAATTCTGATTTATCTCATGTTTGAATTTTCACCCCAAGAAACATTTGGCGGAGAAAGTACTGGATGGCCCCAACGACCAGAGAGATGGCTGGGATAAACATAAATAAAGAGTTTACTTATTTATTTATTTATTTATTTATTTATTTATTTATTTATTTATTTATTTATTTATTTATTTATTTATTTATTTGAAACCATGACTAAAGAACAAGGGATATCTTTTATAATTATATTTTCTTTTGCAATTTTATGCACGTCGCACTTACACAGAGAGAGGTGTTATGGCGAATGTGGGATAGAAAAGGGCTAGGAGCGGAAAGGAAACAACCGTGGCGTTAATTAAGGTACTGGTGTCGAAATGGTAAACCACAGCCTGCCGGGCTGACAGCTACGTGCCTCAAATTGCACAGCCACTTGCACTGTAAGGGTGATGTGGAATAGACAGGTTTACGTGATAGGGAATGGAAATAATATATCATGCATGCTTAATTATGAAAACTTCATAGGATAATTAGGAAATAATAGTAATGTATTGTGACAACGAACGGTCCCTTGAACTCTCGCGTTAGGAGAGGGGATGGGCAATCACAGACTCCCTAGCTGATTACGATATTGTTTCCGCTTAATTATGCCAGGCTTCTCGTTTGCTATTCGATCGCATTTCCTATTCGATCTTCTTTGTTCTTCTCGGATATCTCTCATTTTCGTTCATTTTTAGGTACTTCTCTTTCCTTAACGGTTACCTTCATTCTTCGCTAGACCAGATCTGTGTCTTTTTCAACTAGGATTAGTGTTAAGAGAGGATGGTCGCCTAGTTAAAGTTCTCTTTAAAAATAAAAGTCACCAGCATCTAAATAAGCGGTACTTAACAAAATTGAAGGACTTCAAGTTTAACTCTAAACATGCATTGTGCTTGAGAAAATCGGACATGATTTACTCATCATCACCATCGTCATCTTCATCATCATTGTCGCTGCAACCATTGACCTCTTCTCTCTGCAATTCGTTTGATATTTAATTCAGATTAATTTATTGCTTGCTACAGGATTTTCATCCCAATTACAGCAGAATTCTTTGTGATACAACCTGAAATTACAAATAATTACTCAATATTACCTAGCGTAACTTAATTAAATCTAATCTAATCTTTCTTTCTTTCTTTCTTTCTTTCTTTCTTTCTTTCTTTCTTTTTCTTTCTTTCTTTCTTTCTTAATTTGTTTACACTCCAGGGTAGGTTTTTCCCTCGGACTCAGCGAGGGATCCCACCTCTACCGCCGCAACGGCAGTGTTCTGGAGCGTGAGACTTTGGGTCGGGGATACAGCTGAGGAGGATGACCAGTACCTCGCCCAAGCGACCTCACCTTCTACGCTGAACAGGGGTCTTGTGGGGTTATAGGAAGATAGGCAAGGAAGAAGGAAGGAAGTGGTCGTGGCCTTAAGTTAGGTACCATCGCGGTATTTGCCTGGAGGAGAAGTGGGAAACCACGGGAAACTAATTCCAGGATGGCTAAGGTGGGAATCGAAACCCCCTCTATTCAGTTGACCTTGCGTGGCTGAGTGGACCCCGTTCCAGCTCTCGTACCACTTTTCAAATGTTATGGCGGAGCCGGGAATCAAACCCGGGCCTCCGGGGGGTGGCAGCTAATCATGCTAACCACTATCCCATAAAGGCGGACCTAAGCTAATCTAATATTATTTATCTAATCCTGTCTCTCCTGTTATTGTGGGCTTGGGCTTACATGTCTGTATTCCAATATGGCTTAATATAAATACTTGCGTAACCTTGGCACCCCATTATCTCCGCTACCTCTTCTAGGATTTCGTTGCGTGGTTTTCCTCTGCCTTTCTTATCCAGTACTTCGCTATCAAACATTATCATAATATTCTTAGCGTTTCTCCCGCAATGGAGCAGGGTCCCCTGATTTGCATTACTATCTCCACTTACTTGTACTCAAGGTATGTAGAATTGAAGGTAGGTATCACGGGAGAGGTGAGCAGTAGCAAGGCGGAGCTGAGCCAGGTAGATGTAATTCGAATAAGAATCGCTGTGCCCTCAGAAGCTAGAAGCTAATAATACACTATAGTAGCATATCTGTGGTGTATAAGAAAGCGTCTGTATTTTATGAGATAAAACGTAAAAAGCAGTAATAGTGTAGATTTTTCAGTATGATTTGTTGCATCATTGCAAGGTGCACAAATCATAGCAGGCAATAGAACGAAACATAACTGTGATTAATTCTCTAAAGCCTCTGACCTTAATAAATGGTGGTTCCTTGCAAATAATGCAAGGGTTTGTTCCGAACATTCTGGAGGTAAAGATTATCAACGAGACTTGAAGTCAGAGTTACTTCAGTTAATCCCCAGAAAACAGCTGAAATCAAACGCTGTTCCCCATTTGAAGTTATTATTATTATTATTATTATTATTATTATTATTATTATTATTATTATTATTATTATTATTATTATTGATACTCTATAGGCTTTTGGGCTTATGCAGTGTCAAGAAAATAAGGTGAAATTATTTACGTTTCTCAGAGAACTGTGTTCTGCGTCATCAGAAGAAAATCCTGACTGTCCACGAGAAAGGCTGTCCCTTCGCTATTGTTACTTCGTCTCGGTGTTTTTCAAATTGGAACGTTCTACATCGTCAGATGTTTCATTCCAGGCTTGTATCAATGTCATACAGCTGTCAATGTCATAGGTTACGTACAAGTATTATGTGACCTTCTTGGACTGATTCTGATGGTTCGGTCAGCTTCCGCTTTGAACGCTAGCGCTGTGCCACGTCCGGGGAGCCATCTGGTGACTAATGAACGTACTATTTCCACTTCTATCGAAACGTCTATATTTTAAAATGTCATTGTTAAGAAGCCTTTCTCGTGGACTGTCGAGATTTTCTTCTGAAGACTCAGAGCACTGTTCTCCCTGAAACGTAAAGAATTTCACCTAATTTTCTTGACACGGCATAAGCCCAAAAAGATATACAGTATCATGTCTATAAGTACGGGCCGTGAAAGCATCAATGGAAAAATTATTATTATTATTATTATTATTATTATTATTATTATTATTATTATTATTATTATTATTATTATTATTATTATTATTATAACAGTGCAAGAAGTCAGAGATTAATACAGAGAGTTACAAAGAAGGAAATGGACAGTCTCGTGTGTAAGTTTGAAGATTCTGAAAAACAAGGAAAAGTGACAAATACCAATGCAGCAGATGTATCCAGTTCAACAGATATTTTGCAACCCGGTGGCTCCAACTCCGAATAGACGTTAAACGACGAATCATTTAAAAAACTGAATAGCTTGAACAACAGATTAATGCACTGGCAGAGGTTAATAAGGATTTCCTTCTCAAATTAGGATCAGCAAATGTTCGAGTCTGTAATAATTAGATCCCCTTGTTATTGTTCTTACGTGTTAGAGACATGAGCATATTGAATGGCCATTCCTCTTTGATCGCAGTCTTAACATTGTTACAACCCTTTTATACAGACCGTATAAATATTTCAGAAACGCTACTTATGCTGCCTAATTCACACTGTAGGCCTATTTGATCTATGTTATTGGCTTTACGTCCCACTAACTAATTTTACGGTTTTCAGAGACGCCGAGGTGCTGACGTAATGAGTATCTTCAAACCGAGCTCGATACCTGCAGTCGCTTAAGTGCAGCCAGTATCCAGTATTCGGGAGATAGTAGGTTCGAACCCCACTGTCGGCAGCTCTGAAAATCGTTTTCCGTGGTTTCCCATTTTCACACCAGGCAAATGCTGGGGCTGTACCTTAATTAAGGCCACGGTCGCTTCCTTCCCACTCCTAGCCCTTCCCTGTCCCATCGTCGCCGTAAGACCTTTCTGTGTCGGTGCGACGTAAAGAACAACTAGCAAAAAAAAAAGTATCTTCAAATACCACCGGACTGAGCCAGGATCGAACCTGCCAAGCTGGGGTCAGAGGACCAGCGCCTCAACCGTCTGAGCCACTCAGCCTGGCTATTACATCTCATATTATTACTCTAATGTAATAGTGGAATACTTTTTTTTTGCTAGGGGCTTTATGGCGACGATGGGATAGGAAAGGCCTAGGAGTTGGAAGGAAGCGGCCGTGGCCTTAATTAAGGTACAGCCCCAGCATTTGCCTGGTGTGAAAATGGGAAACCACGGAAAACCATCTTCAGGGCTGCCGATAGTGGGATTCGAATCTACTATCTCCCGGATGCAAGCTCACAGCCGCGCGCCTCTACGCGCACGGCCAACTCGCCCGGTAGCGGAATACCTTTTCAGAGGTGGGATTAAAATATCTATTAAGTTCTCTTACCTCTAACTTGTGGTTAAAAACAGATTCGCTCACAGCTGTGTATTACTGTACCTCATACAGAGGACAAGGATTTCGATGACGTCACCGATGGCCAAGTGTGGTAAGGAGACCTGCGCGTGATCTCTACATTTTACTCTAACTACCTTGGTTCTAAGTAGCGCATCGTTTGGACCAAGATGAATATAGCGCATGTCTTCTTGAATTCGATCAATCCAGCGTTTCACTGCCCAGAAGACCGTGGACAAATAGCCGACATCAACCGCATCATACAGTCATGTAAGAAGTACTCCCAACAACAGAACCATCTGTACTCTTCTTTAGTGAAGTTATATACCCCATTGCCAGACCAAATACCGAGATTTTTCTCTTCTTTACTGTTACCAGAAGAAGCCTCGGAGTTTTTCCTTCTTTAATCACTTCATCACTGGTTTACTCCCAGTCTATAAAGCCAAGAATAACGGCCCAGAGGATTCGTCGTGCTGACCACACGACACCTCGTCATCTGCAGGCCTTCGGACTGAGCAGCGGTCGTTACGTAGGCCAAGGTCCTTCAGGGGCTTTAGTGCCATTGGGGGGGGGGGGTTCACTGGTTTACCTGTCGGTCTAGCTGATTCTCGTCATCATTCTCCAAATCCAAATTTCTGCAGCATGTAGCCATTTCTCATCCTCCTTCGAAAGGGTCCAGCTTTCACAGCCAACGAGTAGCACACTCCAATTGAATTTCTTAATTAACTTTTCCTTTAATTCAGTGCTCAAGCCTGTAAATACGAACAGCTGATTCCTGCCCTGAAATACTTTTTTTTACATAATGCAATCATTCTTTTGATTTCTGTAGTACATCTGTTGTCATCTGTTCTAACTGACCCTAGGTAGCAGAAACTCTACTCGTACACTTGCTGTATTGTGCTTTTCTTCAATTTTCAGATGCGTTTTGGTCTTTTCTTTTGATTTCCTTACAACCATAACGTTACGTCTTTCACATTAATATTCAGTTTAAAATGATTTAAGACCGGGCGAGTTGGCCGTGCGCGTAGAGGCGCGCGGCTGTGAGCTTGCATCCGGGAGATAGTAGGTTTGAATCCCACTATCGGCAGCCCTGAAGATGGTTTTCCGTGGTTTCCCATTTTCACACCAGGCAAATGCTGGGGCTGTACCTTAATTAAGGCCACGGCCGCTTCCTTCCAACTCCTAGGCCTTTCCTATCCCATCGTCGCCATAAGACCTATCTGTGTCGGTGCGACGTAAAGCCCCTAGCAAAAAAAAATGATTTAAGATGGTTGATAGATTAGTTTATTCTGCATAATCTGCATATTATGTTAGCTGTCGGCCAAAAGAGCAATATCATCAGAAAACCTAATACAATGTATAACTGCTCCATTTTCATTTTATTCAAGATGTTTGTGACGTAAATATTTCAATCGCACCTTCAATGCATAGATTAAACATAGATGGATTGTAACGTGATTGACTAGATAATAATATTATTTGCATATTAAGACAGCATTAGTAAGCATGGTTTCCAAGCGTGTACGTGGTCATACGTGTCGTAAAAATTTACACAAATGGTTTTATTTGAGAATTTAAATTTATAAATATCGCATCTTCATCCTTACTGAAAAAATCTGTCTTCAATAAATTGTTATGGTCGTCCACCAAATGCAGTATTTAATTCCCATACCACGGCTGAAAATGTATCATTGCAACTTTGTTTCGAATGGATAACAAAGCTCATGTACACCCCTTGGCTGGTTGTCCTGCTCGTAATTGTTCCGCTCTCCTGATATTTACAGTAACAAGTGAACAAGCATAGTATTGTAATATTAACGGAGTCTAAACTGATCTCCCAATCAACTCTCCATTACTTGCACCAACAAGTTCACTAGAGGAGTAAATGCGTGCGTTGTGCGGCGAGTAGATCACTATAGTTGGGCCTAGCAATAAGCCATTGCTCTCAATGTTGCTCAATCTAAAGCTTTACCTAGGTCGATATCTCTGCGTCCTTCACTCTTGCTGCTTGTAGTCATATAATGTCTTTGCTGGTGAGATCTAGTTTTTACAGTACACTATGTCTTCTGATATGGGCTAGAGCAATTTTGTTACCTTCGTTGATCTTTCTCAGCCTTATCCTTGGCTTTGACAATATGAAAGTGACTGAGGTATGAGGGATGCTGGTAATGGCATTCTTTAAGAAGCCAGTCTATGAATGGTGTGAGAAAGTTGCTCGGTTTGTGCATGAATTTCAGTGGGCTTGGCCGATTGATATGTAATAGCAACTTCTGGCAAAGTCAGGAAAGAAACGGGAAACTACCTCACTCCTTATTTCCATAGTACACCTATTCAGTGATGCCTAGGCCATCCATGACAACTAATAGTGGAACTGTTTGAGAATCCAACCAGCCTGCGGGCTGAGAGGCCTGAATGTACAACATGAACGAGGGATAAAAGCATATACATCTGCCTACAACCAGAGAGCCTACGATTTCAGCAATATCCGAATAACTGGACTACTTGTGAGTGTAAAAGGGACCATCCCCAGAAGTTGTGTTGAATAGCGGTTAACCAACAAGCTCGGCAGAAATGAAATGAAATGTCGTATGGCTTTTAGTGCCGGGATATCCCAGGACGGGTTCGGCTCGCCAGGTGCAGGTCTTTCTATTTGACTCCCTTAGGCGACCTGCGCCTCGTGATGAGGATGAAATGATGATGAAGACAACACATACACCCAGCCCCCGTGCCATTGGAATTAACTAATTAAGGTTAAAATGCCCGACCCGGCCGGGAATCGAACCCGGTGCCCTCTGAACCGAAGGCCAGTACGATGACCGTTCAGCCAACGAGTCGGACAGCTCGGCAGAAAATTACATAATCAGAATTTTTCCGCAATTATAAAGTTCTCGGAGTCCATAATGCGGATATATCTTTAAGGGAATGCAGAAATTCTTAATAATTGCAAGTAATTTTTAGAGCATTTTAATAATAGAACCTAGAGAATAATGTTTCATTATTGTTGTAAGAAAATAATATTAGATTAATTATATTTTTCTTCCTTCTAATTTCTTCGTTATGCCCATTCAGTAAACGCGTTTGAACATGTTCGTTGGCCTGATGGTTTTCTCCTTCTTATCCTCCCAAAATCTCTTCATGAATGCATTGTGTTGCATCTTGCGTTCAGTGGACCTCTCCCTACCAGTTTTCTTGTTTAGGTTTCTCCACGAATTTGTGCCTGGCTACTATTGTATTAGAAATTTCATGATCTTCTATGATGTTATCCGTGATGTTCACTTCTTGGAGGTCGGCCTTAGTTTCTTCTAGGAAGTTTATTTTGACCTTGACCTTCTTTGAGTTGATTACTTTAAATGATCTTTTGGTGAGTCTGTAGGTGTCCATTCTATAGATATAGCCATAGAATTTCAGGCGTCTCTTGAGCACGGCATCAGTGTACCTGTCAGCGTACCTGGCTGTTCTCCTCTTAATCCACATTCCATGTTTTATCGTGTACCCATAAATTGTCCGGATAATTTTTTCTTTCTTGTTTTTCTATTTCTGTAATTTTAGAGTGAACTTCAAGGGATATGGTTCCTGAGGCGTACAGAGCTTCCGGCAGAACAACTATCTTTTAATGCCGTAATTTTGCATTACGCGATATGACTCTCTTGTTGTAGTAAATACACGTTAGTTTGTACGCCTTATGGAGTTTAGAGTATCTTTCTATGTTGGCCCTATTTTCTAGTCCCGGTGGTAGTATGATTTATCCAAGGTATTTGAAGGAGGACACCTGTGATATTGTGTCGTTTTCCATCTCTAGCGAAGTTTTCTGCTATGTTGATGTAAATATCCCACGAACTAGATTTTTCGTACGATATCTTAAGGCCTGCCTTTGATCCTATATTGTGTAACCTAGGTACGGCGTATCTGGTTTCATCTCTGGTTTTAGTAATAATTGCTAGGTCATCAGGAAAGGCTAAACATTTCACTTTGACCTTGCTTCCCAAATTTCCGATCCTCACATCTTTGAGGTGTCTTCCCATTTTCTAATAACTTTGTCTAATACTAAGTTAAACAGAATAGGGGAGATGCCGTCACCTTGATGAACGCCCGTACATATTTCAAAAGGCTCAGAAATTTCCCCAAGGAACTTCACTCTAGAAGACGTATTCTTGAGTGTTTGACGAATTAGTTTTCTGATCTTTCTGTCCACTCTGAGTTTTTCTAGAGTATCAAAAACGGCCTGTCTGTCCACAGAATCATACGCCTTCTTATTAAAGTCCACAAAAGTTACGATCGTGGTGGTATCTCGAGGGATCCTTAATATCGTCTTGAAATTCCATATTTGTTCAGCACATGCTCGACTTTTCCTGAAACCCGGTTGGTACTCGCCGATCAAGTGATCTGTCTGTTTTGCTTAACGGTTCCAGAGAGCTTTAGAAAGAATTCTGTATGTGGTCGGTAGTAGGGATATGCCCCTGTAGTTGTTTGGATCCGCCTTGTCGACTTTTTTAGTGCAATGGGTGTATTAATGTACACTTCCAATCCTGCGGGATTGTTTCAGTTTCCCATATTTCTACTAGGATTACAAGAGTTCTGCTTGCCAGGTCATCTCCTAGTTTCCACATCTCCGCGGCAATGCCATCCTGGAGTTCAGAGCAAAGCCCCTTGAACATGATAACGTAACCTAAGGCAAAATAATTTTCCTCATAATGCGCATCTTCTGAATATTTATGGTCCGAAAATTGTGTTCCAAATCAACCACCATTTTGTTGGACGTATATCTTGATAGGTGGTACTGTCTTGTGACATGGCACGGGAATGTGTTGAGCTGGACCAGCTGCCATGTTGTTGGAAGCAGATCATGATGCTGCATATTTTTTCGATTTATCGGAACTCTTTATCCTCCATGTGGACGGAGCGAAAGGATGCATTATGTGTAACTCCTGTATGACGTAAGAGGAGAGCAACAAAAGAATATGTACGAGCTTTCTCATCTTCTAAGCCATATACATGCTTTTGTATTTTTTTTTTGGTGTTCCGCAGAAATTTACATATCCCTTTCAATTTCAGAATTTCACTTCTTCCTAGGCGGCCATGTCTTTCAGCGCAAGGTGTTCCCAGATGAGTTCTATTCCGTATGTCAGTATTGGTACAATTTTCAATTTGAATTATTTCATCTCTGTGCCTAGAGATATTCCGGTTGGGTTTTGGAATTCGTGGACTCCGTTTTGGCTGATGCTATCCTCTCTCTGATGTATACCCTATAAGATATTCCTGAAAATAGAGGATGATACCTACAGTGGGTCCAGACTAAAGCAGTTTGAATTCCTGTATTTTAGTTGATTCTGGGGAGGGCCATTTACAAAATCATGAACTGGGATGTCTCGAGAAGAATTTGGATAGTCAATGAAATACACCTTACCCAAAATTCACCTGAATTTATTACTTTTCAAGCTTTCATGTTTCAAATTGCGTTCAATGTCTTATAATTACCAACCATTCTTAAGTGAGGCTAATACCTTAACACTCGTCACGTGATGTGGTTCGCCACAATATATACGATATTTGGCTAATTTTTCGCTAAGCTTTTAACATTCAAAGGCCTACTGGCCATGGGTACGTATTGCAAGGCGCAAGTATACTTGCACGATCATAGGTCGGTAATGAATTTGAGGTTGAGCCAGAGGTACTCCTGAAGCCTGTGGTAATGCGATGGGGAGGTTCCACGTATAATAAACGATGGTTGGTACGCATGGATGTTGACGGGCTGGAAGGAGTACCTTTGGTTGTAGGGCTGTTTTGTCGTCTGTTTGGTAAAAAAATACAAAAACAAGGCATCACTGGTATATGTGTTGGATTGGCTGTACAGTTGAACCTGAACCATGGGTACGATAAAATTACAGTAACAGGTTAAAGCAGCAAGCTAGAAAATCGTACGATTCATATATGAATCATTATGCATTGTAGGGTTAAAGTGAAAATTCCACTTATAGATCAATTGGAAAGCACACCTTACGGAAACTGAAACCCATTTTGCGCAGAAGTCTGGAAAAAATATTTCTTTTCATCTAGTGTTCCTGCGCCGTACAGGTGAGCGGAATAAACGGAACTATTGTACTTCTGAGTAGTTTAATGTATGCAGAACCAAAGCTCTAATCTGACACCCCCAGGTCAAAATAAACTGTGATATAACAGCTGATATTAGCAACCACAAATAATACATTCTGGACATTTATTTACACGGCCGTCACGCGATCATTGTGGCGTGATCTCGGCCATACGTCACAAGTATCAAAAGAGTCTTGTATATATCAATGAGACTCTGCTCTGTAGGTAAATATTCAATAACGAACAGTGCCTGACCTTTTGTGTATAAATCCACCGGGTAATTTGTTAAATGTTATGACCGGTGACGGCAGCCAAGTAGATAAATCACTGCTTTAGCAATTTAACTAGACACGTTAGTTACTCAATAAACTATTAAGGCGTCCAATTGTAATTGACTGTAATAAAAAACAAACACATAAAATAAACTTCCTTGTTTAGAGATGAACTAGACACCGACGTTGATAGGCCGCTATATCTTATCCTCGACAAAGCTGGAAGAGGTGACGGTGAAGATTATTTTGTAAAGTCACCAATAAGTCCTTAATGAGGGTACAAGGAAGGCGCGTGACTCCGCTGAACGAGTTGGCTGCGTGGTTCGAACCGTGAAGCTGTTAGCATTTTTTTCGGAAGATGCTACAGTAGGTTCGAAACCCACTACCGATAGCTTTGACAATGATTTTTTCGTTGTTTGGTATTTTCACGTCATGCTGTGTCTGAGTTAAGGCCACTGTCATTACCATCCTTGCCTAGCTCTTTCTTATCTCGTCATCGTGGATCGGCGGTAGAGTGTCGGCATCCCGATCCCAAGTGGGCGGGTTCGAACCCGGCAGATGTAGTGAGATTTTTGAAGGGCGAAGTAAAATCCATTCGACACTCACTGTCGTACGATGTCGGCATGTAAAAGATATCTGATAACACATTTGATGTTTACCCGACAAAATTTGTTAGATCTCAGCCACAGACGCCCAAGAGTGTTTCGCTTTACTCTTTCTGCCACTTAGCAGGCCTAGAGTAAAACGGAATGTGGAAATTGACGACCAGATAGCCAGATAGAGTCAAATTAATATGTCTGTACACGGTAGCTGAGGCCATACGATTATTATTATTATTATTATTATTATTATTATTATTATCGTCAAGATCTATTCCTGTGTGTCATCAGCTGTTCTTTTTACTGTGGTGTATTTCTTACATCAAATAGCATTGTCGAGTTCAGCCTCTCCCTTTCTTTCTAAGTACTTTGCCCTCCTTGATATTCTCGAGTAGGCTACGGTGTTATGTCTCAGGGTATGCCCTATAATTTTAAATTTAATATCATGATACTTGTTCATTCGTTCCCCTTTCTGTCCAGCTGCTTCTTGTCATCTTCCTCCATATCTAAATTTTCTAATTTTCTGTTGCTTCGAGACTATTCAGTTCTGAATTTCCTACTGTCTTAAATTTCACTACCATACAACACAGGGCTCCATAAGAATGATTTTACTAAAGCTGATGTACTTGATGGTTAGAAGATATTTCTTGCTCAGGAAAGCGTGTTTCGCCAGAGCCATTCCTCTCTTCAATTTAACGTACACCTGTTATCTTCTGTGATCAACTATTCCTTATAGTAGCCAAAATTAACCTGTAAAAGCTGGTGGATCATTAAACCACAAAACTAAAGCAAGAGGTTTGATGGAACGGAAGTAACAAGAAAGCCATTAAAATGAATGATTGCGAAGGCTTTCAAAATCTGAACTTACAAATCCCAATGGATCAAAATAAATCAGAAATAAAAGAAATATTAAACAGGTTTAGATTCAGGAGAATGCCATCATCAGCTTTTACAATTAAGAATAAAAATAGTTTAGACCCATTTTTGGCTTAAAAACAACAAGACCATCAAAGGCTGTAAAATTATAGAACTTCTTTCACCACGAAAACTTAATACCGCCAGGCTTAGTAGAGAATAAGAGATGATCAACAGAGGCTGATAGGAAAAATGATAGGTGGCGCCTGTCACAAACAGAAGCAAGTACAAGGAAGTTCGTGGGAGCGTACTATTTCTTACAAGTTTTTTCCTTCTGAAATTACTCTTCAGCGCCTCGTACAACTTTCAGAGGATACTGAGGCTGTATTCTGTAGGCTTCACAGACAGTGGGACCCCTTACAAATTTAGAATTTGATAGACAGCATTATATTTAAAGCTGTAGAGAAGTACATCTGACAATCATCTATATATATAAAGTAGCTTGTCCTGACTGACTGACTGACTGACTGACTGATTCATCATCGCCGAGCCAAAACTACTGGACATAAAGAAATGAAATTTTGGGGATATATTCATATTATAATGTAGGTGCTCGCTAAGAGAGGATTTTTGGATATTCCATCCCTAAGGGGGTGAAAAGGGGGGTGAAATTTTAAAATGAGTGTGTCTATATCTCAAAACTTTAAAAATTTACAGATGTGAAAATTGGTATTTAGAATCTTCTTTAAAAATAAGGAAACACGTATTTTTTTGTTTTCAGACAATCCCAATAGGAGGGGTGAAAAAGGGTGAAAAAGGGGTTGAATGCCGTTAATCAGGATACCGCTACTTATATCTCAGAAACTGAAGATATCACAGACCTCAATTTTGGTACTTTTGATCTCTTTTAAAAATAAAGAAACACGTACTTTTTGTTAATGGAAAATCCAATTAATGGGAGGGTGAAAAGGGGGTTAATTTTTAAAATGAGTGAATCTATATCTCCAAACTTCTAAAGTTTGCATATGTAAAAATTGGTATTTAGAATCTTCATTAAAAATAAAGAAACACGTACTTTTTGTTTTCGGAAAATCGCAATAGGAGGGGTGAAAAGGGGTGAAAAAGGGATTGAATGCCTTTAATGAGGCTACTTATATCTCAGAAGCTGAAGATATTACAGACCTGAAAATTGGAGTTTGGGATCTCCTTTAATAATAAAGAAACACGTATTTTTTGTTTCTGGAAAACCTACTTGAGGGGGGTGAAAAGGGGGTAATATTTTAAAGTGAGTGTATCTATATCTCAAAACTTGTAAAGGTTATAGATGTAAAAATTGGTATTTAGAATCTCCTTTAAAAATAAAGGAACATGTATTTTTGTTTTCGGAAAATCCTAATAGGAAGGGTGGAAAAGGTTGAAAAAGGGGTCCAATGCCTTTCATGAGTCTACTTATATTTCAGAACCTGAAGATATTACAGACCTGAAAATTGGTGTTTGGGATCTCCTTTAAAAATAAAGAAACACGTATTTTTGTGTTTTTGGAAAATCCAGTTAATGGGGGGGGGGGGTGAAAAGGGTGTGATTTTTAAAAATGAGTGAATCTATATCTCAAAACTTTTAAAGTTTATAGATGTACAAATTGGTATTTAGAATCTCCTTTAAAAATAAAGAAACACGTATTCTTTTGTTTTCGGCAAATCCCAATAGGAAGGGTGTAAAAGGGTGAATAATGGGTTGAATGCCTTTCATGAAGCTCCTTTTATTTCAGAACCTGAAGATATTACAGACCTGAAAATTGGTCTTTTGGATCTACTTTAAAAGTAAAGAAAATCGTATTTTTTCGTTTTTGGAAAATCCAATTAATGGCAGTTAAACAGGAGTGCCAAATTAGGGTGAATTTTTTGAAAGCCTATATCTACAGAATATCTTGGAAACGTAAAATGTTACAGACGCAAAATGTGGGTGTTTGGAATCTTCTGTAAATGTAAAGAAACATAGGTGATTTGTTTTTGGAAACTCGACTTAAGGGGAACTCAAACAAAAGGGGTAAAATTTTAAAATGAGAATTTTTACAGTATATCTAAAAAAACTTGGCATGTTACAGAAGTGAAAAATGGTACTTTCTATCTCTATTAAACATAAAGAAACGTGTATCTTTACTTTTCGGAAATACCACTTGGGTGGAGTGGGGGGGAGGCGGTAAAAGTGACTGAAAATGGTGTTGAATTCTTTTAATTAGGGTACTGATATCTCAAATATAAAGATGTTACAGACGTGAAATTTGATATTTGCAATCTGCTTTAAAAGTAAAGAAACACGTATTCTCGGAAAATCCAATGAAGGGGGGGGTGAAAGAATTGAAAAATTAATTGACTTAATTGTATGAGAATACATACATCTAATAAAAACTAAAGTTGTTACAGACGTGAAAATTCGTATTTGGATCTCCTTTAAAAACAAACGCGTTTTGGTGGGGAAACGATCTCGGAGGGCGGGAGTGTAAAGGAGTTGAATTCCTTTCATGAGGACGCATAAATCAAAAACTGAAGAAGTTAGAGTCGTGATAATTGGTATTTAGAAGATCCTTTACTATTAAAGAAACAAGTATTTTTTGCGGGAAAATTCACTTAGGGGGGGGGGGGAGTATTGTGAAATGAAGTGAAAAAAAGTAAATTATTTTTATGGGGATACTTATATCTCAAAACTGAAGGTAATAGACGTGAACATTGGTGTTTGGAATCTCCCTTAAACATAAAGAAACAAGCATTCTTTTAATTTCTGTTTTTTTTGGGGGGGGGGTGGGTGGCGGTAAATAAACTTAACGGCGGTGGGGTGTAGAAGGAGGTGAGACCAATCGATTTTACTGTTATTAATGTACTTATAAGGATCCTCCGTTGCTCAGGCGGCAGCGCGCCGGCCTCTCACAGCTGGGTTCCGTGGTTCAAATACCGGTCACTCCACGTGACATTCTCACTGGACAAAACGGAGGCGGGACAGGCTTTTCTCCGGATACTTTGGTTTTCCCCGTCATTAGCCATTCCAGCAACACATAATAATAATAATAATAATAATAATAATAATAATAATAATAATAATAATAATAATAATAATAATCCGGACCGTCGTCAAATGTGCGGACCGCGCTGGAAACGGCTCCTGGACGGGTAATGACTAAGAATGCAGTCCGGCCGCGGGTTCAGTGCCGCCAAGGCACCCAGTATGACACCACGCCGGATCTCCTGAACGATTTTATCCATATTAAAAATATTATAGGAAAAGATGGCAAAGATTTACGGACCCAACTGACCGGGAGGAATACCTGCACCTAGCCCGGGAAGTACGAAATCGATTGTTGGAAAGGAAGATTGAAAAATGGGAGGAAACCTGGCGTAAAATAATAGAAAACCAGTCAGATCGGGAATTTTGGTGGATTCTCGCAGAAAACGAGTCAGATCGCGAATTTCGGCGGATTATATATTGAAACGGTAACGCCCTACGAGCATTCACGTTTCATTCTTTTATTAAGAGGAGCTCGCTAATACCCGACCGTAAGCTTGCGCCGAGCGCACAGGCATAGTGGAAACTGCGAGCAAGTTCGCGACTTTCTAGAACACCGGCCAAGGACAAGCGACGTCACGCAGAAGGTTCCTTCGTGTTCCATTGCTGCATGAACGAAATATAAGCGAGTCGCCAGCCCGGGGTAAGGCAGAATGTAAGCAGAGAGAGTGTGCGGTATGCGACGGCAGTGTGCTGAAGGCAGAGAGTGGAGTGAGTCGGCAGTAAGCCGTGAATCAGCGAGTGTGTGCAAGTAAGCACGTCGCGACATAATTCGTCTCTCGATCCGGCTGTATATTTGAATTCGTTTAAAGACTGTGTTCTCGCCAGCTTGAATTCATTTAAAGACTGTGTTCTCACATAAACTGTGCCAGTTTTGAATTCGTTTAAAGACTGTGTTCTTGCATTAATTGTGTCAGCTTTGAATTCGTTTAAAGACTGTGTTCTCGCCAGCTTGAATTCATTTAAAGACTGTGTTCTCACATAAACTGTGCCAGTTTTGAATTCGTTTAAAGACTGTGTTCTTGCATTAATTGTGTCAGCTTTGAATTCGTTTAAAGACTGTGTTCTCGCCAGCTTGAATTCATTTAAAGACTGTGTTCTCACATAAACTGTGCCAGCTTTGAATTCGTTTAAAGACTGTGTTCTTGCATTAATTGTGTCAGCTTTGAATTCGTTTAAAGACTGTGTTCTCGCCAGCTTGAATTCATTTAAAGACTGTGTTCTCACATAAACTGTGCCAGCTTTGAATTCGTTTAAAGACTGTGTTCTTGCATTAACTGTGCCAGCATTAATTTCGTTCAAAGACTGTGTGAAAGCAGCCGTAGTATTTCTAGCCAGCCCCAATTTCATTTAAAGACTATGTCTATCCGTTGAACTGTGTTGCATTATGATCTTAAGTGCCAGTGTTAATCTGAAAATTACGACGCACGGGAATTTGGACTATCATTTATTTCAACAAATGTATTATGCTGGTGGAGTACAGTGCAGAGACTGTACTCGATAAATTTAATTTTCTTTATGAAGTGCTTGATCACCGCACCTCGGAAGGTTCTAGATTGTTTCATTTGCGTATTATTCCCAATACGAACTGTGACTCTAACTTTATCCTTGCTACTGTGGGAACTATTTCGGCGTGCTTCGCCATAGGGAAGTGTCACACCAGTACCCCATGACGTCAAATGTGGAAGCTCCACATTTCCCCGTTCCTGCCTCTGGTTCGAGTCATCAACACTAATACAAACACCAACGACGGAAGACAACGCCGACGCCGACCGCAAGACGACGCAGCCGCCGCGGGACAACGTCCTCTTTACGCCCTCAGGGACAAATCTACAATTCAGCTATAAAAGGTGACATAATTATTTGCCTATTTATTGAATAAACTGAAGGATCCACTTAATCATGAATTTTTCTTTCACTACCCTTCTCTCTTACTCTCTTAGCATGGGCCGTACACGCCTTGTCGTTCCTCATGCTCTCCGATAAACTGAAGTACGGGCGTTCCTGTTACAGAGAGAAGGTAGTGAATAGTGGCACCCGTGACGTTGGGGCCAGATTAAAGAGAGTAAAGTGATAAAAATTAACTTTGAAATCAGTGATATCTTAACTTACCAATTCAAATAAAAGTGCATAGTACGTACGTTAATTCCAGTTCAGTGAATATGTTAAAATTTTACGAAGTTCAATTCAATGACTTTGACGAAATTTTAAACTTTTGGCACAGAACTCTGATCAAGTTTATGGCACAAGTGATTATTTTTCTCTTTCTCTTGCTATGTAAAACATTTCAGGCATAATATTCATGCACAGGCTTATATAAATTTTGATATTTATGTTGGTGAAACATTGAACTTTACCATTGGACAATAATGGTGATATTTAATTTTATGCACAAGTGTTTGATATTTTGTGTTGGTGAGATTTTGAACTTTACCATTGGACAATAATGGTGATATTTAATTTTATGCACAAGTGTTTGATATTTTGTATTGGTGAGATTTTGAACTTTACCATTGGACAATAATGGTGATGTTTAATTTTATGCACAAGTGTTTGATATTTTGTGCTGGTGAAATTTTGAACTTTACCATTGGACAATAATGGTGATTTTACGTATGAAGTGAATGATTGTATTTTCTGCATTTTGTGAAAATAACTACATTAATATGGAAAACATACTAGCTGCCATCGAGGCTTTAAAAATCAGTCTAAATGACAGGATTACGGAAAGTAACACTAATCTCGGGCGTAGGATTGCTGAATCTAATAATACTTTAGGAGCTCAACTTAAAGAATCTAACGCGGCCTTGGAAAGTCGTATGGAAGCCACTAAGGCTAGTATAGGTCAACTTAGGGAGGCTAATGAAGTAACTAATCGTAGTATCACTCAACTAAGGGAGGCTAATGATGCCAACATTGTAAAATTGACAGAATCTGTTGATCAAAAATTTGCAGAAGTTAATAATAATTTGGAACGTAGGCTCAATAGTGCAGGTGCCGAAATTGAAAAAAGATTTAAAGAATCTAACAAAAGGATGGATTCTAAGTTTACGGAAATAAATGAAAGATTAACACGTGACTTAGAAACCATTAAGCAAGATATAAAATCACAAGTGGCGGAGGACTTAAAACTTGCTTTCCCGTCTTCTTCTCAGGAAGTCCTTAAGGAAGTAGAAAGCTTAAAGGAAGAATTTCAAGAGTCCCATGCTCAATTATCTCTTGCGCAAACTAAAATCGCGTCTATTCAAGACAAACTTCATGAATCTGTTAAAAATAATTTCATGAAGTTGGGAAACGAAATTACTCTTCTGAAAAGTCAGCAAGAGGAGGCCGATAAACGTGTTAAGACTCAGTTAGATAATGCTCACACGCAGATTACTCGTATCTGTCGCGACGTAGCAGAAGTCAAGACCGACATAGAAAAGGAGGTCAAGGAAATTGAGAATTCTGTACAGGGGAAAATTAAAACCCTAAAACTTGAACTCCAAGGAGGTATAGAAGCTCTCAACAGCAAAGTATCGCAAATCGAACAGGATGTTTCATCATCTAGCCTTCACAACACTAGTGGAGAATCCATGAATGTTTCCACAGTTTTTAAAATAACTGAGGAAAAACCAGCCAAATTTTCGGGGAAGGAGGAGTATACTGCTAAGGAGTTTCTCCTCAACCTCGAAGAGTTCTTTCAAGAAAATCACGTTAAGACCGACCGTCGTTTACGAATAGCATCTCGATTGTTAGAAGGCAAGGCGTTAATGTGGTTTACCGCTTTTAAATTCAGTATTAACACTTACGAAGAGTTTAAGGAAGCCTTACTTAGACGATTTTGGAGTGCTGAGGCTCAGCACCTGATAAAACTTCAATTATACTCTAGAAAGTATAACACGTCCGTCAATTCCTCGCGATACTCAGATTATCTCATATCTCAGCTTAAAAAGATGCAGTTTTTCGACCCTCCTTTACCGGAGCAAGAACTTATTCAGGTCATAACGCTGCAATTTCCACCAAATGTTCAGGAAATATTGGTGGCAGCAAACGTCCAGGACTTGGAGCAGCTCGATGATGTCCTGAGGAAACTCGATACTGCGCACACTCAGAGCGCAGCAAAAGCAGGTCGAACCAAAGAAACTACAACCAACTTTACGGAAATGAAAACTCCGGTTCAAGTAAATCTAGAACCGCGAGAAGAAAGAGAAACTCGCCGAGATATTCCGTTTCGGTATAGAAGATCTAGGAATCGCCCCTACGAAGGGAGGGCTAAGTTTCAACCTGGACCTTCATGGAGGCAGGCAGCTAATCAACCCAATGATAATAGGAACTCCCAGCGGGAAGAATTAGAGAAACGTTGGAGAGAGACTACGGAATATGTAAGGAGTAAGAACAGGGAAGAGGGCTTACCTGGAGCAGCTTCTTTGGAATACCAGGCAGAGATGCAGAGAAGAAATGAGAGAACGGAAATGGATCCAAGAGCTACGGGTACCAAAAAAAAACTTTGTCGAAGCAATAAAGAGATTGCCTGAAAACCCGGAGGGAGGAGAGGTAGTATGTAGTGCACTCATTAACCATTGGTATTTAGAGGATGCAGATTTACTATATGAGGATTCAACACCACGACAGCCTCAGATACAACGCGGCTTACCAATCATTATTACTAAGTTAGGCAATATGATTGTCCACTCTCTAGTAGACTCGGGATCGCAAGCCTCACTAATTTCGCAGAAATTAATAGATGTGGCGCAGGAGACGTCCTACATCTCCATCTTGCCGGTTGCTCAAGTTAAGGTTAAAGGCATAGTTCCTGACAAAGCTATTAAATGCAAATTCCAGGCGTTTCTTGAGTTAGAAATTGGTGGTGTTAAGTTCCAACATCTATTTTTGATTTTGACGCAAATGAAATTTGACTTAATTCTTGGATCAGACTTTCTCATTCAACATGGGGGAATCATTGATTATCCCGCTAATGTGATTAAATTTTTCCACGTCGAATCTGTAGGGCTACAGTTGGTTACTTATAATGACGTGAAGAATCCGGAATGTGAGACCCCGGTGGGCATAGTAGAAGGCAAGATGAGCGAGGCTCCGCCTGTCGAAGAAAGCGTCCACGAAGAGGGGCGATCCGAGGAAGTGGGACCCGTAGAGGACCAGATGGCGTCCATTATCGATGATGAGTTTAACGAGGACCACTACAACTTCACGCTTTTCGCCAATGTAGCTGAAAGCCCAGATTACGATGATGATAAAGTAATAAAGGCAATCCAAGAGCTTTTTAAGAAGTTTCCAGATGTATTTTCTGAGAAACCTGGAGTCATTAAGGGTTTCAAGCACCACTTAGATGTTACTGACACATCACCTTATAAGAAACGGCCTTATCCGATACCCATGAAGTACTTGGAAGAAGCACGGGTCATCATTAAACAGATGGAGAATGATGGAATCATATCAAAATGCGTCACACTTTACATTAATCCTCTGGCTATAGTGAGAAGACTGTTGAAGTTTTTGAAATACTCTACTAGGAGGTGAGCAAAAGAAAATCGCCCAGCAATTTTCTTTTTCCCGAGCAGGGGGGGAGATGAAACGGTAACGCCCTACGAGCATTCACGTTTCATTCTTTTATTAAGAGGAGCTCGCTAATACCCGACCGTAAGCTTGCGCCGAGCGCACAGGCATAGTGGAAACTGCGAGCAAGTTCGCGACTTTCTAGAACACCGGCCAAGGACAAGCGACGTCACGCAGAAGGTTCCTTCGTGTTCCATTGCTGCATGAACGAAATATAAGCGAGTCGCCAGCCCGGGGTAAGGCAGAATGTAAGCAGAGAGAGTGTGCGGTATGCGACGGCAGTGTGCTGAAGGCAGAGAGTGGAGTGAGTCGGCAGTAAGCCGTGAATCAGCGAGTGTGTGCAAGTAAGCACGTCGCGACATAATTCGTCTCTCGATCCGGCTGTATATTTGAATTCGTTTAAAGACTGTGTTCTCGCCAGCTTGAATTCATTTAAAGACTGTGTTCTCACATAAACTGTGCCAGTTTTGAATTCGTTTAAAGACTGTGTTCTTGCATTAATTGTGTCAGCTTTGAATTCGTTTAAAGACTGTGTTCTCGCCAGCTTGAATTCATTTAAAGACTGTGTTCTCACATAAACTGTGCCAGTTTTGAATTCGTTTAAAGACTGTGTTCTTGCATTAATTGTGTCAGCTTTGAATTCGTTTAAAGACTGTGTTCTCGCCAGCTTGAATTCATTTAAAGACTGTGTTCTCACATAAACTGTGCCAGCTTTGAATTCGTTTAAAGACTGTGTTCTTGCATTAATTGTGTCAGCTTTGAATTCGTTTAAAGACTGTGTTCTCGCCAGCTTGAATTCATTTAAAGACTGTGTTCTCACATAAACTGTGCCAGCTTTGAATTCGTTTAAAGACTGTGTTCTTGCATTAACTGTGCCAGCATTAATTTCGTTCAAAGACTGTGTGAAAGCAGCCGTAGTATTTCTAGCCAGCCCCAATTTCATTTAAAGACTATGTCTATCCGTTGAACTGTGTTGCATTATGATCTTAAGTGCCAGTGTTAATCTGAAAATTACGACGCACGGGAATTTGGACTATCATTTATTTCAACAAATGTATTATGCTGGTGGAGTACAGTGCAGAGACTGTACTCGATAAATTTAATTTTCTTTATGAAGTGCTTGATCACCGCACCTCGGAAGGTTCTAGATTGTTTCATTTGCGTATTATTCCCAATACGAACTGTGACTCTAACTTTATCCTTGCTACTGTGGGAACTATTTCGGCGTGCTTCGCCATAGGGAAGTGTCACACCAGTACCCCATGACGTCAAATGTGGAAGCTCCACATTTCCCCGTTCCTGCCTCTGGTTCGAGTCATCAACACTAATACAAACACCAACGACGGAAGACAACGCCGACGCCGACCGCAAGACGACGCAGCCGCCGCGGGACAACGTCCTCTTTACGCCCTCAGGGACAAATCTACAATTCAGCTATAAAAGGTGACATAATTATTTGCCTATTTATTGAATAAACTGAAGGATCCACTTAATCATGAATTTTTCTTTCACTACCCTTCTCTCTTACTCTCTTAGCATGGGCCGTACACGCCTTGTCGTTCCTCATGCTCTCCGATAAACTGAAGTACGGGCGTTCCTGTTACAATATCTAAACCAATAAGCATTCAATTATAAATTTCAGTATAATACCGTAGCGAAGCACGGGTATCTTGCTAGTATTATATATATTCGCACAATGTTAAGGAGACCAGGTGTGGTAATAGTAGTGACGGGACAATCGAATGAAAACTATCGAATTATTCCATAGTCGTCAACTACCGTTACAACCGATTGTTTCTGTTTGCATTCGGTTTTTCATTCAGATCGCAATTCCAATTGCTTTCACTTGCCGGCGCTGAAGTCAGAGTTGATAGTAGACTCTATCTTTGGCATGAAGCCCTTGACTGACGCGAATTATGATGTAAACATAAACTACTAAAGCGAATAATATGTTCGAAATTATTTTCTCCCTCGCAGACTCAGACTCATATTTGTATAATGATCAATGAAAGTTTATTATTGTGCACTTTATCAATTGGTAATGATGTTATAAATTTTATAAATACTTTCCATGTACAGATATACAAAATATCAGAAAGTCAACTTAACAACAATACTCCTCTTACACTGGCCCCAGAGCCGCTGGTTTGACTGTGGCCAAATGGTTCGCTTCGCTAGCCATGAATCTCTTGGTAAGGTAAGGGTTGTTCTGCCCGAAGGCAGGTCCGAACCTCCGCAGATGTGTTCCTGAGCCGGAGTTTACGTGCGGTAGGGTGGCTAGTTCCTTTCCGCTCCTCCATTCCCTTACCCCCCACCAACAGCGCGTGGCAACCCATCCAACTCCTGACCACGCCCAATGTTGCTTAACTTCGGAGATCTCACGGGATCCGGTATTTCAACACGGCTACGGCCGTTGGCATGAATCTCATAACGATTGAAAATCAACCTTAACTGAATGGAGCTATTTTAAAATTAATATATACAGTATTACTTGGTCCTAGAAAAATATGTTGTCTTTTCATTTAGTTTAGTTTGCTGTATACACATTACTTTAATACGGAGTGTCATTAAAATAAGGTGTAAACCTAACTTTCGTCTCAAATTACCTAACATTTGTTATTTTATGAACAGACGATCATCCATTTATTAACTTTTAGTTAGGGACACAAAAATGCTTTTTATTTAAGATGAAACATAATGACCTCAAGAACATTAATCGGGAAATTTTATCTTATTTTATAGAGCAACGTTTCCAATCACTTCGCTCGAACATTTTGTCAAGTTCGTTGCCAGTATCTATATTTCCGCTTATATCACTACCAACAAAACAAACATACTATACAAATTGGTAGTACTAGCAGTCGAGCACAGCAGTTTTTAATACTTTCTAACCAATTTGAAACCGAACGATAACTATCACGCTTCGCAATCGGTAGTCTATCAATAGTTTAAAACGTTCGATATTCCCATCACTAGTAGTGTTGCACAGTCTCACCTTATCGATTATAAAAGACATACAAAACCTTCTTAACAACCAGCAATTTGACAAAGTACGACTGAAAATATCTTACAGATACAATGTCATATTATTTACATGTAATTTTTATAATTTCGAGTATAAATACTATTAAGTGAAGATGTATGAAATATTCAAATATTAACGTCTCCATCGAATGTAAAATATTACGTGCTAATTGTGACATGATGTGCAAAGAGATTTAAAAATTATAAAACTGAATTTCACGTTCCAGTGAAAACTGATTTTGGGAAGAATAAAATATAATTATTGGTTTTATTGCTTATCGATGTTGGTGACATCTAAGGAGAAGATTGTGAAAAAATATCAAGTGTCACTCTTCAGATGAATGTTGTGATTCTAGCAAGTTCACACCGCAGCGTTCATCTCATGGTGTTGCGGTGACTGTTGTAATATCATACAGTTGAAAGAAGAGAAATGAGGGTTCGATTCTTATAAAGGTGAGAGTATCGGCTGGAGGAATGAAAGATTCTGTTGGTTCCCCAGCATCGTCTGGAGTGCAATAAACGTAGTACCTATGATGTCAACTGAAGCGTCAATAGCAAGATATAGAGAAAAAGATTGAAAAATAACAGAAATTCACAATTTCTCCAATACATTTACTTCAGTATTACAAACATGAACTTTCGCTTGTATCGACCCTTCTAGTGCATTTCTTATTACAAAAAATCACCTGCCATAAGAATGTGTAAGCAAATCATTAAATTATAATGAACTGCAGACTCTGTGGTACGTTTTTGGAAATATCATTTTACTTAAAAGATTTTCTCCAGAACTAATGGACAGCATCGGGGGAAACTGAGTATGACTGCACAAATAAAATAGATATGTCTGGTGACACTGACATGTACTGGTAACGTAACCCGATAATCAACATTGTTTCATTTTCTTACTTCTTCCTTCCTTATACCCATTCAAAGAGCACGTTTGAACTTGTCCGTTGGCCATGATCAATGAATGAAGTTGACAAGTTTTATAAAGCACTGAATGGCATCGTAGTCAGAGCCAGCAACATGATAGTGCTAATGGGCTATTTCAATGTGGCAGGTGGAAATAGAACGGAAGGATACGAAAAGGTGAAGGATACATATTGGGAAAAGATGGAAACTAAGAGAAATGGGAAGCGTTTACTGGCCATCTGTGCTGGTAGGATATTAGAATTTACGGATACATTCTTCAAGCATGAGGCTATTCACCGCTACTCATGGAGGATTGAGCAACCAGATCCATAATAGACTATATTATAACCGACTTTAAATTCAAGAAAGCTGTTCGGAATGTGCGGGTGTTCAGGGGATATTTTGACAATACAGACCACTGTCCGATCGGTAGTGAACTAAGTATCTCTAGTGTTGTACAGAGAAAGTGAAATCTGTCTGCAGACGAATAAGGGTAGAATATATCCAGGACGAGTAAATTAGGCAGAAATACAAGGATATGATTAGTGAAATGTTCCAAACAATACACGGTAAGCAAGTTCAGAATATAGAAAGAGAATGGGAGGCATACAGGCATGCTGTAGTAGAAACATCAATAGAATGTCTCGAAACACCTCTCTATAAAGATGGGAAAAATTGAACATCTTGGTGGAGTGATGGGATAAGGGAAGCTTGTAAACGTAAAACAGAGGTATATCAGAAATGGCCGTAGAATTGTATGTCATGGCCACCCATTAATTCCTCACAGTACAGCCAGCACGGTTGTTAGGTAACGTAGCGTTACATATTTTATTGAAAGATGATTTATTTAACCAAAGGACTCTATACTGTCTCAGTAGGATTAAGATCTAGGCCGTCCTTGATTCACTCTAACATTGTCTCTCTATTTTGATGAAAATGGCTCATAAAATGGTGGCTTCAATCCAACAGTGGAATGGAGACAGTGTTGGAAGATTCTGAATCTCCTATCAAGTGAATCTTGTTTTATTCCTCAATCGAGAATTAAAATCCCTGAACATGCCGGAAAGCGAATCCTGGGCCTAGGAATAAGATACAGACACGCCCCTCTACACCAAAGGCATGGATAATAACAATAATAATACGATACCTTGATTCAATCTCACTTACTATATAACCATCCTGGGAGAACACACAACCTAAATACTTGAAATTATCGACCTGTTCTAGCTTTATATCGCCAATCTGACATTTAATTCTGTTGAATTTCTTACCTACTAAGCTAATGCAGTGAGCTCGCAGTTGCGATCAACAGTATTCTGTAAGAAGGAAGTCAGCTCCCAGACGAAACCATCTTTACATCGGTCTGTTTTCAGACCAACTTTGCTTTACGGGATCGAAAGCTGGGTGGACTCAAGATATCTTATTGATAAGTTAGAAGTAACAGACATGAAAGTAGCAAGAATGATTGCTGGTACAAACAGGTGGAAACAATGGCAGGAGAGTACTCGGGACGAGGAGATAAAGGCTAATTTAGGAATGAATTCTATGGATGAAGCTGTACGCATAAACCGGCTTCGGTGGTGGGGTCATGTGAGGCGAATGGAGGAGGATAGGTTACCTAGGAGAATAATGGACTCTGTTATGGAGGGTAAGAGAAGTAGAGGTAGACCAAGACGACGATGGTTAGACTCGGTTTCTAACGATTTCAAGATAAGTGGATAGAACTAAATGAGGCCACAACACTAGTTGCAAATCGAGGATTGTGGCGACGTTTAGTAAATTCACAGAGGCTTGCAGACTGAACGCTGAAAGACATAACAGTCTATAATGATAATGTATAATAATAATAATAATAATAATAATAATATATTTACGATATATAGAATATCTCATATTTTCTCACATATCATGAGCCTTACAATCCATTTTTTCATAAAATCTTTTTTCTTTAGATTTGTCGTAACTTTCTATCTCTTATATCGGTGGTGTCAAATGATGTCGCATGCCGTATATGGTTTTTAGTGCCGGGATATCCCAGGACGGGTTCGGCTCGCCGGGTACAGGACTTTATATTTGACTCCCGTAGGTGATTTGCGCATCGTGATGAGGATGAAATGACGATGAAGACAACACATACACCCAGCCCCTGTGCCGTAGGAATTAACCAATTAAGGTTAAAATCCCCGACCCGGCCGGGAATCGAATGATCAATGGATGAAGCTGTACGCATAAAAGCTGAAACGAATCCATACAATCCTATGCTTTTCCGTGTAGGGGACTTAATGTACGAGGTCGAATTTTCTGATTGTTTCATTACGCCACTCAAGACAGCTTATAATTTCTTACAATGGTTTACAATAACATGAGTTAAATTTACAAGTTAATTTATAAGTTAAATCTGCCAGTATCTCGGTAGAAAGAGCGAAACGTGATTAGCTCAATGAGACATGTGTATCTTTTCACTCTCACAACCACGATTTGATTTCTGACGAATTCTGGTATTGAATTTCCACCTGAAAATCGACGTGACATCTAGAAGGGTATTCGATTTCATCAGAGCTCAGAACAAACAACGAGGCTCTAGTACCGCAGAGGTCCTTTTTATAAACAGAAGAAAGGAAGTTGTAAATTCTCACATACTCAAACATAGTTGACTAAATGGGATTTGATCTTTAATGGCATGCTAGTTTATAAGTGAGTGTTTAATGGCTGGCCCATTACTTAATAATAAAGTTTCAATCTTGCTTAGTTGTTTACTTTTTAGTAGATTTTACATGCGAATTTTTATGAATACATGCATGCTTAGGAAGTGTAGTGTGATTTTCAGCATTTAATATTATTTATCAAGGAAACTTGGCAATAGTAATATGGTACATGGCCGGCCAAAGTCGTGCCACCCACCGCGGCTATACGCAGGGATAAAGTAAACATTATTAATAATAATATTTGCTTTACGCCCCACTAACTACTTTTGCGGTTTTCGGAGACGCCGAGGTGTTGGAATTTTGTCCCACAGGAGTTCTGTTACGTGCCAGTAAATCTACCAACACGAGGCTGACGTATCTGAGCACCTTCAAATACCACCGGACTGAGCCAGGATCGAACCTGCCAAGTTGGGGTCAGAAGGCCAGCGCCTCAATCGTCTGAGCCACTCAGCCCGGAGTAAACATTATTAGTATAGAATTTAATAGTTTTGATAAGTTTAAAGGTATATTTTAAGGTAGAATTCTGAGTCTATGCAAGGCTTGATAATAATTATTTGAAGCTTAGAATTTTAAATTATAAACTAGGATTAGACACCCTATTATTTTAAACGTAAAGATTTTTACTTGAGGAGTAATAGTAAAGTTTTTTAAACTCAAAGAATTTAGCAGTGTTTAAGTCTTTCCAGAAGAATCTGTCCTGTAATCGATAGTACATGTTATATTCGACTTGGTTATGTTTTCAGTTTCTATACCGCCGTCGTAAGATTATTTTTCCTTGCTACTTCTTTCTTTCTTTCTTTCTTTCTTTCTTTCTTTCTTTCTTTCTTTCTTTCTTTCTATCCTTCTTTTTTAATCCGTTGGACTCGGCAAGGGATCCCACCTCTTCCGCCTCAGCGGTAGTGTCCGGGAGCGTAAGGCTTTAGATCGAGAAAATACAATTGGGAAGGAGGACCAGTACCTCACCCAGGTAGCCTCAAATGCTACGCTGAACAGGGGCCTTGTGGGGGGGATGGAATGAATGAAACAGATAGACTAGGAAGACGGAAGGAAACGGCTGTGGCGTTTAGTTAGGTGCCATCCTGGCATTTGCCTAGAGGAGAAGTGGGAAACCACGGAAAATCACTTCGAGGATGGCTGAGGTAGGAATCGAACTCCGCTCTACTCAGTTGACCTCCCGAGGTTGAGTGGACCCCGTTGCAGTACTCGTAACACTTTTAAAATTTCGTGGCAGAGCCAGGAATCGAATCCGGGCCTCCGGGAATGGTTGCTAATCACACTAACCACTACACCAAAGAGGCCACCTTCTATAATTACACTCACATAAATGTTTTCATCTTGCCTATCTACCGACCAGTTATTGGAATAAAATTTCAAACAGTGGAATTCATAAGGAACCGGAACAAATATACAGTACATGCTTGTGAGTATCGGAATGGATTAGAAAGGTTGTTATGCGACTGCTAATTCTGTGATCATAATTAACATTTTTTTATGGAATTCGAACCACAGTTATTTGCTTTCTCATTTAAAATGCCCCACTTGCATTGACCAGGGATTAAACTTTGACCACCTTGCTGGGAATCTTTGCTGTCCCCAGCCAAGAAAAAAAATATTTTACTCAGCAAACAAAGATCTTGGAATATTAGTTCGAGCCCGAGCACTCTACCAGCTAGCACTCTCAACGTCAAAAGCGGCTTAGTGAACCAACAGAAAGGCAGGAGCACAGAAAGCATCTTAGTGCTAGCTAGACACACACAAATCGTGTGTACGTGTCAGTTAACTGCACGGAAAGATACAGAAAGAGTGATAACGTAACACGTCTTGAGTGAGAATCGTAACATGATTTGTGATTCATTAGGAAGTAATCTCAGGAATCTTCTTTTTCATAATAATAATAATAATAATAATAATAATAATAATAATAATAATAATAATAATAATAATAATTTTATTTATCCTGGCCAAGTTAGGGATGAACTCCATTATTTACACTTAACCAGTCTTAACTTGGAACACTCTTAACAATAACTACTGTACTTTTAATCGATGTAAAAATGGTGACCATAAGATGAAAAATATATTCAACAATAATAACAGTAACAGTAGGAAAATATACGATGGTTGCGTTTGTAGACTTCAAAAAAAATATGACTTCATCGATCAGCAGACACTCTTCAATGTATCGGAAGAATTTGGAAATGATGGTAAAATAAGGGCAATTATAACTCACACACTGACGGAAACCATTTCTAAAGTTAAACTTCATAAGTAAATCTCAGAGCCATTTGAGATTAAGACAGGCGTCAGGCAAGGTGACGGGTTAGCACCGATTTTGTTTAACATTATCTTGGAAAAAGTAATGAGAACTTGGAGGAAAACCATAAAAGAAGAAGGGATATAAGAAATCTAGGTACAAAGAAGTGGAATGTGAAGGTGGATTGCTTGTCATTCGCTGATGACATGGCATTGTTAGCAGATGATAAAGAAGAAGCCCAAATAATGCTTGAAAAATGACATGAAATCGCAGAGAAAGCAGGACTCAGGATATCATATCAAAAGACAGAGTGCATGGAACACAAAATAAAGAAAAGCATCTGGAAACAAAAAATGGGAAAGTCAAGAAGTCAGATAAATTTAAATATCTTGGTGAAAAGATCCACAAATTGGACTGGTAAAGAAGCATATAAAGGAAGGGCCATAAAGATGGAGTTCGATGGAGCTCAGTACAGAACAGATACAACAAGGGAACGCTATCTTACAGGGTAAAGATCAGGCATTGTACCACGATTATGAAGCCAGAGGGACTTTACAGTTCAGAATGTCTGATACTGAATAAGAAAGGGGAAATGGATGAGCTAGAGAAGAAAGAGAAAAATCTTGACAAAAATCTTAGGACACCGAAAAAGGAAAGGATGGTACATGGAGGAAGGGGAGAAATGAAGATCTATACTGTACCGGGATTGACCGTACATAAAGTATTTCTTAAATACTATTTATCACGAGGAAATGACGAAGTATTGGCGTGAATATTTTCCGAACGCCGACATAAACGAAGTCCTACAGGAGCATGTAGTCGACCCGCACAACGTTGCTTGCGTCATCCCCTGCCCAGCGCTCGCCAAGGACAGGTTACATCATACGTTCTCGAAACGTCCATACAATAAATTTTTCTAAATTATGAACCAATTAAGATATGAATTTAGAAACAACGGCATCTTTTAGTACACATTTCAAAAGTCTCCTTATGTTAATTCCTCCAAGATCGATCCAGGGATTACAGATATATATTCAAGGTTTAGTAAAATGTTACGTCAGAGCCAGTTTTATATAAAAGGGATAGCAGTCTGAGCCCCATCAGCCAGTTTATCAACAGTACAGCTACAGTCTACACCTCGACGACTTTGGTTCGCTGCGTCGTAGTTTCAAGACATGATTCTGTCCGAATGAACATGAACTTTGGACATAGTATAATTCCGGAGTTATAGAACTTATATAATTGCAGCGAGTAGAACTTTATTAAGGAACTTGTAAAGATTCGAGTTCGACTCCAGGACTTGTAAATCATAGTATAATCAATACTTACGAGTGTCACATATGTCAGAACAGTTTAAAAGTGAATGTAATTGAAACTTTAACATGACGACTTGAGTGATATAATATTCGAGTACTTTGCTAATGGACTTTACGTATTGCAAGTGTTCTAGTAGTTTACTTCAGACATTGTGAAGTATGCAGTAATTATAAGTGACATGTTCAAGTGAATTGAACTCTGATAATAACAATAATAATAATAATAATAATAATAATAATAATAATAATAATAATAATAATAATAATAATAATAATAACAATAATAATAATAATAATAATAATAATAATAATAATAATAATAACAATAATAATAATAATAATAATAATAATAATAATAATAATAATAATAACTTCATGTAAATTGTAGTTTGCGAACAGACATCCAATGACACGAGTGCAGTCTAAATAGTTTTAGACATTGGTGTAGAATGCAGTAATTACGAGTGTTATTTCCATTTTGAACTGTGATGTGCTAACTGACACTTCATGTCACAAGTGCTTTTGGTCGGTCGCTGCAATTTATTTTCTTTTTAGAATATTTAGGAATAATTTCAAAGTGAAGTTATTCCATCAGACGCTATATTTTCTGATGTGATTAAGAATAAACTGTGCATTTATTAGTGCAAAGAAACAGTGTTAATTTCCAGTTTCGTGGGAAGACACCACGAAAGTGAAGGGATTCAAACTTTATTTGTCTTTGTGTGTGGGAAAACGACCACAATCTTTCCACACAAGCATATCTTATTTTCTAAACTAACATTTTTGTTCTATGTCAGAGCAGAATGAATGATAAATACTACGAAGTGCTGTGATTTACGTGAAACCATTCCATATTCGAGGGACTTCTAGAATCAACGACGACCAGGTTACTACGGATCGTGGTTTCATGGCTCGGTTACTGAATACGAAGGATCGCGTTTCCATGGTTCGACTGCTGCCTATAAGCTATCCTGGTTCCATGGTTCGGTTGCTGAACACAATGATCGTGTTTCCATGGTTTGATTGCTGCCTTTGAGGGATCGTATTTCGATGGTTTGGTGGCTGAGCTCGAGGCATCGTGCTTCCATGGTTTGATTGCTGCCTTTGAGGGATAGTGTTTCCATGGTTTGGTGGCTGAGCTCGAGGCATCGTGCTTCCATGGTTTGATTGCTGCCTTTGAGGGATCGTGTTTCCATGGTTTGGTGGATGAACATGGGGGATCGTGCTTCCATGGTTTGATTGCTGCCTTTGAGGGATAGTATTTCCATGGTTTGGTGGCTGAGCTCGAGGGATCGTGTTTCCATGGTTTGATTGCTGCCTTTGAGGGATCGTGTTTCCATGGTTTGATTGCTGCCTTTGAGGGATCGTGTTTCCATGGTTTGATTGCTGCCTTTGAGGGATCGTGTTTCCATGGTTTGATGGATGAACATGGGGGATCGTGCTTCCATGGTTTGATTGCTGCCTTTGAGGGATAGTGTTTCCATGGTTTGGTGGCTGAGCTCGAGGCATCGTGCTTCCATGGTTTGATTGCTGCTTTTGAGGGATCGTGTTTCCATGGTTTGGTGGCTGAGCCCGAGGGATCGTGTTTCCAAGGTTTGATTGCTGCCTTTGAGGGATCGTGTTTCCATGGTTTGATTGCTGCCTTTGAGGGATCGTGTTTCCATGGTTTGGTGGCTGAGCTCGAGGCATCGTGCTTCCATGGTTTGATTGCTGCCTTTGAGGGATCGTGTTTCCATGGTTTGATTGCTGCCTTTGAGGGATAGGGTTTCCATGGTTTGGTGGCTGAGCTCGAGGGATCGTGTTTCCATGGTTTGATTGCTGCATTTGAGGGATCGTGTTTCCATGGTTTGGTGGCTGAGCACGAGGGATCGTGTTTACATGGTTGGGTCACCATTCAACAAGGAGTATCCATGGAGACAATTTCACTACAACCAGCACAATTGTAAGGTCAACCTGATGTGTATAAATTCCGTACTTTAAATTCTGAACTTATTGTAGTTAGGACCTCTCTCTGTACCTGACTCCAGGTCTACACCCAGTGTGCCCTGCGATTAAGAAATCTTAAAAATCTCCGAAACAACTAGTCGTGGCTTATCATTCAATAATTTTCCGGTACAATACAGACAGACAGAGAAAATGACAGACACCATACGTAAGAGGAGACTGGAATTTTATAGGCAGCTCATAAGAATGAACGAGAGTCGACTAACAAAGACTAACTGCGTCATCAATTAAAAGCAAGTACTAAATGGGTATAAGAAACAAAAAAGGGCATGGTGGAAGCTGGCATTAAAAAGAAATCTTTAATAAAGATGAGTTTCGAGCTAAAATTGATAAATTCAAGGGGTTCCATGAAAAGTCCAAGAACATATGGTCAGAGGAGGGAAAGATGAACCACAGCGAAATGATGAAGAAGTTCTGAGAGAAGGAAAAAAGGACTAACTATCAAGTCAATTGTTTGTCGTGGTCCAAAGTAGGGCAGAATTGAAGAAGGATGAAAGAAGAAGAACAGTGATAGTATTAATAAATCAAATCGAGGGATATTAAAGAAGAATCATGTAATATATAAAAACAATACTGTATGTACTAAAATTCATGAATATTAAGTACAAGATGTACTATTTGAAGGAACGTTCTAAAAACATATACATTTAATTAATTATTAATTAATTAATTAATTATTAATTAATTATTAATTTGTTTTGCTTCATTGTATGCTACCGGGTTGCTGTAACGTGTTTTGACATGTTTGACATTTTCCTATTTCCCTTCATTGATTTTACTTTTACCGTATGCAGCTTGTAGTCTTGTACCAATTTAGACGTTATGATTGTGTTATCATCTAGTATTGAATCGGAACCCTACTGGACAGTTTGTAAGGCTGAATCAATTTTATAGAATTGATGCACGCTCTACCGTCAGAGATCCTTTACACAGCAAAAAACTCAATCATGAAGAACTGAGATTTTTATCTGTATTATAAAAATGACCATTTTAGCCTGGATCCAACATACAGCCTCTGATCATTAAATAGACACTCTACTTGTAGTATACCAAAGCAGCTTCAATGTCACTAATGAGGGTAGATTAACTTTGCCGCCACAAATGTTTACAAATGAATGTGTTCAATTCACAACATTTTTATATATGTTGTGCCTTCTCATTACATCACACAGTCATTAGTTAATTACCGTGGTCTCATTAGCCGTCAGGACTAGAGGCTAAATAACATTACGAACCAAAAACAGATCAGTTTTAACGCTTGTAGTCATTAATTAACGAACTGATTACATCAGGAAATTATTATCCATGTACAGTAGTTAAGTTGATTGCTCAGATGTTTTCTTCATTTAATTACCTCATACGTGTCCTATTTTGTCATAACGTTCCTTTCATAATCAGTGACAGGTTAGAGGAGTTAATTCTCGAATACTGTTTCATGACACAGTATTAATTTGAAACTGGTTTACGGCGACGTATACCTCGATTACCTTTTCTCAAACATTTCATATAAAGCGTATTCTCTTCTCTTATCGACAAGAGCAGGTAATGTCAGGCTCCCTTCTTCAAACTTTATTTTTTCAGAATAGACGTCATAGTTAAACGTTTATTAATATGTTAACGCAGCTTTAAGACTTCTAAGTAATTATGCATCGAGTAACAAGTTTAAAATCAACCCTCTTAAAAAGAAAGCAATAATCATTGAGACCTCGAAAAATGTACATGTCTTAAAAACAATACGATTTTCCTCCTGTAGCACTGAACAGTACCATTGCCTAATATTGTGAAACAGTTATATATCTTGGTGTGATTATAAGCGAAAGAGTAAATTGGTCGCAACAAGTGACGAATGTGTGCAAAATGATATATCAAAGCCTGCATCACCTGAAGCGGTTTAAAAGGATATTTCCTTAGTCCCTGAAAATGAAGTCCATTTAGTCGCTTTTGTTTCCACTTCTCGAATACTGCTTTACATATTTTATTGATGGAAATAATTAGTAAGGCATGGGACTGCAACATGCCCAAAATGCATGTATCATGTATGCATTCGACATACTCTACATTCATATGCCCACGTATCCCCCTTCCATAAAAAATTATCTTGGTTACGACTCTTCTCCCAGATCTTTTTCCCCCTCCCTCTCCCTTCTCCCCGTTCTTCAGCTGATATTTTCAGTATCGTCTTCTCTGTCTTATCTACTCTATTCCTGTGCCTTTCTCTGCCACTGAGCTCTGGCATATTGGTTGGTGTATATTTGTTTCTTCAGTTCTCTGTCGCTTCCACTTTGACATCCATCTCAGACCAGTAAAAATGAAATGGCGCATGGCTTTTAGTACCGGGAGTGCCCGAGAACATGTTCGGCTCGCCAGGTGCAGGCGTCGTGATGAGGATGAAATGATGATGAAGACGACACATACACCCAGTCCCCGTGCCAGCGAAATTAACCAATGATGGTTAAAATTCCCGACCCTACCGGGAATAGAAACCAGGACCCCTGTGACCAAAGGCCAGCACGCTAACCATTTAGCCATGGAGCCGGACCTCAGACCAGTATTGTATAGGAATGAAACACTGTCACACATTTCTAAACTTAAGTGGAAATGTTTGCAGCCAGAGCATTCATATTCAGTGTGACTTTCATGCGTGATCATTTTTAGTCACTCCACTTCTGACACCTGTACTCATATTGTAAGTTACTAGAGAAAACATTCAGATAACGAAATGATAAATACTTCCTTATCATTTCTGATCTGATGTCGTTGATTATTAACCTGATAATAGTGACGGATATTAATGATTACTTTTGCTAATGCAAATACCCGTTTCTATGACACCTGTTAGATCCTTCGGAAGGTCTATCTCGTTCAGATCCATTTTCCTTTTTTTTTCTGTTGTGAGAGTAGTTAACCGTATGATAGATGATGTGTTCCCTTCGTGACCTCCGCACTTCTTTGTCTGCCTTGGTCAAATCTCTGGGGTAACACAGTCGTAGTCAGTGGCGTGCACTGATCCCCAGCTACCCAGCGCTGCTGGGATGAAGAATTTTCTATTTAAATTTTCTTCTTATTATTATTCCTTAGAACGTTTCTTTAGCAAGCTAAAGAAAAACTGCACACAGATAAGTCAAGGCAAGTACAGGTGTCTCTAAAACATTTTTGCTTAGGTGCAGTTCAGGTCTCTCCAGCGAGCTAGGTTACTTTACTGGCACGAAAGAGAGCTACCCGGCAGCGAAATTTAAGTTGCTTGGTTGAGGCGTGAGCTTCAAGCCTCCTTCTCTTAGGTTGGCGGGGTGATGGCTGTTGGCCCCGCTCGAGATTAACAGCATCTTACGGTGGCAGAGCAGCTAGCTTGGGTACATGTTAGTTGTAATAATAATAATAATAATAATAATAATAATCGTATGGCCTCAGCTACCGTGTGCAGACATTTCAATTTGACGCCATCTGGCTGTCTGCTCGTCAATTTCGACGTTCCGTTTTACTCTAGGCCCCCACTAGATGACAGACCGAGTAAACCGAAACTCTCTTGGGCGTCTATGGCTGAGATTTAATTAATTTTGTCGGGTAAACACCAAATGTGTCACCAGAGATCTTTTACATGCCGACATCGTACGACATGGAGTGTCGAATGGACTTTTTTTCCGCCCTTCAAAAATCCGACTACCTCTGCCGGGTCTGAAGACCGCTATCTTGGGATCCGGAGGCCGACACTCTACCGCTGATCCACAGAGGCTGCTATATTAGTTGTAATTATAACTAACACTCGAAATGGTCAGCGCCACACTCCAGAGACTACACGAAAAACAAACAAAAAACAACTACGAAGCAGTATAGCGACTTGCAAATAGTCTTGCTATTAGATACAGCCATTTTATGAAATCAATTATAATGGTGCCGTCATTGTCGTGAATACCAATTTGGAAATATGGGAGAGTAGGCTACAGTATGTGGTTGAAAATAATTTTATACGATTCAAAATAAATAAGTTTTTAATACCTAAATTATTTATTGTCTGATCTGTTGGTTGTTATATTTCCACTTACCTGTAGTTATCGAGTGAGTTTATAAGTTAGTATTTCTCTTCTTTGTACATTTTTCAGCTGGCGTAACGAATGTGTTCATTGCACGCCACTGGTCGTAGTAGTAAAACTGGGGTCCATATAAAACTCTCCATTGAAAATTTGGCGAGAGGTAACTTAGATGTACTTTCTAAGTAGGCCTAATTGTTGTTTAATCTTCACTGCAGGTGCTTAATCAATCCCGATCGCCGGGCTGAGTGGCTCAGATGGTTGAGGCGCTGACCTTCTGAACCCAACTTGGCATATTCGATCCTGGCTCAGGCCGGTAGTATTTGAAGGTGCTCAAATACGTCAGCCTCGTGTCGGTAGATTTACTGGCACGTAAAAGAACCCCTGTGGGACAAAATTCCGGCGTCACGGCGTCTCCGAAAACCGTTAAAGTAGTTAGTGGGACGTAAAGCAAATAACATTATTATTATTTATCAATCCTGATCAACTTCTATGTGTATTTATTGTAAGTCACACTCCCACATCCATGTAGGAGTTAAACTTGGATATCGTCATTATGCCCAGGGGATGTCCAGTGGTATATCGACCACGTCACGTGGCTTTTCATTTCAAGAATAGGTCTACCTCGGCCAAGTGTTTTCATTGATTCGTATTCAGGTAAAAATGAAGGTCCAGTGGCTATTTTCAGGATGTCAACAACTGAATAAAAATAATTATAAGGCGGTTTGGTTTGCTTAGAGGGCTATTAACTACGGTATCATGAAATTGAATATCATCATAAGAAACTTCCTGTTTATGAAGTGTTTATGTTACGCCATTTGAAACAAATGGTATAACAATTACAAATAACTCGAAATACCGAGGCAGAATGAATTGTAGGACACAAAAATCAGTATCTCCTACAGTGTTACAATACCTGAGAACATGAAATAAAGTGACGAACTCAAAGAAATTGTTTTTTAAATGATTAGAAAATAGTATGCTCTTCTAAATTTACATGAACTAATAATAATAATAATAATAATAATAATAATAATAATAATAATAATAATAATTTAATTTTTTAATTTCATGTGGCTATATCTAGCCGAGTGCAGCCCTTGTAAGTCAGACCCTCCGATGAGGGTGGGTGGCATCTGCCATGTGTAGGTAACTGCGTGTTACTGTGGTGCAGGATAGTGTTATGTGTGATGTGTGAGTTGCAGGGATGTTGGGGACAGTACAAATACCTATCCCCCCAGCCATTGGAATTAACCAAAGAAGGTTAAAATCCCCGATCCGGCCGGGAATCGAACCCGGGACCCTCAGAATCGAAGTCCAGTACGCTGAACATTCAGCCAACGAGTCGAGCAATAATAATAATAATAATAATAATAATAATAATAATAATAATAATAATATCGAGCATTGGCCGTGCCGTTTGCGTCCCGTAGCTATCAACTTGCATTCAAGTGATAGATAGTGGGTTCAAACCCCATTGTCGACAGCCTTGAAGATGGTTTTCTGTGGTTTCCCAATATCACACCAGGTAAGTGCTGGAGCTGTAGCTTAATTAATTGTAATAATAATCTAATTATAAAATTAATAATAACCGTTTGTCTCAGATTTAGATTGTAGGAATTTTTGTTTTTTGCCATTTAGGCTCAGACGGATGAGACGTTGGCTTTCTGACCCCAGCTTGGCAGGTTCGATCCTGGCTCAGCCCGGTGGTATTTGAAGGTGCTCAAATATGTCAGCCTCGGGTCGGTAGATTTACTGGCACGTAGAAGAACACTTGGGGGTCTCAGAAAATCGTAAAAGTAGTTATTGAGACGTAAAGCCAAAAACATGATTATTTGTCGTCCTTTATTGCTAATCGCGTGAAATGCATGGAGTACGTTTCACTCAATTTCTTTAGCGTCTTCATACATCCCAGGATCTCTAAATAACACATGCATTATGCATTTATAACCATACTTTTCACATTTTTCTAGCCTCCTTGAATGAACGTCTGTCTAGGACCAAATCTCTACACCAAAGAGCAAGATGTAGAAGATATAACACTTCCCAAGTCCATTTTTGTTTTCGTCGCACCGACAGACATAGATCTTATAGTGTCCATGGGATACGGAAGGTCTAGGAATGGGAAAGGAGCGACCGTAGCCTTAATTAAGGTACAATCCCGGTATTTGCCTGGTGTGAAAATGAGATACAACGGAGGAACCATCTTCAGGGCTGTCGACAGTGAGTCTCGAACCCAGTATCTCCCGAATGCAAGCTGCCAGTTACGTGAACCAAACCACGCAGAAATTCGATTTGAATGTCTGTTTTTAAAATTCAAGCTTAATGCGCCATTGCAAAGAATATTTTTCGATTGATCTAGAGGTGAGAAATTCTTCAGTATTGTTTTCTTTCTCTTTCTTACCTCTATATTTTATCAGTTGAAGGTTCTTTTGGTTCCTCTAAGAAACCAAGATTATCGGTCTGAGAACGGCGAAGTGGGACTCTTATTGACTGCCTACAAATCAAGACCCTGACGTGGCTACACGCGCAGGAAATGACGTCGTAATCCAGGGAACTTCCGCTGAGGTTGCTACCACTTAGCTGGATTGCCTACGGTCCGTAAGGCAGGCAGAGCCTGGGTTTATAGGAAGCCCACATGCTGCGAATCGGCAATAACAGAGAGGCCTAATGGAATAAGGAACCCTCACTCGACATTCAAAGTTACCAAGATCTGACCAGATTGGATGCTTCGAAGTAGTTGTGCGGCAATACTTCAGTCGACCCTAAAATAGAAACATGAAGTATGTTAGGGATGACATTTTTAAAGAAATGTCGTTTTTAGTATCTGGAATATTGCCCTAGTCTCATCGAATGAACCTGTAAAATTTAATTTGCTATAAAATTTGAAATATTTTAGTTACTTAGGAAGTTCGAAAACTTAAGATTGTTTTACTGCTTCCTATGAAGTATCAAGTGAAGGTATTGTAGGTTAGATAATGTACTTTATGGAATGATAAATGTGATTATTTGTAAATTATCATTATATCAAATGGGGAGAACCAGGGTTTGATATTTGAGAAGCTGATTGTCTAATTGTACTCCCTCTTAAAACAATAATCATCACCAGAACAATATTGTGTTTGATAAACTGGGTTTACTACGAATTGATCCAACGTCAAAAAGGTTAAAAAGAATGAGGATATATTTGAAGATATAATAAAATCTTACCGAATTCCCAATAACACAAGGAAAAATATTTTTTCTACTGCTCATGAGGGTGTATGGAAGAGGGAAAATTAAGGGCTTCCATTATTCGTAACCTTGCTACTAAATTTTGTTTATTGTTTATCTCCATGCCCGGCCACCTCCACCCATGCGGACTCGTTTTGATTCGATGGTGATTGAATCCTAGGATTACGTTGCTTTCGTAAGTAAAAGTGTTGTTTCTCGATTTCCATACTGAATTATGAACCTCTGTCATTATGAACGTATGAAGCAAAATTTTACCCTCTCGGCATCGTTTCGTACATTCGAATCTTCTTTTTCTTCCTCTTCTTGTTGGTATTTTATTTCAGTTGCTTGGAGTACTTACTTTGTGTATATTTTACCCAGGTTTATTCCCGGATGCCCTTCCCGAAGTGAAACCTAAGTGAAGAGATGTAGTCACTACCGAGTGTTTCTGTGAAGGTTGGTGCTGTGGTGTGTTGTGTGTAGATCATCATCTTAATCAATATATATATACAGTTTCCAGATCTTGGCCAGGTCTACTTGGAGTATAAGTCCTTCCATCTCCTCTTGTCTTCCCACCAATTCTCCCTCTCCATTCTTGCCCAATCCTCTCCTATTCCTTGCACTCACACTCTTACCCTCATTTTATCCACATGTCTCTTGGACTTTCTCTTGATAGTTTTCCTCTTATATCCAATTAGTGTGTCCTCCTGGGTATCCTTTACTCTGTTATTCTCTCCATGTGTTCATGCCATCCAAGTCTAGATGCCTGTATCCTGTTCTGCAGTGACTCTTATTTTACTACACTGGCAGAAAAAATATCCAAACACCATGAAATAACGAATGTATAATACGGAAATATTGGCAATGTATTTGTCTAGTTAACATATAAATGTCAGTTTGTGAGATGGAGTTCCATGTCTGTTGCACTTGGTCGGTCAATACAGGGACGGTTAATGCCGGTTGTGGATGACGCTGGAGTTGTTGGCAATGATGTCCCAAACGTGCTCGACTGGGGACAGATCGGGGAATCGAGCAGATCAAGACAACATGTCGACACTCTGTAGAGTACATTGAGTTACGACAGTGGCATGGGGGCGTGCATTATCCTGTCGGAAAACACCCCCAGGAATGCTGTTCATGAATGGCAGCACAACCGGGTCGAATCACCAGGCGGACATACACATCTGCAGTCAGGGTGTGTGCGATAACCACGAGATTGCTCCTGATGTCACAGGAAATTGTTCCCCAGATCAGAACTCCCGGTGTAGGTCCAGTGTGTCGACGCCGCAGACAGGTGGAATGCAGGCACTCACCTGGCCTCCTTCTAACCAACACACGGTCATCACTGGCACCAAGGCAGAACCAGCTTCCATCAGAAAACACAACGGACCTCCACTCCATCTTCCAATGAGCTCTCGCTTGACACCACTGAAGTCACAGACAGCGGTAGTTTGGGTTAAATAGAATTCACGCCGCAGGGCATCTGGCTCGGAGCTGTCCTTCAAGTAACCGACTTCGAACAATTGCGTCACTGTGGTGCCAGCTGCTGCTCGAATTACTGCCGTAGGCGCAGTCCGCTACGTCACAGCCATACGTCGAATACTGCGGGTCCTCCCTCTTGGTGGTGCTATGGGACGTCCGGAGCCCTGTCTTCTCGTGAGAGTAACTTCTTGTGACCACTGCTGCCAACACGAATGCAGAGTGGACACATTTCTGCCAAGCCGTTCTGAAATGGCGCGGAAGGAAAATCCACCTTCACGTAGCCCTAGTATATGGCTTCGTTCAACCGTACTGACCTGTTAATACTGGCCTTACGTCGCCGTAAAGGCATTCTCACAGTCACTCCGTCCAATCTCACAGGCAACTAACGCTGTCATACAGTGCAGCCCGTATTTAAAGAAAACCAGATGTGCAAAGTCGTTGGGCCGCTACTCGCGCCACGCTAATACGATTTGCGGGAAATTTGAATCAATGTCACCTTTCAGATGTATAAACACGCCTACCAACGTTCGTCAATCTAGCACAAATCCTTCTTGATATTTGTATATTCTTTTCCGCCAGAGTATATCTCTAACGCTATTTTTCATCCTATACATTCTTGTTACTCCTATTCTGCTTCTCAGAAATTTCGTTTCACTTGGCTTTGTCCTAGTTACGGCTCTCTTCCTGATTAAACTAGTTTCTGCTGCATACATTACGAATACACTGACGGGACATAACATTGTGATCGCGTACTTAATACGACGTAGGGCTACCGTTTGCCCGCAGAACCGTGGCCACTCGGCGAGGGATAGATTCAACGAGGTGGTGGAAGGTATCCTGGAGTAACTGGTACCACAAGAAACAGCAGTAGGTCCTCCAGTTGGCGTACACTACTGGATGGTGGTGATTGTAGCACTAACCCGCTACTCCAAATCGAAACAAAAATATTCTATGAGATTCATGTCGAGACAGTTTGCGGGCCACATTATTGAGAAAAGTCACTATCGTGTCCATCGAAGCAGTCTCTCACAATCCTGGCAGTGTGGCATGGCGCATTGTCCTATTGGAAGTGGCCGCAATCATCAGGGGGCACTGTTCACATGAACGGATGGACCTGGTTCCCTATAACGTCCAGACACTGGATAGTTGTTAGGGATTGGTGTCCCGGAATAATGAGCCCCAGAGCGCCCCATGAAAACATCGCCCAGGTTAACACACCTCCTCCATCAGCCTGTCTTCACCCGACCATGCAACCTCGTGGCATAGCCTCCGATGAATATTGGCGTATAACGCAGTCGGCTGTAGACGTGATGAACCAGGAATCTAGATTCATCGGAACAGGCGACATTTTTTTCAATCAACCACAGTCCAGTGGCAATGACTTTGTGCCCACCTCATTCGCTTCATGAGTGCAGTCAGCATTTAGGTACGACGGCGTCCCATGCGAGGCAGTGTTCAATGAACCGTGTGTTGGTGCTGGAAAACATTGCTCTGGTCATCACCGTTCTTCTTTTCGGGATTTCTCGAACTATACCCAACGCACTCTTAACTTGGGAGCGTGGGTCGGCGACCACTGGGCCCTTAGCTGAGCCCTGGCACTGCTTCCACATACTTGTGACACGCTCCTCACTTCCATCTATCCTGTCAGACCTCCCTTGCTCAACTATTGCTCTTTTCCGACTCCGACGGCATTAGATCATTCGGGGCCTATGGAGTCATTTTTCACGTCCTTCGTGGATCTTGGCTCTCTGTGGCTCATAATATCATTTTTCGAATCCCTTCTAGTTTTTTCTGTCTGATTAGTGTTAATAGATGACGGACACCCAGTTGTACTTCCTCTTAAAACTATAAGCACCACCACCACTCGCTCCGAGCAATGCCGGACAGACTCCACTGGTCTCTGGCATCAATGAGCCTCAGTCGACACACAGTTGGACGACGTATCATTGTCGGCCCGCTACTGCACTACTTTCAATACATGCTCACAACAGCGACACGACAGCTGCCTGCAAGCCACGCCATTTCAGGGATGATAATACCAAGGCGCCGTGCCCTCACAACTTTATTTTTTCGCAAGTTGCTTTACGTCGCACCGACACAGATAACGTTTTATGGCAACGAGGGGACAGGAAAGGGCTAGGAGTGGAAAGGAAGCAGTCGTGGTCTTAATTAAGATACAGCCCCAGCATTTGTCTGGTGTGAAAATGGGAAACCAAGGAAAATCATCTTCAGGGCTGCCGACAGTGGGGTTTTAATCCGCTACCTCCCGAAAACTGGATACTGGCCGCACTTAAGATAGGACGAACACCTTTGACCCACCAAAAAACTAACTTTTTCATTTTTTAAAATTTAAAATATAAGTTTCCTCTTTATAACAGTGCAATTGTTTTGAAAATATCTCCAATAATTTCGGAGTTATGACCAAAAACGTGAAGCCCTGTCCCCCAAACAAGCGCTTTAACGGTAAGTCTGTTGCTTGCTTCCCGTAACTTTTGTTTTTCAGAACCCTTTACCTGATAACTCTAAAAGTTTTTATGATATTAAGATGAAATTTTGCATGCATGTATATTTCAGAGAGGAGAATATGATATTCTAGAATTATTGAGCTACCTCCATTGGTTTAGTTTAAAAAATATATTTTGTGAAATGAACATTAATGAAAAAAGTTATTACTTGAAAATAACTTCATGAAAAAAATATTTGTACTTGATGAACTTCACTGGTTCTAGCACATGTTGTAGCTATCACATTACTAATTATAATAAAAAATTAATCAGAGAAAATCATTCATGTGTTTGGAAATTATCAGGAAACGGCAAAATAGTACCCGATATATACCGCCTTTTTAAATAATTAATGATGTATAATGGCGTAGGTTTACATGATTTCTAAATATGTCAGTATATTATTAAAGAATAATGTGTTTGTCATACTAAGTTTCCTTTTACTAGTCACTTCCATGCTGGGGGCTTCTTTTTAATTCATCCCATTTTTCTACGTTCAAAGGTGTAGGTAGCCTCCTTAATCGACTGCAGCTATGGAGTTCGGTGCCATCACAATTTGCCTGCTATCAAACGAGGAGAGATCTTTCGCTTTTCCTATTCTCACGCCGGAGGTACAGCTAACAGCAAGCCTGTAGATCTTCCCGAACCTTGGTACTAGCATGCCATGTGTTATTCTCCCCGCTCCTGGCGCGCTAAATTACCCACCCGACCCATAATGGGGTGTAAGATGCAGCTATGTACATTGAAGATTTTCTTCCTATCAAACTGTTACACAGTCGCTTAAGTGCGCCCAGTATCCAGTAATCGGGAGATAGTGGCTTCGAGCCCCACTGTCGGCAGCCCTGAAGATGATTTTCCATGGTTTTCCATTTTCACACCAGGCAAATACCGGGGCTGTACCTTAATTAAGGCCACGGCCGCTTTCTTCCAATTCCTAAGCCTTTCCTATCCCATCGTCGCCGTAAGACATATCTGTGTCGGTGCGACGTAAAGCAAATAGCAAAAAAAAAAAAAAAAATCCTGTTACTGTACTTTTTCCGCCAACAATACAACTTGCTGCATTTCTGAGGAAAGAGTTACGCTTCACTTGTGTATTTAACTCTATTACGGCAGGGATTCCTTCACGTAATATGAGTCCGTGTCTGTAGTAAAGAATGTGGAACAGTGCCAAACAGAATAACTCTCGTCAGAGCTTTCACGTGATGTGGCACACTAATACTCTATGATATATTACCTATCCTCCGTGTGCCGCCAGAGCCAGTTTCTCATGTATATTCCTTACTAATGGATTTTGATATTCAAGAGACATACATACTTTACCAGGAATAAGTACCTTCGATTATACTGAACACTCACCCCAGCGGCGCTTTGTTACTCCTTCGTATACTGGAGGGTGAGAATCTTAATATTCCCTCTTATGAGCTGTAAGTGCTACTTGGTATTCAGTTGACAGAACTGCAGAACAATTCCGTGGTTTTACATCACAAGTGATGAAGCGAGCAGCTCTACGATCAAAACACTTTTAGTCAGGCAAACAGGTTATTTACTTATTTATTTATTTACGTATTTACTTATTTATTTACTTATTTATTTATTTATTTATTTTTAATCATTCATTTGTTAATTAATTAATTAATTAATTAATTAATTCATTATGAACATAACGACTCATAGGTCCCAAGTAAAACATTCATGACAATTGTTACATATACCGGTATGTAATCGTATGGCCTCAGCTAACGTGTGCAGACATTTCAATTTAACGCCATCCGGCTGTCTACTCGTCACCTTCGACGTTCGCTAAGAATGGATGACAAGATAGAAGTTTGTACAGTTGTACCTAATGTGTTAAACGCAACTCCCTCTAGCTTTCCTCCTTTATAGTTACGCTCAGGTTTTACATAGACTTCATCCAAAAACAATTTACAAAATCTTCCATGTTTATTTTACAATTTGTTTCTTTTTCAAGTATTCCAATGTGAATCGTTTATACCCGTATTTCCCGTGCCTAGTTTTGCAGAAAAAGACTGTAAATACACAGGGTGTGGCAATGTAGGAACGTTGACTGCCTTATATTCTTATATGCCCTAGGGAATGTGAAAAATTTTGAAGCCATCCACCTTATTAGTCTACAGGAGTAAGACACTTCCTTTTTAAAGGCTAAGTTTAACTCTTCCTTGCATAATTCTGATTTATCAGCAATGATACAGTCATCAATTTCACTTTTAATTCAATAGATTATTTTGTTCACAGTTTAATTTTTTTCGTGGATAGTCACTTTATAATCAGAAGCAGGACTAAAAAGAAAGTTACATGTACCATTTTCAAATGTGTCCATTTTAACATCATGCCCCCGTCACTTAATGCACGTATATCAGACTTTAAAATCAAGAGCCTCGTTTAATGCTAAAGAAGTCTCAATTTTTGGAATATTTTCCTCGTTGATATACATTTTGAAAATACTGATTGGCTGTCAAAATTGACAAAAACTTCGTCAAAATCGAATTTACATTTCATACTGAAATTACTAATAACGACATCCAAGTTCTTGATCCTATCTCTTCTTCCTCAGCTTTCGTTCTTTCTTTCTTTCTTTCTTTCTCTTTCTTTCTTTCTTATTCCCGTTTTTCAATTTCTTCTTGTCTTTGAATAGGTGTTTGCCTCGGTGTTGGAAGACCTTTTGGACAGATACTGTAGGCAGGCACATTTTCAAACTTAGTAGCAATAGCGTTGTTTGAGAGTTTTAAATGATTAACTTTTTTTTTGCTAGTGCCTTTACGTCGCACCGACACTGGTAAGTCGTATGGCGACGATGGGATAGGAAAGGCCTAGTAGGTGGAAGGAAGCGGTGGTGGCCTTCATTTAAGGTACAGCCCCAGCATTTGCCTGGTGTGAAAATGGGGAAACCACGGAAAACCATCTTCAGGGCTGCCGACAGTGGGATTCGAACCCACTATCTCCCGAATGCAAGCTCACAGCCGCGCGCCCCTGACCGCACGGCTAACTCGCCCGGTGGTTAAGTTTTAATGTTAAAACGTACCCGTCAGTTCTTTTAACAGAATCATCCCTAATTATAAAACGTTCGTCGAAGAGTTTTATGCCCAAAACTGAGTTTGCTGAAGGGACAAATTCGGTTCGATGGATGGCTAAGATCCATTTTTGTTTCCGAACCAAGTCAGTAGGAAAATTGAACACTAAAATACTGGGCTGTTTTAAACAACATTTGCTTCTAAAACCAGGTACACAACACGGCATGGGCATAATTCACAATGTTCACACACTTTTAAATCATTCAAGACCATCGACAGCCTCACTGCTGCGAGGTTCAGCTCAGCCTAAAAGTCACGCGGCCGGCTACTTATGTGACGTAGCGCCCGAGGTGGAGGGGGGAGCCTTATGGCCTGTCTATTTATTTGGCTTTCTAACATGCAAACTGTCAACTATTTTCACGTATTTACACAAGCGAGTAATCAGCTCACTTTGTAGTCATGATCGTTTAGGCGTGAAATCTGTACGGTCTGACACTGTGGATAGCCGGTTCGGGACTCGCTGGTCGAAAAAATGTTCACCATCATAATGTTGTCGGCAGGGTAGGAGAGGTGGTGGTATACAAGTTACAATCACTGGATTGTGCGCCAAAAGCTTTGATTCAATTCAAATCCTCATTGTAGTTTTCATTGGGAGTGAGGGCATATTGCGCTCGTGATTGTAATTCGTCCATCGGATGGAGACATTAAGCCTGGAGCACACCCTCTGGTGCTATTTGACAGGAGTTGGCTATGTGCCGGCACCACATTTCACCCTTCCACTCCCCCGTCCCCCGGAACAGTGTCTGCGCGTTTTGAGTCACGGAGCTAACAGCTTGGGTTCGAACCCAACTCTCGGCAGCCCTGAACATGGTTTTCCTAGGTTTCCTCTTTTCACAGCAGCAAATGTTCCTCCCCTGTCCTAGCACTTTCCTATTCCATCGTCGCCATAAGACCTATTTATGTCGGTGGGACGTAAAGAATAATTGTAAAAAGTAAAAATAATAATCCTTTCCCTTCCTACTATCCTACTGTCATTCATTTCATCTCATTAAATCCTGTGATGAGATTGACGTCAGGTCCCCGTTTGTAAGAACTTGTTACGAAGATTCATTTCACTTCATATCTGACACTATCGACAAAAGAGGTAAGGATTGGGCATACATGTATTCATTCACTTATAAGTCCACACATTTGTTAATTAATTAATATAACGTATTCCAATACTGCAATTAAGCAACGAAGGTTAATATTCCTGACCCATGCGGGAATCGAATTGGTGACCACTTGAACCAAGCCAAATTAATGTAATTAATTGTGAACATAACAGACCATAGGTCCATGTATAGCAATGTTGGATTTATATAAATTAATTAAACAGCAAATTTTCGTGAAGATATCTAAAAAGATGCCTTTTATGGTATAGATAAAATTGAGTGTATAAAATTACAACTTCCTTTCAATTTACCCTCATACTAAGGTGTTTATGGGTGTAAGGAGATGTCTTTGGCTGTACTATTTTTAATATTAGTGGTAATAGTAACAGGGAGTAGAATAACAACACAATTGTCTAATATTCCCACGTATTTTCACAAGCCACTAATCTGAATGATAGTGCTTTCGTCTATGAATGAATAATTGCATCTTGCAAATCATCCCCTGCAGAAAGTTAGAATCATCTCACTACTTCATATCACCAAAGAGAATGAGATCACTTTGTCTGGTTTTGATTTGTGCCTTAGCCGCGACTTGGTCTTGATTTATAGTCTAACCAGGTGTTGCCCCGGGGATTTATAGCCCTCAAAATGTTTTACGAATTAGAGCCTTATCCCTCCCGACATGCTTTTGAAATATGTGGTGTCGCCACTGAACGTGGGTCCTTGTAAATGTATTTATAATGTTCTGTACTGCAATACTTCATTCAGCTACGTAAATCACTATGACGGCCGAGGGCAAAAAGTGCCATATAATTCTCAGCTCAAGCCTGAAATTAGCTTACCCTGCTGATGTTATAGTATTCCATAGTCTGGGACGGGCTACTGAAATAGAAGGGATGTATTTAGGGCGACAAACCCACAGAACAGAAGTTACCCGATCAAATAATACAATAGCGTGTGTATTCCGGGGAGGCCTGATGTTCGAGTTGACGCCTGATGGGAGACTTGCTCGTCTACGAGAATGGGGCCATATTTATTTATTTATTTATTTATTTATTTATTTATTTATTTATTTATTTATTTATTTATTTATTTATTTATTTATTTATTTATCCTCCAGGGTTATTTTTTTCTGGACTCATCAAGGGATCCCACCACTAAAACCTAAAGGGCAGTGTCCTGGAGCGTAAGGAATTTGGTAGAGGATACAACTGAGGTGGATGACCAGTACCCGCCCTGGCGACCTCACCTGCTATGCTGGTCAAGGGCCTTGTGGGGGATGGGAAGATTGGAAAGGATAGGCAAGGAAGAGGGAAGGAAGCGGCCGTGGCCTAAGTTAGGTACCTTCCCGGCATTTGCCAAGAGAAAAAGTGGGGAACCTTGGAAAATGACTTCGAGGAAGCCTGAGGCGGGAATCGAACCACTCTCCAATCAGTTGTCCTCCGGAGGCTGGGTGTACTCCGTTCCAGTCCTTGTACCACTTTTCGAATTTCGTGGTAGAGCCGAGAATAGAACCCGGACTCCTGTCGGGGGGGGGGGATGACAGCTATTCACATTACCTATGATGAATTCTAAAGCTAAAGACCCCGATCCATCGGAATTAAGCAACGAAGGTTAATATTCCCGACCTATGCGAGAATCGAATCCGGGACCACTTGAACCAAGCCAACACGGTAAACAATCGGCCGTGGAGGTGGACAACCGATCAAATGATCACCCTTATAGTACAAGGTAACAGTATCCTGTGAAAAGCCCTTGGGGCATAATGTGCCTGCCCTCTGCCCGGAAACCCCAGCTTTGATTTCCGTTCTGTGTAGGTATTCAAATTATTTTATATTTATTGCATATTCTGGATTGAGCTCTGGAACGGGGTTAACTCAGCCTGGCGAAGTCAACTGAGAAGTTATCTGATACAAGAGATAGAAATCTCGATCGCAGACATCAAGCAGTGCCAGTGTGGACGTAGTTACGCTGACCAGTGCCTGCAGGCAGTTTAGTTGAGCCGCTCCACTTTTGGGAGGCCTATACTCGCCACGGGTTTGTTCTATTTTTTGACAAAGAATGTGTATCTCATTTTATTACGGTACTTGGTTCGACATTAAACATCCATGTGTTATAGAAAAGTGTATACCAGACTTCGTTGAATAAGTTGAAATCTGCAAAAATTTAAAAGTCAAAAGTTCAAAATATCTACACAAATAGTTCTCACGGACAGATGGCGCAACAGTGTGAGGCGCGCGCATCCGCCAAGTTGTGATAAAATCGGAACTCTGTGTCTGCGGTAAAATTGGTAGATCTCAATAATCGTTCACCATTGATCTGCAATTAGAGCAGTCATCCAGGTGGCATATTTCTTATCTGCTGTTTACCTCGTATTTTATTAAATAATTGAAAAGAATTTGGAAATTTATCGAAAAACTCCCTTGGTAAATTATTCCAATCCTTAACTCCCCCTCCTATAAACGAATATTTGCCACAATTTGTTCTCCTGAATTCCAACTATATATTCATAATGTGTTCTTTCCTACTGGCCTGAATGGGAATTTGAACTTTCTTGAGTTATTTCCTCTGGCTCGGGGGGTGAGTGTTTGTACCGATTTCAACATATTTCATCTTATGTAGGGCTCCATCCTCACAGACGCTTAGGTCGCCAATAGGCGTCAACTCGAAAGATCTGCACCGCGCTTCTTCGGAAGTCAGGCAATTTAAAAGGAAATTCTGAGCACAAAACGTGTGATCCCTCCAAGTATATTTACAATGTTATTTCAAGGATACGGTTGTAGAGGAAAAGTTTTTCCTTTCTTGTGAAATCCAGCCGACAAACGTTGGTTTTCTTCTTCTTTGAGGCGAATGGAAAACAACAGCTCTTGCAAGACAATGGTATTGATTTTTTGGACTGCTGAATGGCAAGGTGTATCCACATATTTAAAAGTTACTGAAGCCTTTGGAACGCTTTTAAAAGAATGTTATTGATTCACTAATGACCAAAGAAAGAGATGTCAATAAGTGTTCTTAACACACGTTGTGGTCATTCATGGCCAATATTTTACACCACATGGAAGAGGACACAAATATTTCGAGACTCTTCTACCCTCGTATTCTGAAAGACTGCATGCTTTTCGTGCCTGTATAGTAGTAGATGATGTAGGAATGATTAATAAACATTGTTATATTAACCAAAGAAAATAGTGTGCATTTCTTTCTTCCCTAGACCCCCGGATAATGGTTGTTTGACATCCATTTAAATGTTGTCTCTCAAGTATGCATAATATTTCAATCGATCTTTCTCAATCACATCTTTAGCTGTGACAGTGAGGGTGACTGACGTACGGTATGAGGGTCATCATACAGCCTGTAGTTGCAAAAGTGTTTCCTTTCGTAGATTTCTTCATTGTAACGTTGATTGACGAACTACTTCGTCGTTTCAGAGTTAATGTTAACGTGTTTCATTTTTAAGCTTAATTTTATGTTATTTTGTTTTGCGTTAAACTTTGTTCTTGTGGCTGCCCTGATTGCTTGGGAAGTAGTTGATCTTCTCAAATAAATAATAAACGATACCTGAGTGTATTTACGTGTCGCACTATACAGGGTCTCTCTTGTAAACTCAGACCGATGGCACAGTGTTTGTATTCTGCGCTACAGCAGCTCCCTCAGCTCAACTTACGTCGCGCGCGGCCGCCCTGCTTTAAGTGTGTATATAATCTTATATGAAGTATTACCTTATAAAAATTGCTGAAAGTGTCATCCTTCAAAATGAGGGACTTCATAAACACCATTAGGATTTTCTGCACACCAATATCGAGAGATATGACTGTTCACACAACCATTAAGATAAAACCAAGCTGTGGGTCGAATAAACGATCATTCAATGATGCTAAGATACCACTCACTCTTGTGGCTGGATCAGCAGGTTTTGAACAAAGGGCCCGTGTAAATCAATACGGTTTGATGTGTAACAGCTTTGTAGCTCTGTGTGCATATGAAACCGAAACCCCTACTTGCTGTGCTAATTTTGTGAGTGATTTATTTGGCGACCATTCAAGATTCGCACCAGTCATCTAGGTTTTCCTCTGTTAAAACTGTTCGCGTGCGTACAAGTTAATATTGAGCACTGAGTCAGTAGTTTCAAATCAATTTGTAATTGCGTGAATCTGTGCTCGTGAAGGTGGCACTTCATCAGAGAATTGGTGAACAAATGCGTCGTGTACCCATCAAGCCGAGTTGTATATAAAATAACTTTTACATACGGAAATACGGTCGTGCAGTGATAACTGACTCACCATGTTAACAGTTCAGATTCAGACTGGCAACAGATGCTAGGTCGAATAAGTGCACGCTCCTTGCAAGGTCAAGAACTATGCGCGCGCCTCCAGTACAACTGCTTAGGTCCCGGAGAGTAAAAACGCCACTGGACGGTCTGGGTTTATATGCTAGTGGCTCTACGTCGCACCGACACAGATATGTCTTAGGGCGACGATGGGATAGGAAAAGCCTAGGAGTTGGAAGAAATCGTCCGTGGCCTTAATTAAGGTACAGTCCCAGCATTTGCCTGATGTGAAAATAGGAAACCATGGGATTCGAACCCACTATCTCCCGCATGCAAGCTCACAGCCGCGCGCCCCTAACCGCACGGCCAACTTGCCTGGTGGGTTTATAAGACAGACCCTGTAGATATGAAGTAGACGCTTCCAGATGTGATTGGGACTATCACCAATCATCCTAGCGACGCCGAAAAAACTACGAATTCAACACTGATCTTGATCATGTTGGATTTATTCTTTTTGCACCCTTTCTCAATCCCCATACCGATGGGGTCTAAGTGGTATTCGGAGTGTCTCTATTCATCTTAGTGACCATGAAAACTATGGATTCGACACTAACATTGGTCTATTTAGATTATTTATACATGTTACTCCCACTCCACCCCTAACCCTAGGAGTGCTAGTGGTGTCAAATCTCCACACTACTTCTCATGTGAACCGAGTTTTGTTGAGAGCTCCTCTGGAACATACACACACACATCCGTAAACTTGGCCATTTTAAACATTTTATTTTCACCCCTTCTCCCCTCCATAACAATGACGCAAATGATGCAAAATAAAACCTCCAAGGTTCTCTTAGTGCTTTCTTAGGAAATGTAGTAGCCGTATGCTTTACTAGGAATTTGACATTTACTCGCAACGCTTAAAAAAGTCGACAGATTTACTCACATTCTTTCGATGTTCTATTTGAAATGTCTTGTAAGCTTTAGGGGTTTAGAGGTTTCACACTATATTTGCCTAAAATATCCAAGCAAAGAACACATCGCGGCAGTTCCTAGTCATTTACAGGAATCAATCGGTCATCAGCGTTTAGGGCCTTGGCCGATGACCTATATGTTAGGCCACTTTAAAACAACAACAACAACAACAAGCGTTTAGGGCAGTCGCGCAGATGGCAGATTCCCTATCTGGAAACCTGTCTCATGTAGGATCAGCTGTTGTTGTGTGCCGTTCAGTGTTCAACCTGAAAACCTCTGTGAAATAACAAGCCACCTCCGCATCTCTTATCAGCAAGTAGATATGTAGCTTCGTGTACATCCTCGCTTCTTCTCTTCAGATTATCCTAAACCGTGTCTTATCATCGTCTCCGTAGTCTCCTTCTCTTTCTGCTAACTTCCATGGAAGTGTCTGTTAAACTATCATCGTCGATTCACCTCACATGACTCCATCATCGAAGCTGGTTCACAGGGACAGCACTATTAAACTAGTTCATTGTCAGTGTAACCTTAATCTACTCTTCTGCCTTTATCCCCACCTATTTGTACACACAATAATACTTTTTTATTATTTCCATGACTGCTCTTCTGACTCATTATTCTTATAGCTGAAAAATGAAGTTCCTATAACAATGTTGCTGATAATTTCTAAATAATGAAGTTTAATGATTTTCACTTAGGTATATCTCGACAAGTCAGTTTTTTTATATATTTCATGCAGTTAGTTTTGCTTGTGGTAAATAATAATAATAATAATAATAATAATAATAATAATAATAATAATAATAATAATAATAATAATAATAATAATAATAATAATAATAATAATAATAATAATAATAATAATAATAATAATGGTATGGCCTCATCTACCGTGTGCAGACATTTCAATTTGACGCCATCTGGCTGTCTGCTCGTCAATTTCGACGTTCCGTTTTACTCTAGGCCCACTAGATGGCAGACCGAGTAAACCGAAACTCTCTTGGGTGTCTGTGGCTGAGATTTAATGAATTTTGTCGGGTAAACACCAAATGTGTCACCAGAGATCTTTTACATGCCGACATCTTTCCTATTCCTAAGAAGAATTATCCTAGTTTACCATCAGATTATCGCCCTATATCCATTCTCCCACCCCTTTCCAAAGTACTAGAACGCTTGGTACACGAACAAGTCCTCACTTACTTGACTAACTTCTCACTGCTTGACCCTTACCAATCTGGTTTCAAGAAAGGACACAGCACAACGACTGCCCTACTGAAAGTAACTGATGATATCCGACAGGCAATGGACACTCGACAAGTGACTGTACTGGTTCTACTTGATTTTTCTAGTGCTTTTGATACTGTTGTTCCTCAACTGCTACTTTCAAAATTGGATTCATTAAATTTCAGCAAGACGGCGATAAACTTTTTCAGTTCGTACCTCAAAAATCGCCGTCAGTGTGTCAAAGTAAATAATAGCAGATCTGAGTGGCTTAACAAACCCCTCGGTGTCCCCCAAGGGTCTGTACTTGGACCATTGCTGTTTGCAATTTACTTACACGATGTTGCCAAATCGATTACACATTGCAAGTATCATCTTTATGCTGATGATCTGCAGATCTACTACCACTCAAGAACTGATAAAATTCAGAGTGCTGTAGAAAAAGTTAATGCTGATTTAAGTCTCATAAGTAATTTTGCATTGAGTAACAATCTCAAAATTAATCCTCTTAAAACTCAAGCAATAATCATTGGTACTTCAAAAAACTTACACGTTTTAAAAAAATACGAAATTCCTCCTGTAGCACTAAACAATACCATTATTCCATTTTGTGAAACAGTTATGAATCTTGGTGTGGCTATAAGCGAAACATTGAACTGGTCGCAACATGTGATGAAAGTGTGCCAAAAGGTATATCAAAGCCTGCATCCTCTGAAGCGGTTTAAAAATATATTTCCTCGGTCCTTGAAAATAAAGCTCATTCAATCACTCTTGTTTCCAATTCTCGAATATTGTGTTACAGTTTTTATTGATATCAATAACGAGCAAAGCATGAGACTGCAACGTGCCCAAAATGCATGCATCAGGTATGCATTCGACATACAAACATACGCCCATGTATCCCCATTCTATACACAATTATCCTGGTTACGACTGAATGACAGACGTAGACTCCACGCAACTACTTTGGTGTATCAAGGGCTTTCTGAAAACACTCCTCCTTACCTATCCACCAGATTTCGCTACCTTAGTTCCCTGTACCTGTTCAACACCCGGTCAGGCTGTACGCTAGAAATTCCTGTGCATCGAACCGCAACCTACAACAGATCGTTCACTATCACCACCACGAGCTGGTGGAATGAACTCCCCAATGACATCAGGGAAGCTAAATCTAAGACAAAATTTAAAATCCTTTGCCAGCGTCATCTTTTAAGCACTTCCAGTCTTTCTTGAGTGTGAATGGGATGCATGAATGAGAGTGAATATGGTTGTTTATTGCAATGTGTTCCTGTATATAATTTAGTTATACTTTACTCATCTTAGTTTAGTTAGTGATACTTTAGTTGCTTTAGTTATACTTTAGGTTGTAAAGATTTCATATGTTTAATTTTATGTAAAATATACATTGTGTTGTATGTCCGTCGCTCCTTTCTCGCTCCGTCAGCCAGCTGCACGCGCGCCTGTGTATAATTCTGCTAGCTTCGACGCGCAGCCCTCAGTGCGCGTGCCTGACCATCGAGTGTACTATAAATAGGAGCTCCCGGCCTGCTCACTTGCCCACTTGCCCCGGTGTCCAGCTCCAGAATACACCCTACGTCGAGCACGGAGGCTACTCCTCTTGAAAATGTGCTTCGACCAGGTGGACTGAATTTCTGGCAGTACGAGGTTTCACCTCTGGTCACCGCTCCCTTACCTGTTTCCGCTGCCTATGTTCCGTAATTCTTTTACAAGCCATTTTCATTCCCTAACTTATGCAAGCTCCCTTAGTTTCGCTAGGTGGAATTTCTTCAATCAATTGAACTTGCTTTTTTAGGAATTCAGGCACTTCAACAAACAAGGACTCTCATAAACATTTATGTTAGTGTGCCAGATAGTTCTCGACTATCAACGTGTCAATTCACAAAGACTATCTTTTCAAGATAGAAGTGTATATAAAGACTGCAAACCTGTACATATTGTATAAAGACAGACTTTTCTCAAGATTCAATATTCCTTTTTGCTTCAAAATAAATTTCAGTTATTTGTGTAAATATCATAAAGTGAAGCAATAAAAGTTGTGTTCTGTAAACTTCAACCTTGGTTACAACACAACTCTATGGCGACGAGGTAAAAAAGCACCACAATACAATTCATCGGCCCCAGTTGCCAACTCTATAGCGACGAGGTACACACGAAACCAACACTACAATTCAACGGGCCCAGTTGTCAACTCTACGGCGACGTGCTACACAACAACGACACTCCAACCAGTTCTGACACGCAGCTTACCTTACTCTTTCTTGCACGCATCTCGCAATGGCTACTGCGGAACAACTCGCTACGGTCTTCCAAGCCTTACAACAGCAACAACAACAGTTTATGCAACAACAACAGGCAGCATTAATTCAGGCTATTCAAGCTATTTCTGTCTCTACACAGCCATCAGCTATTCCTCCGTTCTCTGCTTTTGATCCGGCTAAGGAAGAATGGTCAGTTTATTTAGCCCGCTTGCAACGGCATTTCATCTGCCATTCTGTCACAGATGATCAACGCCGCCGCGCACTATTTCTTAGTTCGGTTGGCAATGCTACGTGTGAATTACTACGTAAATTAAGTCCAGAAGAACACTTATCTGAGGTACCCTTCACGCAGCTCTTAGCCCGTCTCACGGACCACTATGCCAAAGCTCCTCACATAGTGGCTGCTCGCTATAAATTTTTTCAGAGCAGAAAGCAACCCCATCAGACACATACTGAATGGATAACTGAATTGCGTGGTCTAGCTAAACCCTGCCAGTTTATCTGCTCCAAGGACGGTTGTGGTTCATCCTACACTGATTCTCTCATTCGGGACATGATAATTTTACATACTCCTGAAGACAAAATACGTTTTGACGCTGTCAAGCACCGTAACCCTTCATTAGAAGACGTCCAGCGTATTGCTACGGTTTATGAGCTTACTACCAAGACTGCCGCAGCCATAGCTTCTCCACACGAAGTTGCACAAGTCTCGCCTCAGGCCCGCAAGTCCTCTGCTACAGTGAACCGTACGGATAAGGCGCTCTCCACCAAGCATTCTCGCCAGGTTCCCTCTCGTAATGCTACACGGAAGCCCAATTCTAAAAGCACCTCGAAAATCCTGCCTTCCTGCCGAGGTTGTTTCAAGCATCATGAACGTCGTGACTGTCGTTTTTTCAAAGCTACTTGTGAACGATGTAATAAACTTGGACACATTCAGACTGTCTGTCAAAGTTCACTCCGCCCTGCTAAGACTACTGCAGCGCGCCGGAAGCATATACAGCCCCGCCAAGACATGGAAGTTGATCAGATCAATCTTATTCTTCCCACAAAGGATTCTCACAAAATCATCATTCCTCTCTCATTCTCTGATCGATCTGTCGATTTTCAATTAGACACTGGATCACCTGTCTCTATTATTAACCTGACTACCTACCACGACTTAGGTTCACCTTCATGCTCTCCAGCTGACATCCAGCTCGTGACATTTAACAAGAAGAAGATTGACATCAAAGGTCAAATTAAGCTTCAGGCTAGTTATAAAGGAATTCAGAAGGCCATTCCTCTTCTCGTAGTTAACAACTACACTGCATCAAACATTATGGGCATGGATCTATTCAACTTATTTGGTTTCCAGATACATGACAACATTAACGTCGTATCTACATTGCATCCTACTTCTGACGTTACCGCTCTCCTAGCGCAGTTTCCTGAAGTCTTCGACTCTCAGCTCGGAACAGCAAAAGACTATACAGCTTACATACAGCTGAAATCCGGAGCTAAGCCTCGCTTCCTCAAAGCACGTCCAGTACCCCTAGCACTTCAAGACCAGGTCACGAAAGAATTAGAAAGATGGATACAAACTGGAATTGTAGTACCAGTTACTTCTAGTCAATGGGCTACTCCACTCGTGATAATCAAGAAACCTGATGGTAATGTTCGACTTTGTGGCGATTTTCGATCTACAGTCAACGCACAACTCGAAACCGATATCTTTCCTATTCCACGTCCAGAAGACTTATTCCGTCGTCTCTCTGGTGGACAATTCTTCTCTCGAGTTGATCTTAAAGAAGCATATCTCCAGCTACTTTTAGACGAAGAATCTAAGAAATTTCTCACACTCAACACTCCTCTCGGACTGCTCCAGCTCCAGCGGCTCCCATTTGGTGTTTCATCCTCAGCGGCTATTTTTCAGCGCTATTTGGCTCAACTCACCGCCTCAATTCCCGGTTGTGCTAACTACCTGGATGATATTATTGTTACTGGAAAAGATCATCAGGAACATCTCACCAATCTCCGCCTTCTTCTCCAGAAATTGAAAGACAATGGCCTACGAGCGAATCTCGCTAAATGTACCTTCTTTCAGCCTCAAGTTCACTACCTCGGACATATACTTGATAAGAATGGAATTCGTCCTAGTATGCAGAATGTCTCCGCGATAGTAAACATGCCAGCACCTCAGAACCTCAAGCAGCTTCAGTCATTCATAGGCAAAGCGAACTATTATAATAAGTTCATTCCACGCTTCGCTACAGTAGCAGCTCCATTAAACGCTCTACGTAAAAAAGGTGTTAAGTTTCAGTGGACTCCGCAATGCCAACAGGCATGGAAAACAATCAACAACGCCTTAATTCAAGCTATACAACTCACTCATTTTCAGCCCGACAAGATCATCACGCTAGCTACTGACGCTTCAGACTACGGTGTCGGTGCCGTTCTCTCCCAGAAGGATCGTCATGGACAAGAACGCCCCATCGCCTTCGCTTCGAAAACACTTAATGACCATCAACGTCGATACTCACAGATAGAGAAAGAAGCTTTAGCCATCATCTTTGGTATTCGCCGTTTCAATGAATATCTTTATGGCAACCATTTCCTGATCATTACCGATCATAAGCCTCTCGTACACTTATTCCATCCTGGTAATAAGATCCCAGAGAATTCCCTCAGAAAGCTTCAAAGATGGTCCATGTTCCTTTCTGATTATTCCTATCAGATTGTATATCGAGCCACATCCCAGCATTGTAATGCTGATGCCCTTTCCCGCTTACCCGTTGGTCCTGATACTGCCTTCGATTCTCAAGAATCTGAATGTCTTCAGTTGGACATAGAACTTGAAGATGCTGTATCCAGTTTTCCTATTGATGCTACCTGCATAGCTAAAGCTACGGATAAGGACAGTACACTTGCTACTGTACGTACTTACATCCGCAACGGTTGGCCTCTTCAGAGCACACTTCCTGCCCACCTGGCACCTTATCATCGTATGCAGCATCGTCTCACGACTCGTGCCGGAGTTGTATTACTAGAAGCAGGCACCGTCTTCCGAGTGGTTATCCCACTTAGCCTACAGAAACAAGTTCTCGAATTATTACACCAAAGCCATTGGGGTATCTCCAGAACAAAGCAACTCGCCCGTCAACACTGCTACTGGCCCGGTATTGATGCCGCCATCGAAAAGCTAATACGTCATTGTGAGCAATGTCAAACGAATCAGAACGCCCCGTCTTCTGATCTTGCTTCATGGCCTCCTGCTACTACTCCATGGGAACGAGTTCACATCGATTTCGCAGGTCCTTTCCTCAATTCCATGTGGTTAATAGTCATCGATTCCCTGTCAAACTTTCCATATGTAGTGGATATGCATTCGACTACTACAACCGAAGCTACCATTCGTGCTCTCCAGAAAATCTTTACTACAGAAGGTTTACCGCAAGTACTCATTTCGGACAACGGACCTCAATTTACAGCTACTGCTTTTCAGAACTTTTGTACACATAATGGCATTCGTCATATCCTAGCACCACCTTTTCACCCTCAATCTAATGGTGAAGCTGAACGCTTCGTACAAACATTTAAAAGAAGTATGAAGAAAGCTGTCTCTTCAGGCTTAACCAAAGACCAAGCCTTGCTCCAACTCTTAAACAACTACAGAACTCTCCCCGGCGCTGATAATATCACTCCTGCACAGAAGCTCCATGGACGACCTCACAGAACTTTACTTTCTCTGTTACAGCCTCTTCCGGCCCAGCATAAGACCTCACCAACGAAGTTCTCCATCAACGACAAGGTCTACACCAGGACATTCAAATCCAACCCACTCTGGATACCTGGAGTCATCTGCAGATCTTTGGGTCATCGTCTATACGAGATACAGACTACGGAGAAACGTATCTGCCGCCATCAAGATCAGATACGTCTGCGCTACCGCCCATGTCCAGCCATTGATGCTATTGCTAAACCTGATAAATCTATTGCTGAACGCGCTTTAGATCATTTAATAACAATGGGTTCCTTTCAGGACGAGACAGCGCCACTCCGCCCAGTTCCAGCTCCGGACAATACAACAGAGATATCAGCAGCTCCGCCCCAGCATCGCAGTCGCCGCCAGCGCCGCCGCCGTTTCACGCCGTACCGGCGCATTTAGGAGGGGAGGGTGTTGTATGTCCGTCGCTCCTTTCTCGCTCCGTCAGCCAGCTGCACGCGCGCCTGTGTATAATTCTGCTAGCTTCGACGCGCAGCCCTCAGTGCGCGTGCCTGACCATCGAGTGTACTATAAATAGGAGCTCCCGGCCTGCTCACTTGCCCACTTGCCCCGGTGTCCAGCTCCAGAATACACCCTACGTCGAGCACGGAGGCTACTCCTCTTGAAAATGTGCTTCGACCAGGTGGACTGAATTTCTGGCAGTACGAGGTTTCACCTCTGGTCACCGCTCCCTTACCTGTTTCCGCTGCCTATGTTCCGTAATTCTTTTACAAGCCATTTTCATTCCCTAACTTATGCAAGCTCCCTTAGTTTCGCTAGGTGGAATTTCTTCAATCAATTGAACTTGCTTTTTTAGGAATTCAGGCACTTCAACAAACAAGGACTCTCATAAACATTTATGTTAGTGTGCCAGATAGTTCTCGACTATCAACGTGTCAATTCACAAAGACTATCTTTTCAAGATAGAAGTGTATATAAAGACTGCAAACCTGTACATATTGTATAAAGACAGACTTTTCTCAAGATTCAATATTCCTTTTTGCTTCAAAATAAATTTCAGTTATTTGTGTAAATATCATAAAGTGAAGCAATAAAAGTTGTGTTCTGTAAACTTCAACCTTGGTTACAACACATTGTATATACATGAAGTGGTTAAGTGTAAGAAAGGGCCGGGAGCCCTAACTTCGCCACAATAAAGACGCTTTAATAATAATAATAATAATAATAATAATAATAATAATAATAATAATAATAATAATAATAATAATAATCTTACGACATGGAGTGTCGAATGGACTTTTTTCCGCCCTTGTGGTGAGACGACCCTTGACACTGGTGTGGGAGAATGGTGATATATAAAGAGCTTTGAGTTCATACAGCCATAAAGCTGACTCAAGCCTAACTGGCTTCTGCCCGGAATCAGTGGAAGGAAAGAACAAATGTTCCGAAAGAGAACCGCTCAATATTTCGGTAGTTGCCCCAAGAGGAAATCCCTTATAAATATATAACTGTAGCGGGTCTGGGGCCAGGTATTAAACATATTGTATTATGTTAATAGATCTACCGTTTCAATACCTTTGGCGTAATGTAGTTAAATAGTTGCAATATCCGGGGTGAAAGTAAACTCGTGTCTTCATTTTGAGGTGGAACAGCTCTTTTCAGGAACACTCCAACGGAGGTGAGCTGCATGAACAATTTAAACAATATGCCAGCCTTCCTGCCATTCTTAAATTTCTTGCAGTATCGAGAATCCAACCCGGGCCACCAAGGGCAGCTGCTAATAGTACTAAACCTTACGATACGGAGATGGACATCAGGGGTTAACCATGAAGAAAGTGCGGATGTGGATAATATTTTGTATATCCACGCAAACCTCTACCAATTATAGATATATCTTCTGACTATCCCTCCTCAAGTTGTTGTTATACCATCTTACATATGGGTGTGGAATATGGACCTACTGAAGGCACATACGATACCTGGAAGAACATCACCAACACTGCCTGAGGTGGAACCTGAGAGTGAAATGGCAAGAACGGAGCACTAAATTTAGTGTTCTATAAGAAGCAAACTTGACTAGTATTTAAGCCATGATCATCTAGTACCAACTCTGTTGGGCAGGACACATTGTTCGTATGCCTGGATTCCGTCTGCCGAAACGAATTCTGTATTCCTGGCTAAAGGATAGTCAAAGACTCCACGGAGGCTTACAGAAGCGGTACAACGGTACACTAAAGAAGTGTCAAATTAAAAGTGAAAACTGGGAGCTACAGTACTTGATCGTCAAGTACGGCGTTGTAAGGAACTCAGCGCTTCGAGCAACAGCGTCGGAAAATAGAAACTGACAAGTGCAATGCTAGGAAAGAACGGAAACATCTGAATAAAAAAAAAACACACTACACAGCCAGCCCTCACAAAACCGAATACAGGGTGGTCACAAACAAAATGAACCGGGTAAATGAGCATTAGAGGGTTGGTCATCTGATAAATAATTAAAAGAAATATTCGATAGATCGCACAGTTGTTATTTTACCAGCTGCTGAAGTTAGGCAGTCAGATCGCTTCCTGTCTGATCCAAATGGGCTTTGAGCATCACTGGTGTTAAATGTGTAGGTGATACACCCTCTAGAATGCCGATTACTGTATTAGCTTCGCTACGCTCTGATTCGATTTCACTACAAACCATAACTCTCATCATTGTTCCGTATTGAAAACAGCTGTCTCACTAAGTTTACGAAAAGAGTATTTTTATTACCCACCCTATTCAATACAATTGATTCCACGGTTATGTGGTTAAATAAACATAGAAATTACTAAATTTAAAAACGATATGTTTCGCCCTTCTTTTATTGGGCATCGTCATCAGCCCTATTTAATCTTAAAACAAGCATTGGTCAGGGGACATTGTCACTTATAAAAATTAAACTGTGATTTCTTAAAAGTAATGACACTGTGGAATATTTGTTATAAAATAAAGATGTTGAGACATAACATATACAACACATGATAAAATCACTTTAAACAATTCAAAATGTTTGTCTAAAAAGAAAAAAAATTTGTGTCATATTAATTCTAAAAACAACACATGTCCGACACTGAAGTAGATCCTTTTCGTAAGAAATTTGCACATATGCGTCGCTTGGGGGTCCGATATTGAACTCAAGACTTCAATAGACAAAAATGGTACAACAATACACAAAAGCTGAGGTTGAATTCTGTTTTTTAAGAAAAACACAGGAGCTAAAAAATATTGTCCGGGAAAAGGCGAACGATTTAAAATTATCAATTGATTAATCAAAAATTATCGTAAGATAACTAATGCAAGAAGACGTTGATATGTTGTTTGAAGTCGCTGCTGAGACGAGTATATCAGAGTATTTGACAGGTTTGTTTGACAGTCTCATGAAAGATGTAGAAGATGTAGAACGCCGCGGGAAAGAATGTGATTATGTCATTGGCTGTAAACTATCAGCTAATACATTAAGATGGTCATAGATTACGGCGAAATTAGATTTCATATTTTACTTTCTTTCGCCATTTTACTCTCTCTTGTGCTAGACTTAAAGATTCTTCTTATCTTTCATTGACCTAACCAAGAAGATATATTGAACCCGACAGGGGCATGATCCAAGGACCTTTGGTTGATATCGATCTCCATAATTACGCACGCAATGCTATTAAAGGGAAAGAACGCTGAAAATGATTAATATTCATATCATTAATAGAGGACATACCGAAACTAATTAGTATTCATACCATTGAGATAGATAAATTGTGTATTTTAAAATTATTCTACGAGATTTCTTTGTCTGCGACTTATTGCGCAGTATTATCCTTTGTGTAGCGGGGGCCCCGCAGATGAAGCCAAGCCAACTTAGACCCGGGAGGGGTTATGAATGGGGATTCCCTGTGACATCACTCGAGAGAAGACATCCCTCCTCAAGACTCACAGAATGAGGGGAAACTAACTTTTTCGAAACTAAATATAGGAGCCATCTTGGAATCGGACTGGCCAACTTAATTACCTACGATCTAGAAAATTAATAAAACTCAAATTAGGGGGTCGTCTCCCGATTTAAAAGGGATAAACGTCATTGGGACATTTATTTAGAGTATTTAATGTCCTCTTCCGTGATAACTTTCAGAAGAAGAAAGAATACTGTGTGGTTTCTGCGTGGAAAATTACTGGGCCATATGTTTATTCTCACGACACCTCCTCGAGATCGGGAGTTCACCACGCATGGTGGGGGAAGCAGAACAGATTTTAATTAATTTAAAGAGATTCACCGAAGGATAATTGAGTGGTTATGTCTCAATCGCACCAACTAGATACTGGTCACCAAGTACCCGTACTATTATACCTCGAGTACGCCGGGAATAGGCGCTACGCAAATTAGTGGAAGGGGTATCGCTCCCTTGTAAAAACTACTGCAGGAAGGGACAAGCGTCAGTCAGGGTTCGCGGCTTATCGACGGCGAAGCTATGCTCGGTTAAGCCCTCGTTAGGTCTTTGTTCAAGTGAAGTTAATTCCTATTTTAAGTGAAATAATACAATTTGCATAAACAGTGTTTAGTTTTGATCTCTGTGACGCCAGTGTTAACATTTTGGAAAACCGTGACGTGAAAGGTCATATTATTATGATTACTATAATATAATAATCTTACGTAGTCGCATATGAGATCGTGACCGGACGTTCACAATGAACGCTGTTAACCGGAGTGTGAATTAAACAGTGACGTTGTGTCTGTACAGGATTAAGTGCTAGCGGCTCCACCACCATCAAACAATGGCTCATCAACTTCAAGATGGACTGGTAATGGAAGTCATCACCGTGGTGCCCATGGAGGAGGAGTAAGCTCAGGATGGACTTCCCGAGTTGACGAAGGCGTCATCATGTGATAGAGATGAGTACAAAGTTCTAATATCTGGCATGCATAGAAGGGATGGGAATATTTATTGTAAACTGACGCTATAAGAGATTAAAGATGTAGTCCTGTTGAAATAGAGCGCCGGAATGGGCGCGTAGTAATTAAGTCTTAGCTTAGGAAACCGACTACAGGTCTGAGTAATCGAGTGTAAATAATTAAGGGAATATAATACTTTAGCTTTGCATGGGATAGAGATTCATTCAATTATTTCTTTCTTGGGAGATTCTGTTTGTTTATTTGCGTCAGAACACCAGGAATAATTAGTTTATGGGAGTGCAGTGAGAGTAGTTATTAGAGTATTCATTAAGTCGATAAGTGTATGGTATGTAAAACGGTAAGTACTACTGTACGCAAGGCACGTCACTACGAGACTCAGCGGCCAAGTTGACAACCTCAAAAATTCCACCCTTTGAAATACTTAGATAGGGAGTGATAAGATAAAATTGATTATGTGATTAAATTTACTAGGAAATGATCCTAAAGCGTGTGTCAAACATCCATTCGCGTGGATATTAATTAATTAATTAATTAATGTATTGCCGTGTGACGATAAAGTAGCCATGTGCCGACCATCGATTAATTAGCAGTCAGTAATCAGATGTTAATTGCTGCGCGAGTGCGTAAGTGTGTTGTAATTGCTGAATAGATTCCGCACAATGACCATGTATATGGAATGTAGCGGGTAAGCTATGTAGGACGGCAGGAATAATAATAATAATCATAATAATAATAATAATAATAATAATAATAATAATAATAATAATAATAATAATAATAACGATTGGGCAAAGATTACCATTATAATACGGGAGTCGCGATGTGAGATGATGTGATACTGTTGGGTAAATGTGTTGGATTCAAGGTGATTTGCACGAGTCATTTTAAGACCGCAGTTATTGTAGATGTACTGCCGAGTGGAATGTTACTGTTTCCTTTTGAAAGGAAATGTTACGCCTGTATGTGGGTGGCGACCCTAGGGGGTGACCAGCCGTCCGGCCTTGGCCCAGTTGTGTGCTTTTTTGTTGTTGTTGTTGTGGGGGCGTTCCGTAAGCCGAGGAAGGAGCGATATTGCTGTTTAAAGCGAAGTGGGCTTCTATGAACGGCGAAATAATATGATTTACCTAACACGGCAGAGCAGTGTATTAATTAACACGCGACCCGGCCGATGATGGTAATGTTTGTCAATGAATCGCTGTTAATTGTGCGAGTATAATTAGATAGGGATTACAGGACCCTGCCTTCATCGCAAGAGGTTGTCAGTTCGATGCTCAACGTAGGCATTGGAGGCCTACAGTGTCAGAAGGAAGATCAAGTGCCTTTTACGCATTTTTCTTGCATATCATGTTCCATGTATGTGTTTTTATGTCATGTGTGGTTGTATATAAGGTCAGTGGTGGTTCTGTCCATCAGCTTGACGATGTCTAGAATAGCGAGGGTCGGTTCTATCCCAGGTGTTGTATCATATGTGTGTATTTTCATTTTTTTTGACATTTCATTGGGAAATCTAGGTCTTTATTAGAATAGGGATTGCTCAGACGTGTTGTCGAACGCATGTTAGTTTTATGTGTTAGCGATAATATAGCCTCAGTGTTATGATAAAATTACCATTCGCTATGTGTCACGATACATCGCTTCGCGATAACGTACTCGTTTCTATCACGCATAATGGACAGATGTCCACAAAACAAACTACAACAAGCATTTGTAAATTTTAATGTAATTCATTAGTGTTATTTAGTGCGTCATTTCCCATCATCATTAAGGTTCAATAAACCGGTTTGTGAGTTAAATATTTTAATTCGAATGTGTTCTCATTTTAGTTATGTATGCCCCGCTTCTTTCCCCCCCCCCCTTGTACGCCTTTAAGCTTACTTTTGTTCAGCGCCTATTTATTTCATACTTCTCGACCCGTGCGCGACCCTGTAGATTCCATGCCGGTGCCAATTTAGGAGGGGTGGGTGCAATATGTCTACTTGTTAACCTTACACCAGGTGTTTCTGTACTGGAAGTTATCACCTCTATTCTAAACAATGTTATTTAATTAACATACTTTTTCCTGAACAATTTATTTGGAGGTGGTTGTGTACTTTATTTTACCTTACTGAATGAAAACCTACAACCTGTTTTCGAGTCATTGACCGGGTCGGGGATGGAATGAATGAAGCCCCATATTGCAGCGAGGATAGGAATTGTGCCGGCTGCCGAGGCCTGTCACACTCCTCTAGAGCAATGATCAATGACTGACAGATGAAATGAAATGATACTGGAGAAATGAAATGACGTATGGCTTTTAGTGCCAGGAGTACATGTTCGGCTTGCCAGGTGCAGGTCTTTCGATTTGACACCTGTAGGCGACCTGCGCCTCATGATGAGGATGAAATGATGATGAAGACGACACATACACCCAGCCCTCGTGCCAGAGAAATTAACCAATGATGGTTAAAATTCCCGATTCTCCCGGGAATCGAACCCGGGACCCCTGTGACAAAAGGCCAGCACGCTAACCATTTAGCCATGGAGCCGGACGATACTGGAGAGTGTTGCTGGAATGAAAGATGACAGGAAAAACCGGAGTACCCGGAGAAAACCTGCCCCGCCTCCGCTTTGTCCAGCACAAATCTCACATGGAGTGACCGGGATTTGAACCACAGAACCCAGCGGTGAGAGGCCGACTCCGACGCCTGAGGGTTTTCTTTTACCTTACTAAAGATCTTACATTTACTATTGGCCGATGACCTAGATGTGAGGCTCCTTTAAGCAACAATAATTATCAGCAAATATACTGTTTCAATGTGTTGGCTGTCAGTGGATTATGATCTGAAAACAGCCATTTCAGAAGGTGACACCCCAACTAGGTTAAATAGTGTAAAGTGGAAGAACATGTCTGTCAGCTGCCACATATTTTCTTGGAAGATGCAACCTTCAAACTGTTGAAATGACTCCAGCAGTAATGTTTGGCAAAACATACTCCTCTCCCCTCGTTTCAACGCCATCATGCTCTTGTCAGCGCCATCATCTTCCCATGGCAGCAGAAAGCCACTTTAGCGGATTACCCCTGGAAATTACAAAACCCATCTCCTCGCGGCACTCACCTGCCAGATAAGTTGCCTGGCTGTCAGGGTGTTGCATTAACACGTTGGGTGCCATGTGCCGCCATATGGCGTCACGGTGGTCTTCAAATTTGTGATGGCGTGGCGCCATATGGCGGCACACCGTTCTTGAAATCAGAGTTGGCGTGACGCCATATGGCGGCACAGTTGAGTTTCAGGCGATGCGCCGTAGATAATCAGCTGTGACATCTATGCGCGTAAAATTGGTACTACGTGAAGGGCGAATTTCAGGGTCTCTTCCAGCTATGTATTTTTACTGTATGCCACCATGTGGAGCCACAGTATTCTTCCGAAGCCACTGAGTGGCCTGTGGTCGTTGTCACAGGTGAAAGCGCGCCAGGCATTGTTTATTCCTCGTTTACGTACGTATTATCACTCAGTTTATATAGTTGTGCAAAAATTAAAAAAATGGAAGATATTGGTAATAATCTTCCGAGGGAACACATACATGTGTTACACTCGGATTCGGTTGAAATTTCGTAGGAATATTCGTGGGAGACAGTAGAATGCTAAGGTGAAAACGGCATGTACCCAGCGTAAGTTTAAACGCCAAAATTGAACAAATAAATAGTCATAAAATTAGAAGTGCCGCGGGAGTATCGGGGTGTGGCGGAGAGGTAGGGAGGAACGAAGCAGCGGACGTGAACCAACCGGGCTGCGTCGAGCTGCGCCAGCAGCCAGGTAGCGTATAGTTAACGCGTTCCCCTTAACTTCCCGATCAGATGTGCAAAACGTAAATATGAAAACAGCACATGAAACAAGTGTACAAAGGACGATGTTTGAACAACGATGCCAATAAAGTTTGAAAAATTACGAGTAACAAGAACCCGGGCGTGCCGAGACACATATATTCAATGTTTAGAGTTATCAGAAAACTGTTATCAACAATATGTAATGTAATATAAGTACTTGTTTTGCGTTTTACTAGGTTTTCATAAATATTGCGTTAATTTGAATTAGCAAATAAATATCCCGTATTTGAAATTCGTATTGCACATTCCATGTCAAAAAATTATGTGACACCATATGGCGTCACGCTATATTTTATCTTTCCTAAAAATTGATGTGACACCATATGGCGTCACACATGACCATGGTATGGTGAGATAAAATTTACTTAGTACATCATATGAATACATCCCAAGATTATATAAACAGACTACAACGTGTATAATTGCTTTGGCACCAGCGGAATGCAATTCAAAAACATGCCTGGCACCAGTGGAATAGTGTGCTACAATCGACTCGGCACTCAACGTGTTAACATTCAGTATACATTCCGCTGCCGAGATTCGGGAAATGTGCCTCGTAAGATCTCCACTGCCGCAATGAGCTCCACCATTTTCCTATGCATTATAATGAAATATTGCGAGAAAAAAGAAGATTAAGAATAAGAAAATAATATTCTTTTTATTTATTTATTTATTTATTTATTTATTTATTTATTTATTTACTTATTTATTTATTTATTTATTTATTACTCGCTAATCGGCGAACTAGGGACCACGATAAATTTCATTATACATTCTGGCGTTTACTAAGTTTTCGATTGATCCAGTAGGTTTTAATTAGCTCGCTGTGTCGAACACGCCGTTCATACGACCACTTTACACTAGTTGTCCATTTCACTTCCCGCAAAGTTCAAAAAGTCACAAAGCTTGTTGTGAAAAGGTCTCGTTTGTAAGCGTCATCTAGTTGTAGGTCGTAGCCCATTTCTTCGAGGTCTTTCTTGACGTTAACGTACTAGGGAATGATTGTTTATGGTTTTGAGTCAAAAGTATTATTATTATATTGTAGAGCCTCCGTGGCTCAGCCGGCAGCTCGCCGGCCTCTCACCTCTGGGTTCCGTGGTTCAAATCCCGGTCACTGCATGTGAGATTTGTGCTGGAAAAAGCAGAGGCGAGACAGGCTTTTCTCCGGTACTCCAGTTTTCCCTGTCATATTTCATTCCAGCAACACTCTCTACTATAATTTGATTTCATCTGTAATTCACTAATTATTGTCCCAGAGGAGTGCGACAGGCTTCGGCAGCCAGCACAGTTCCTATCTTCGCCACTAGATGGGGGTTTCATTCATTCCATTCCTGACCTAGTCGAATGACTGGAAACAGGCTGTAGATTTTCATTTCATTTCATTATTGTGTTGTCATGGTGTTAAATTTTGGAACAAAGACGTAAAAGTGCATGATGTTATTTTGTATAATATATTTGATAGTAAATTAAAGACCTGGCAGGTTCGAGAATTTATTTTTAAATTAAGAAGTGCCGCACAGAATCCGATAAGAATTATACTCTTAAGATAGTTTTAAACTTTTACAATAAATTAAATACATACATTTTGGTATCTTTTATAAGAATCAAATGCACTTTGAATCGGCATGTGCTACTCTCTTATAAACCATAAATATTGAAGTTTATCCCTATATTTCGTGCATGTCCGATTTAATACTTCTAGTTATCCCTTTCTTTCTTATCTTTAAATTTTCATGTTAACTTTCACTTATTCTACCTGAGTGCACAATTTTTTATTGACCTGAAAATTATATATTCTATCTCTCTCATCTGAATATTATTTTGCATTCTGTATTATAACTTTTTTATATGCTCTCACTTCTAAATTATTCTAATAATTTAAACTGAGTAACTAATTATAATACTTGTATTAGGCATCATTGTATTAATAATGTATTCCATTAGCTACATATTTTGCATTTTAATCACAACTTTTTGTTAATTGGAATATCTAAATCTAAACTGTATTGCTCATGGTATTCTTCACTTTAAGTATCATATTCAGCTTGTATTTTTATAATAATTACATAGATTATTATGTAAACTGTAAAACAATTAAGTAGTGAAGTTCTTATTTACTTAATGTGAACACGGTAATAGGGCGAAAGACTAGTTGCGTTCATCATTCAATAAATAAGAAGAATAAAAACGTATTTTTACTGGATTCCCCTGTGGACAAGAGGCGCTGGGTTTGGCTCATCTAGGTTAGATCCAGATTATTGTAACTAATTTTTTCGAAGAACATGTGTAAACCTTGACACCCTGTGTAATAATTGTTGCTGTGTTAGAGATCTCTGATAATATGGTTATCATTTAAATCGCTAAATGAACTCAGTTAAAGCAATGGCCGTGTACATTTCCACTTCACTGTAAGATGACGTGAAATCAGATCGGCAAAATCAGTACATAGACAATCGTATATACCTACAGTTTATTTGTAACCTTAAGCTACATGAGCTTCAAAGCTCATTTGCCACTTCTGAAGCCCTCAGACATGGTACTTTGAGTATAAATAACGAGATTATTATCATTATTTATTATTATTATTATTATTATTATTATTATTATTATTATTATTATTATTATTATTATTATTATGCTATAATTGGCCTTCCCAGCAACAAAATTGAGGTTGCTGTGCCAATTGTTTATAATCATTAAATATATCATATTTTATCTGCTGACTGAAATGAAATGGCGTATAGCTTTTAGTGTAGGGAGTGTCCGAGGACATGATCGGCTCGCCAGATGCAGGTCTTTTGATTTAACGCCCGTAGGCGACCTGCTCTTCGTGATGAGGATGAAATGATGCTGAAGACGACACACACACCCAGCCCCCGTGCCAGCGAAATTAACCAATGATGGTTAAAATGATGATTGCTGGTACAAACAGGTGGGAACAATGGCAGGAGGGTACTAGGAATGAGGAGATAAAGGCTAATTTAGGAATGAACTCGATGGATGAAGCTGTGCGCATAAACCGGCTTCGGTGGTGAGGTCATGTGAGGCGAATGGAGGAGGATAGGTTACCTAGGAGAATAATGGACTCTGTTATGGAGGGTAAGAGAAGTAGAGGGAGAACAAGACGACGATGGTTAGACTCTGTTTCTAACGATTTAAAGATAAGAGGTATAGAACTAAATGAGGCCACAACACTAGTTGCAAATCGAGGATTGTGGCGACGTTTAGTAAATTCTCAGAGGCTTGCAGACTGAACGCTGAAAGGCATAACAGTCTGTAATGATAATGTATGTATGTATGTATGTATGGTTAAAATTCCCGACCCTTTCGGGAATCGAATCCCGACCCCTGTGACCGAAGGCCAGCGCGCTAACCTTTAGCCATGGAGCTGGCTGAAAATCATGTGTTGGAATCAAAGGAAGTAGCTACTGTTCGTAATTCGGTGTTCACATCTAGCATATGACTGACAAACGTTTCACTTAGTCCTTCTCATCTTTACTGTTTCACTTATCTTTCGATTTTCAATCATGATAATCTGTAATACATCCTTAAATGGTACTTCTCGAACTATGTGACCGTCAGAAGCACATATTATAATATTCCGCTAATAAAAGTAATATCTGTCATCATGGTCAATTCTATAAATCACAACTCAATATAAATAGTGAATGGCCTGTATCCTTTTTGGTGCTCAGTGTAGTTCTCCTTCACTTCAAACTTTTCGAACAATTAACAACCTTCGACGCCCACTTACGTACCTAATTCCTCATGCGGAAGTCTCTTAAAATCTATGCTCTGAGTGCATGCTATTCGCATCCATTAAGGTATTTTATATTTAATGACATTGTCAAAGAACGGGATTTTTCTAAATGAGCTTTAAAGCTTACGTTAAGTTTGGGTAGTACTTAAGGTTGCAAACGCACTGCATATAATGGAAAATTTCCTTACTGAAGTCACTGAAGAAGATCCTAAATTAATCAAGGTACTGACTGAGAATAGTGTTCGTCGTATAACAGAAACTATTGGACCTGTGCTGCTCAGCAGTATTTGTTATACATAGGTCAGATAATTCGTCTTGATATGTCTGCTGTTGTCGTATTGTTTTCCTTGCCCTTTTCAATAGTTTCAGAAACATTTAATACCGGAATACTGTATAACAGATTAATTCGCAATATAGTTTATAAAAATTATTTCTATAAAATATTCTGTGCTTCGAACATTCGGACGTATCTGGATCTTAACATTTTCAAACGATCTTCCCCAAGACAATTAAGATGTTCAAAATAGGGTAAACAAGGTCAAAGGGGCATTTTCCAAGCTCTGGCCGGTGTGGAAGCCCAGAGAATTGAGAACAAAGACTAAATTCAGGATCTTTGAGGCAAATGTGAAATCAGTGCTCTTCTACGGGTGTGAGACGTGGGAGATGACTGGAGAGATAACACGCAAGGTCCAGACTTTCATTAAAAGATGTTTGAGAACCATCCCAGGATTGAGATGGACAGATGTCTGTCTGTCTGTCTGTTAGGTCATCAGCCCAGAGGCTGGTTGGATCCTCAAATAGCACCACCAAAGGTTATGCGGTTATGAGGAAACCGCAAAAACCAATGGCAGCACCAAAATGAGGCGTACGAGGCAAGACGAGGAGTGAGGTAGTTTGCCATTGCTTTCCTCACTGGGTCAGAAAGTGCTATTACAGCACGACTGACCCTATGAGCAACACCTTTCATAACACTCAGATGCACTAATCGTGCTCTGAATGTCATTACTCAGCACCACCCATACCCCAGCAGCTTCCATATTGTCACAGCCATGGATGAGACTGGGACTTCGGTGGAAGCTACACTTTACTCTGGCCTGTGCTAAGAAATGGTACTGTATCCATCAAGAAATGGCAGCAGGCAAGATGGACAGATATTATATCAAGTTAGGAATTGTGGGAACGTACGCAACAACACAAGGCTGAAATCCAGATAAAAGAACGTAAATGGAAATGGATAGTTAAAGGTCCTGAGCAGACTCTTGAATAGAAGCCACAAGGGGCTAGAAGAAGAAGGAGACCAAGAGTAACATGGCGTCGAACAGTGGAAGCGGTGGCGGCGTCAGTTGGGAAGTCCTGGAAGAACATCAAATCTGTGGCAGAAAATCGAGTCAGATGGAGAGCTCTTGCATGTGCCCTATGCTCCACCCAGGAGTAAGAGGAATTAAGTCAAGTCAAGTTGCCCGAGATAATGCAACATACAATTGGGCGTGAGTGAGTACTAGTTCGGGTAAGTAGACACTCACAATGGTCATCAGAAGCCTAGTTGACTTGATACCTTCCCGAGTGTGCGGAGTTCGACTGTTTCCTCTCAGCAGCATGTAAGTTATTAGGAACGTTCTACCATCTGTTGAGTATATTTAGAAGCTGGGGACTGTAAGGAAGTCAAAGAGTAGCTTGCAGGGAATAGTATTCTTCCATAATCAGAGGAAGTGCAACTATCTGGCTTAACATGTAGTAATCAAACATGGCTGCATGCAATGGCATTACTAAGGATGAAAATCACACATATCAGAATATTAATTAAAGTGTTAGTCGCTTAGCAACCCGCTAAGTACAGAATGTATTGCTGGCTAGGGTAAGCCTGTGCCTGCAATTATTGGGGTGATCATTTAATGATTACTCAAATTTGGCTGAACTTAGAGACCTACCAATGTCTCATGATTCACTGGAAGGTATTACCTGAGAGATTAAAACAAAAATGAAGCAAATCACTCTAATAATAATAATATTATTTGCTTTACGCCCCACTAACTACTTTTTCGGTCTTCGGGGACGCCGAGGTGCCGGAATTTAGTCCCGAAGGAGTTCTTTTACGTGCCAGTAAACCTACCGACACGAGGCTGACGTATTTGAGCACCTTCAAATACCACCGGACTGAGCCAGGATCGAACCTGCCAAGTTGGGGTCAGAAGGCCAGCGCCTCAACCGTCTGAGCCACTCAGCCCTGCCAAATCACTCTAGTAGAACGGAAGGATATGCCGATGCTGTTTCTAATTAATTAATATTATGTTATTAGAAAATTGGTTTCTTGGCTGAATGGTCTGTCTGTCGACTTTTTTCTTCTTAGGAAACCTAGGTTTCAAGTGTTTTTCTTGATTTTAATACATATCCTCAATTACCCAGGTCATGTCACACAATCAAGAACTTCATAAATACGCAATATTGAACATATTTCTCTACATAGGTTTGGCAGGAAAGATATTTGCCCGTAAAACTTGGCTAAACCCACATATAATACTCATCGCAAATGAGGAAGAGATATATTAAAATTTAAACATGTTATATTGATATGAAGAATGTTTGTAGCTTCATTAATATCAATACAAAGATGAGTCAAAAATAAAGTTTTCCTTGCTTCATTGCTCAGAAGCAAGAGATAAGAGCTCACTTTAACTTGACTATCAAATAGTTTATATTCATACCAATAGATTGCACACAGGTGCACAAAGCGGTAAACAAGAATATTGACAAAGCAGCCGTTGCAAAATTATGAAGTTACTGAATGAGTGGTTATTCGAAGAAGAGGTCTGTATAATGATGCGTACTCTGTGACCTTCCAATATTCTCGGAAACTTTGCGTCTGCATACTGAAAGAAAGGAATGTTCATCGCAACAAGTGTGGAAAAGGTGCCACGAAATGGCAGAGGCTCAAGCAACTGTGAACAACGAAGACTAGAATGGCGGTCAATCAACACTCGACATTGATGCAATGGTGCAGAAAGACAGATGTGTGACACTGAATTGGTTAGATGTGCCCAGCGAACTGGATTCCATTTCCTACCATGGAGGAACGGAGGCTTTCCTTCTACGCTATGACAAATTTAAAATATCTTTGTCTATTACGCCGACAAACAAACGAGTGAGGCTGAAGTAAACCAGCGTTATTTATCCTGACCAGTCCCCAGCTATCCAGCGAAAAATCATTAGGAAGCTTAAGTGGTGTAGGAAAGACATATCTTGACAGAATAGATATCCCAATATTGCAGGGACTATAATGTTTAAAGATTTCACCACTGATAATTACAGCCTTCCCCTAGGTACTGAACTAAAATGAAGTGGTTTTAGCAAACAGCTGTACATTTATTATTTTTTAACTTCCCATATTTTAGCCAAAAATATTAATTGAAATTGCCCTAAAATAGAAACCGATCAAGCGATTTTTTCTAATTCAGTAGCTACATAAAAGAATAAATAACCCTCTGAAGAAAATGATCACCTTAGCTTGTATACTTCACTAGATAATGGGTCAGAAAAATATTCAATCTTCAGAAACTTCTTTCGTTTATAATTTACTTTACGTCGCACCGACACAGAGATGTCTTATGGGGACGATGGGTTATGAAAGGGCTGGGAGTGAGAAGGAAGTGGCCGTGGCCTTAATTAATGTACATCCCTGGCATTTGCCTGGTATGAAAATGGGAAACCACGAAAAGCTATCTTCAGGGCTGCCAACACTGGGGTTTGAACCCACTATCTCGTGGATGCGAGCTCACAGCTGCGCTCTCCTAACCGCACAGCCAACTCGCCTGGTGTTCAAAGTAATGTTTACTCACATATTTATCCATGTCAGCACATAAAAGCAGCCTGGTCCATAGTCATCATTATCTGAGTGTTGGTTGTGAAAGTCCAGGCAACTTCTCACACATAATTCTAGAACAAATTGGTGAAAACCGTAGCCTTCTAGAGCAAACGGTTACAGAAGCGGTAACTTCAAAGAGAAGCATGCCCGAAGTTGTAAAATGCCCCATTTGTGCATTAATACTTTAATTTATTTTTAATTGTTTACGGATAGCTTATCATAATTAAATTATATACTCTTTCATTAAGCAGAGTAGAAATAATTTTATGAGACAAGATTTGGAAAATGTAATTTTTATAAAAGATGCTTTCTCATACACCTTTAATATTACCTTACTCTGGTACATATTTCTAGAATCAATTTAACTTACTATGATAATAGTTTTCAAATTTAAAATAGGAAATTAAACCACCCGAATCCGATGGACGAGTGGCTTTGAACCTAATAACCTAGCAGCCTCCTGATTTGAACTTGGTCTATCTTGATTAGATACTCGTGTCAAAGTAGTGTGCTCACGCGCTATGCTTCCTTCATTACATCTTCAACGTCTGTATAAACACATGAGTTATTCAGAGTCAGGACGACTGTCCGTGCTAATTTATTAATTTACTCGGAAGAATTTTTAAAAAACGGCATAAAAACACAAAAATATATACAGAGCAAAAATGTTTTCACTTTCACAAAATTATAAACTTGGTGATACACACTCAGTGCACGTCAGCCTTAATGGAGAAATCGAATTAATGAAAAATTCGTGGCTCAGGGAGGAGTATTGTCACCACTTTTGTTCTCATTGTACATGAACGACTTATCTGAGACGCTGACCAATTGTAAATATCACCTGTATGCAGATGATATACAGTTATATATTCACACAAAGCCTAATGACTTAAACAATTCAATCACTAAGTTAAACGAAGACCTAGCAAATGTTAATGACTGGACTAGCAGACATGGCCTGAAAATGAATCCATCAAAATCACAGGCCATCATAATTGGCACGTATAAATCTCATGCTAAAATACAAAACACGTCTATACCCAGTGATATGCTCAGTGGAATACCAGTAACATTCAGCGATCATGTAAAGAACCTTGGAGTAGTATTCGATAAATATTTAAGTTGGTCGGAACACGTCACAAAAATTTGTCAAAGAGTATTCTACTCATTACATTCTGCAAAAAGGATGAGGGACTTCCTTCCAAGAAACACAAGAAAATTATTAGTACAGAGTCTAATATTTCCAATATTTGACTACGGAGATGTAGTTTATAATAGTATGAGCAAAACACTTTCATGTCGACTACAGTGAGCCTACAATTCTTGTGCTCGATTCGTATTAAATATCCCAATCCAAACTCATATTAGCCCTTTCCTCTCTCAGCTGTCGTGGCTAAGATTGACTGAACGACGTAAATACCACGCTGTTTCCCTTCTCCACAGTATTCTGCAAACGAGCAAACCAGATTATCTTAGAACAGACTTTAAATACCTCTCCCCTTCCGATAGAGCTCCCTCAAGGTCATCCACACGTTCCCTCTTGTCCATTCCCATTCACCACAGTAACTCGTACAACAACTCATTCATACCTGCTACCATACGTTCCTGTCCGGCTCCATGGCTAAATGGTTAGCGTGCTGGCCTTTGGCCACAGGAGTCCCGGGTTCGATTCCCGGCAGGGTCGGGAATTTTAACCTTAATTGGTTAATTTCCCTGGCACGGGGGCTGGGTGTATGTGTCGTCTTCATCATCCTTTCATCCTCATCACGACGCGCAGGTCACCTACGGGTGTCAAATCAAAAGACCTGCATCTGGCGAGCCGAACTTGTCCTCGGACACTCCCGGCACTAAAAGCCATACGCCATTTCATTTTTTACCATACGTTCCTGGAACTCAATCCCAGCTGAAATTAGAGGCATAGGCAATCCGAGGCTATTTAAAAGGAAATGTTTAATGTGGTATTCAAATATGTAAAAAGTAGATTTCACCAACGTAAAATTTAATAATTAGCTCTTAATTATCAATAAGGATAGAAATTTTAGAGGTTAAGTAAATTACCTTTAGTGATTTTTAGAAATACATGTAAAAATGATTTTATAAAGCTGTTGTATAATATGGTTTGGCATAATAGCAGGCTTCATAGCCTGAGCCCCGCCATATAAGAAAGGCAATAAACTAAACTAACAAAGAGAAAATTTATTTTACTGGAGATTATTAAGATAGGCAATAACAGAGTACTGATACGCATTACTACTTTGTATTCAACAAATCTACCAATTTTCTTCAATCATTTGAACTAAGGTACACTGAGGAATCCAAGAAACCTGCGCCCAGTCTCTGAAGCCACGTCATGGTGGTATTCTGAACGGCCGGATCGCCGCTTAACACCCAGGTGTTTCTTCAACGATTCAGAAAGATGGATATCAGTGGGTGCCAGATTGTGGTTGCAAAATAATGTTTCTCTTACCATAACTTTCTGAGATTTAAGCTGGGCTGAATGGCTCGGATAGTAGAACGTTGGCATTTTGAGCTCAAATTACCGTATTCGATCCCAGAGAAATCCGGTGGTTTGGTACTTTAATGTGCTCAAATGTGTCAGCCTTTTGAAGGCAGATTTACTGATATGGAAGAGATATTTTCGCGACAAAATTCCGGCACTTAAGCATCTCCGAAAACCGTAAAGAATAGTTCGTGGGACATAAAACGAATGCATTTAACATTATTAGAGTTAATTCAGACAGTATTCGAGTATGTTGGAGGGGGATGAGAACCGCACTCGATAACTAAGGGCAGAAATGACGAAAGGCTTACCTACCTACCAGGACATTGTTCTTCCTTTGATAACTGTAGCGACGCAGGGACCGATTTATTACCATGGGAGGGGGGAATGTAGGTATTTTACAAAACATAATGAATGATAAATAAATTGAGGCGTCTAGTATCAAAACCGGCCAAGTCACTCAAGGCATATTTTTCAATATGGACGCAAAACCTGTAGAGACAAAGCAATGATGGTCAGAAAATATTTTTTTTCACAGTTATACCCTTGATGGTTTAATATTTAAGTTCCGCTGTTTTGAGAAATCTAACTCATAATTAACCCATCTTTTTTGTTAATTTAAATTTTGACTTGGCCGTTTTTGTTACAATTTTGTACAATTTCACAAGGTATGAAAGTAAATCTTTCAGTTCACCACTCGGAACAATATCCACGTTACAGCACACAATAATGACAAAAAAAGAGCACACCGGAAATATGATTGCTTTGGCGCCAATGACGGTAAGAAGCCCGCGAATACGTAGATCAGTGTTGCAAACGAACAAAAAACAAAATATTATGATTTCAAAGAATATACATTACAAGGAACGATTTTTCCTACTGATATTATCACATTGTTGCTTAATGTAACAACACAAGATTCCAGACAATAATTCTGCATCATAAAGATTGTCGCTCGTTCCTTGACTTGGCCGGTTTTGAATTCACTGGCTGCATGACTTGGCCGATTCTGTTGCACGACTGAGAATTCAATGCTCTATAACATGGAGACATGGACGATTTTAAAGCATATTCTTGTTTCACCTGATAGTGCTATACTTCTACTTCAAATTGATAACCTTAACTCATTTTCGTAAATTTTGTGACTTGGCCGGTTTTGATACTAGACGCCTCAATTAATGTATTTCATGACTACTACCAGTAGTATTCGAAAACAGTATAAAGCTTACATTTAATCAACAGTGAGTGCACTCCATGTTTTCATTTTCATTGTGTGCGTTTTGCACCGCACACTCTAAACCCATAGTTATTGCAATTCACGTACGCTTCTCGAATTATCTGAACTTGTCTTGACTTACACAATTATAAAATAAAACATATTCAAATAAACATACGTTTAATATGTCTTGATTGTTGTAACAATTTATTTTCTTAAGCGGGGACCAACACGTTTGCCGACCAAAACTGCGAATTTCCAATTTATTTCTTCATTTAAAATTGAACTTTTACTGTATCCTTATGTCAGTGCAAAATTTTTGTTAATATCTCCAATTCTTTCGGAGTTATTACCAAAAGCGTGAAGCCCTGACTGCCAAGCAAGCCCTTTATCAATATGTTTGTCGCTCATTTCATGTGACTTCCGTTTTTCAGAACCGTTTCCCTGATAACTCTGAAAGTGTTTAAGATATTACGAAGAAATTTCGGATGCATGTATATTTCAGAGAGAAGAAGACAACTGGGATTGTTGAACTAGTTGCATTTTATAATTTTAAAATAAATATTTTTTCAAATGAAAATCAATAAAAAATTGACTACTTTGAAATAACTTCACGAAGAAACTATTTATACTTGATGGACTTCAGTGATTCTAGTATACATAGTAGCTATAACATTGCTAATCATAATAAAAGTGAATCATAAAAAATTAGTCATATGTTTGGAAATTAACAGGGAATTGGTAAAATAGTGGCCATATTACACGGCCGTTTTTAATACGTATATATAATGATGACATAGATTTATATGATTTAAAAATTTGCAGGCATATTAAAGAAAAAAGAAAACCTACAACTTGTTATCCAGTCATTGACCGGGTCAGGGATGGAATGAATGAAACATATATAGGCTGTTTTTACAATGGGGTCGCCACTCCCAAGGTGATTTTAATTAATGCGTGATAAATGCTATGAAATGATAATGGAGAGTGTTGCTGGAATGAAAGATGACAGGGAAAACCGGAGTACCCGGAGAAAAACCTGTCCCGCCTCCGCTTTGTCCAGCACAAATCTCGCATGGAGTCACCGGGATTTGAACCACGGTATCCAGCGGTGAGAGGCCGACGCGCTGCTGTCTGAGCCACGGAGGCTTTGCAGGCATATTATTAAGGAATATTGTGTTTGTCATACTAAGTTTCCTTTTATTATAGATTTACACTGATGCGGAGAAGGAAGTTTAATACACCCCACTTTCTATGTTCTAAAGTGTAGGACCCCCCTTAAAACAAAATATATTAATATTTTATCCAAAGAAGTTTCATTTACATAAAATATACTACAATATAAGTTTGCTTACGTAGCAATGATTATTCGCGTGATTTAATGAGTGATATTTGATTTTTCTAATTTGTAACATCTGTCAGTTTAGTTCATTTGTGTCCGAAACTTATGAAAACTATTTCTGGCTATTTCTTAATCAAATGCGGGAACAGAAAGCATTCATTCTTTTTTGAGAGACTCCGAAACTAACAAGGGCCACGTTTGACCTCGAACGCTCGGAACCGCACGAAACCATGCTTAGAATAAGAAGCAATCATAAAAAAAACAGTGGTGTGCATCATTTCCATGCAAAACTCCGCACTTGTCTGCTAGCGCCACCTGGCGGTGGCATGGTGTAGCTGCCCTAACCAGTGCTCCAGTTGCGTAAGTGGAATAGCTGCAGCACGTATTTGTCTCTTGGAGTGTTCGCAAGCGAGTTACTGTTGTAAACTGTGTACAGTGTAGTGATATCATCAAGAGAATGTGGTCCAAATATTAGGGACCAAGTTGCGACGTGCTGAATATGGAAATGACATCGAGGCCGAGGATATGGAGTTCGCGGATATATTATATAACATAACTAGCTGATGTACCCGTGCTTCGCTACGGGATTCTCAGAAAGACTGACGTTGTGGTTTTCCTAACTGAAGTCAACATAGGTCATTACAAAAATGTCAGTAGGAATGTAGCGATTAAAAGCAATGTCATCATATAAAATGCTTGATCAAAAGGTAAACCGCACTCTTCTGCCATTATTCCGTCAAATATGCACACTGCTCATTCCAATCAGTGCCTCAGAGTAGGGATGGGATAGCTCGAATGCTATGATGAACCAGTGTGTTACGTACCAGTAGTATCAGAAAATTTATGAACCAGAGGAATGGCATGCTAAAGAAGAAAGTTATTTAGCTCCCCGTCTAATTCCCGCCAATATTCAGGCAGGCTGTTACACTCGGTACGACCGGGCGAGTTGGCCGTGTGGTGAGGGACACGCAGTTGTCAGCTTGTATCCGGGAGATAGTGGATTCGAACCCCACTGTTGGCGGCCCTGAAGATGGTATTCCGTGGTTTCTGATTTTCACACCAGGCAAATGTTGGGGCTGTACCTTAATTAAAATCAAGGCCGCATCCTTCACACTCCTAGCCCTTTCCTATCCCATCGTCGCCATAAGCCCCGTGTCGGTACGACGTAAAGTAAATTTCAAAAAATACTCGGTACGCAGCAGTAATCCTATCTATCGGAGATGAGTAGAAACAGAAGACTAAAAGCACATCACAACAAACAATGGTCAACGTAGTGCTGCTGTTGATCCATTTTATGAGCTTTCTACATTGTAGTCCTTCAAATTTAGTTTTCTTTCGACTCTGTAATATTAGGGCGTCTTATAAAATTATTTAAAGCGTAGACTGTAGTTCCCTATTCTCCGACTTCACATACCGATTTTCATTAAATTCTGTTTTCCAATTTTCTCGTAACTCTACGCTGATATGGACTTAGCAACAAAATCTAAATTCATGAATATCTCTGTGATCATAGCCGGTACGGTAACAATGTATGAGACATAAATTATTCGAAATTGAATACCATATACCTTTAGTTCTGTAGTATTTATAGATACAGCCACTAAGAACATAAATATTTGAGAATTAAATTTTAGGCCTTACCCTAAATGACCACTTCACTAAGCGCGAATACAATTATTTATGGCCTAGATTTTAGCGACTTATTCCCAGGCTTTACATTACGATTTTAATTAAATTCTCTTCAGCCGTTTTCTCGTGATGCGTGTACAGACAGACAGACAGACAGACAGACAGACAGACAGACAGACAGACAGACAGACAGACAGACAGACAGACAGACAGACAGACAGACAGACAGACAGACAGACAGACAGACAGACAGACAGACAGACAGACAGACAGACATTACGGAAAAGTAAAAAGTGCATTTCGTTGTTACTGGTGACACGACTGATACAGAAATACCATCCTTTTTAAATTATGAGCAATGTACAGACAAAACTCTTATTTGATACATATAGATAAAGATAATTCAGAAATATAATGGCGATAACACAGAAATACACGACGTTACGTTGGATAGATATACGGATTTTGTGGGACAAGGCGAACCTGAACCTGAAGGTGGCTCTTCAAGCAGTTCACGACATTCATCTCCAGAGCAACAGGAACAGTCAAGTCAAAGTGAGTACGAACTCTCTCCACCCAAAAAGACGAGGTCCAGTGTATTAAAAGATATTGATGACAGGGTACTAGAGAACATTTATGAGGACTATGACAATCGTGGCTTCAATCCCTATAGAAAAATAATGAAGCGCTATAAGTGCATCAAAAGTAAATCAAATTGCACATTAATTCTAAATTATGTGTCTAGGAAACGGGGAGCAGGTGCTCGTTTCAAAGGAAACGGACTGTCGCAATTATAAACTGTAAAAGAGAACGTAATATCGCAATTTGATGGTGCAAGGAGGTATGTATCTACAGTTCACTATTGGCATCTGCAGATGTGGGCACTAGAAGGGGCCAAAATGATTGGCTTGGTCAATTTCAAAGCTTCCATTTCCTTTCTCGACCATCTCAAGGCTTAATATGGCATTTCGTCCAGGCATATTATTACATTTATCACACGTAAGGACATAGAAGACGATAATATTATACGTCAGAAGGCACAACAGTTTGGGGAAGAAGTGAGCATGTTTATAATAGAGGAGGGTGTGGAGAAAGGTAATGTTTGGAACAGTGACCAGAGTCAGTTCCAGTATGAAATGTCTTCAGCATCAACACTATCCTACAGAGGAAAGAAAACTGCAGGTAGTGTGTTGCAGTCTGTACATAGCTCTACCCACAGCTACACAATTGATGTGGCTTTATCAATGGCAGGCAGACTAGCAAACAAGTTGTACATCTGTTTTCAAGGAATAAAATGCACTTTCGGTCCAAATATTTTAAAGAAACTTGCAACAACCTGTCCACGAAACATTCATGTGGAGCCAAGCAAAAGTGGAGAAATGAATAAAGAAGATATGAAGCGTTTTCTAACTTCAGCCCTTGGTGAACATGTAACAAATGAAAAGAGCCTGTTGTTGTGTGATTCCTGGGCAGGTCATACAGATCGTACCCTTCAAGATGCTAGTTTTCCAAACAAAGATGTTACGCTGAAGATATTGCCACCGAAAGCAACAAAATATTGCCAACCCCTTGATGTATACTTCTTTCGGCAATATAAACTCTATATCAGAAGTATTACTGATTTTGTAAGACTACAAGGTGCCAAACCACAAGTGAAGGTACATGATCGTTATTTCACCGTAAAACTTCACTCTGTGATTTACAATCAATTTGCTGCACCTACGTATAAGCCTATGTTGCAATATGCTTGGCGAAAGCCAGGGTATGACATTGACAGGCCAACATCATCATCTGAAAATATAATTAGTGTGGCTTATGATATTGGACTGCGTGAATGCGAAAGTGATTTGGAATGTGATAACTTGGCTTGAGTGATGTATGCACGTTGTTATCTACCAATTTGTTTTAACCACTTCATCGAAATCCCGCATCTGCACTTTGAGGGCTAATATAAGCACTTTCAGGTGTGTAGTGATGCTGTATATGTGTGTTTTGCGCTATTATAAGTACTTAAAGCAGAGAGGTTTTGGCGCTGATGATTGAAAATGTAATGATATGCTGACGCCATTAAATTACATATAATTTCCTTCCTATGGTATTGATAACTTGTTACTTTGTTTATCTCTATTCAAATGTTACTTGAGGTAGAATGCCACGTTTTGCATGGAAATTATGCACACTGCTGCTTTGTTTATGAGTGCTTGGTATTCTAAGCATGGTTGTGTGGGGTTCCGAACGTTCGAGGTCAAAGATGTCCCTTGTAAGAAGAGAAAGAAAATAGGACCAGAACGTCTTAATTGACTTATAGTTATTAATTCCTTCCTGGGATCGTGAGACATAGATATCAGGATTCAGATCCTATCTGCAAATAACAAAAATATGATTGAGTTCAGGTAGGGATGACCATATTCATTTGGTGATTTGAAAAATAATCAAGTAATAGCAAACGAATATGTATAATAGAATTTTGAGGGAAGAAAATATATTTAGTTTTGATATCTAGAGTAAAAATCATTCGGTAGGTACTTAAGGTAAAATTAAAAGACATTCATTTTTACTTGTAGGGACACTACCTTTAAGAGATTTGGAAACACTGCTCTAAGATACAATTAAATCCCACATGCTGGAGCTTAGAAGAGGTTTGTCTAACAAGCGCACTGTCCACCTGGTTACAAACAGTGAGTCAGGTTCCATAACAAAGCGCATAAAACAAGTCACTGGTAGAAACAAGTTCCGGTAATGAAAACAGATGGTGATCTGTAAATTCAGTAAGTACTCGTACGTTGCACATCAAAATACAAAAAAGAATCAACCACGGAGGGAGTTGACCCCTTTGTTCAAGTCGTGAGCTGTGGGCTAGCATTGGGTTCATGGCCCGTTCGAATCACATTGTCGGCCTTGAAAATGATCTTCCATCGCTTTCCTATTCCACACCAGTAAAATTAATGAATGAATGGATTAATGAAGGGAATACTCTTCGACTCCAGTCACGGATGACGGGAAACTGGGTGAGAGTACTGATTTATGATATTCATAATTAATACATGCAAATAGTTTCCATTAATGGTAAGACCACTTAGACTTTGTAGTATTTACTAGACTTAAGCTAATTCGTTAGTGTCCAGGGTACATCCTTAAAACTAGCTACGTGTATCTTATCTGTTTTCGATTTCATTAGATTTTTCCCCGCTTTCTTCTCACAATATTGCATAGTTTTCTGTTCTCCCTGATTTCCTCCATTTCCTATTTAATAGATTAACAAGAGTGAACAATTTTGGTTTATTTTATTTCGCATCTACATATTTTTCTTTCACTGTTCTTGTTCCTTTGCAATGTTTATTGTTTCCATACCTTTATTGAAAAAAGTGCACCGATTTTCCTCATTATTTGCCTCATGGCTTTGTTATGCATTCTCATCAACCCCCTAATGTTATGTCTCATTTTCCTTTTTATAAAAAATTTCAATCCTTGTTACAATATTTGTATTTATCCTACAAAATTATTTTAGTGTTTTCTTCCTATTTCATTACATAATATAACAGTGACAGAAAGCCAGTCTAATGTTGGGTCTGTTATGGCCAATGCTAGTACCTACCCAGTCCTATCCATTTCCCTTCCTTGTGTTCTGTGACTGTAAACAACTAGCAATAAATATTTCCTTAAAGTTTATAGCTTTGTAAATTAATCGTTCATAGCATGATTACAGTCATTAAACTGTTTAATTGTATATAGAATCCGAACCATACTTACGTGATGTTTCATTCGAGTAATCTCATTTACATCTGCAGGAAACCTATCCGTGCCCACCACGATGAGAACCCAGTGATAATTTGAGTCAGGTATCGAAAAAATATAATTGAAGGTGCCTAAAATATATATTAACCAACCATGAAACGCTTGGCCTCACACTCAACATCATTCAGAAATTTAATATCCCTTATATTTATACAACTCGGGCGGAATAATTAGTTTATCTTTACTAACGGTGAACCTGGGAGACATTAAAAACATGCAAGAAAGTTTTTCAAATTTCTTCACCATAATTTTTTTCTTTGAAAGCCAGTAAAACAGAAATGTAATTTTCCACTCTGAAGTGAAAGCGATTCCTTTTCCCAGGGAGTGAAACGTTACTTTACTGCACGTACCTTCCTGCTTCTCCTTCATTTTCAGAAAATAACATTGCCATGACCTGATAGAGGCAACCCTTAGAGAATACTGTGATAGTCATTTACGTTATAAGGACCTAATTTGAGTTTTTGCGTAGGAGTTGAGATGTTTACTTCCGAGCCGAGGGATAAGGCCGGAATTTCGAAAGGAATACGCATAGTTAATTCACCCTTGTGATGTGCAGTAATACACTTCATACTATGTTCAGTTTCAATATTTTTATTTAAATAATACTAAGTTGAATACGTAAGTGTGACGGTATCATGATGCAGCATCGCTAATGAAGTGAGCTCACAGTTGCGTTCAACAGTAATCTGTAAGAAAGAAGTTAGTTAGCTCCCGGTTGGGTTACGTAGATATAAGCTTGCATTCGGGACATAGTGGGTTCGGACCCAATTGTCAGCAGCCCTGAATACGTCTTCCCGTGGTTTTCCATATTCATGCCAGGAAAATACTGGGGCTGTATCTTATTTAAGGCCACGGTAGTTCCTTCCACTCCTAACTCTTTGCTATCCCATCTTCACCATAAGACCTCACTGTGTCGGTGCGACGTAAAGCCAATTGTGAAAAACGAAAAGCACTTTACACCGGTCGTTTTCGGACCAAATTTGCTTTATGGGAGTGGGAGCTGAGTGGACTCAGGATATATTATTCATAAGCTAGAAGTAACAGACATGAAATTAGCGAGAATGATCAATGGTACACACAGGTTGGAACAATGGCGGGAAGGTACTCGGAATGAGTTATGAATGAATTCGTTGGATGAAGCGGTAGGCCTACGTACAAACTGGTTGCGGTGTTGGAATCACTTGAGGTAAATGCAGGAGTATAGGTTACCTATAACAATAAAGAACTCGGTCACTCAGGGTGTAAGAAAGTAGAGGTAGAATCAAACTATTTCTAACAGTTTAACGATAAGATGTATGGAACTAAACAAGTTTTTGTAATTTCCCAGAGGCTTGCAGACTGAATGCTAAAAGCATAACAGTCTATTATGAAAATATTTGTATCTACTGAACCCTTTAATTAGTCATGTAGCAATCAAATTTTACTTCGGTTAAGTCCATGGCATACCCTGTTAGATTTTTGTTCCTCAGGTTACATTATGGGTTCTTCGTCACTTGTTAACATGACTGGCGGATATCAAGGAAGACCTAACTACTTGAAATTAAAGGCTTGGAATATACACTCATGTTCATAAAAAACAGAACATCTTGAAAGACTAGAGATGGGAAGTTCATATTCACAAGATATGTGCGTTAGTATGTTCTGAAGAAATTAGCATTTGAGCTATGTCGGCCCTGAGGTTCAAGGTCCCTATCGATATTGAAGGTACTGGATCAGTGTGACTTGAACAGACGTGCAGGATGCCTCGCAGACGTATGCGAGAACTGTACCGTCAAATGAGTGAGTTTGAAAGAGAGCACATTATTGGCATGAGAGAACGTGATGCATACATCCAGGAAATTGCTGCTCGTGTGGGACGAAGTGTGTCGGCAGTGCAACGGGTGTGTACAGAATGGTTCACAGAAGGCCGTAGAACACGGCGAGATGGGTCTGGTCGCACCACAAAGACCACCCCGTGAGAAGATCGACACCTCATCCGAATGGAAATGCAGGACATATATGCGTCCTCCTCGGCTCTGGCGCAACAGTGGAACAGTGTAACACATGGTGCACTATAATGAGTGATAGTCCGTCGCCGTTTATTACGGTCTGGGTTACCAGCGCGTCGTCCACTTCTCCACCTACCTTTCACTAATGTGCATAAACATGCTAGACTGCAATGGTATACGGAACGAGGTCACTGGGGACAGAAATGGCAGCAGATAGTGTTTTCGGACGAATCCAGGTTCTGTTTGTTTGGCCACAGTTTGGTTCACCGCAGACAGGGGGAGAGGCATCACATTGATTGCATTCGCACAAGACATACAGCGCCAAGTTAAGGCCTTATGGTGTGGGGTTCTATTGGGTACAACCACAAATCACACTTGGTGCGTGTCCTGGGCACTGTGACCAGTTTGACGTACGTGAATGACATCCTGCGACCCGTAGATATACCCTTTCTGCACGACACCCCAGACGACATATTTCAGCAGGACAACGCGTGACCACATGTTTCTGCACGAACACGTGCCTTCTTGTTGTCACAGGATGTCAGACTGATGCCCTGGCCCGCCCGATCACCGGACTTGTCGCCAATCGAAAATGTGTGGGTATGGTGAAACGACGGGTGCGGCACTGTGAACCAGTGTCAACCACCAAAGATGAACTGTGGAACCAGGTGAATGTAGCATGGATGGCTATACCCCAGGTCGCCATTCGGGTATTATACGCGTCGATGCCATCACGCATGGAACAAGTTATCAGTGCCCATAGGGGACCTAGTGCCTACTAGGCAACAGGGCATGTGCTGAACCTAGGTGACTGAAATGCTCATCGTTTCTGCAGAACTTACTAATGAACATGTGCTGTGAAAATTAACTTCATATATCTAGTCTTTCAAGGTGCTCTGTTTTTTAAGAATATGAGTGTACTAACTGAAGTATATTACCTTAAAAAGAAAAATGTAAATTTGTGAATGAAGAAACAAACGGTGAAATATTGAGGAAACGAGACAAATATTAATTTACGAATTAATTCGGAGTCGCACGGTCCACTTTAATTACATTGTTGCCCAAATAGAAAACCAACATCAAATATATAACTTCAAACACCACCACCAACAACAACAACAAACTGAAAATCCCTTCATTCGGGTTCCATCAGAAACCGTGGGTTGTTTCGCTTGATTCCAGAATGGCACTCGAGCTCAAGACTTTCATAATTATTAAGGCTGTCCACTAACGTAGTACCAACGTATGGTACAGTATCCATCACCAGGAATCTTAATCGAATCGAATTGACCTTCAGCTCTGTTGTGGACCGATCATAATCAATTTCATGTAACCTTAACCATTTTCTATGAAAACCATTGTTCAATTTTAACCATATTTTCATTTTTATTTTGCGAGCGTTAGAATAGCCCATTTTATTCGGTACATTTATTAAGTCGAGAATTGTGATTGAGTGTTCGACTAAACTCAAGTGTCGAATGCGCATTAACCTGGAAGTCATTGTTTTTGTTTCTCCTTGTAGAAGCTCCACTTGAGTTATTTAAGTTAACTTTGTTGTTCACTTTTGAAATAACTTATTTGAGAGATGCGTTGCGAGAATGTATTTAACAGTTAGCATTCTAATAACGTAAGTTTTTGTCACAAGGATACAATGTCATGCTAACTGTTAAATACATTCTCGCAACGCATCTCTCAAACAAGTTATTTCAAAAGTGAACAACAAAGTTAACTTAAATAACTCAAGTGGAGCTTCTACAAGGAGAAAAAAAAACAATGACTTCCAGGTTAATGCGCATTCGACACTTGAGTTTAGTCGAACATTCAATCACAATTCTCGACTTAATAAATGTACCGAATAAAATAGGCTACTCTAACGCTCGCAAAATAAAAATGAAAATATGGTTAAAATTGAACAATGGTTTTCATAGAAAATGGTTAAGGTTACATGAAATTGATTTGGTTTCTTTAGTTAGTTGGTTTGTCAGTTGATTGTCGTCAGCTTGATGGACTCTCACGCTTATTCTCATTGTCCCTGTAAGAAAAAACGTGTGCCTCTCCAATAAATTATTGTACAAATTTCCAGTGCATTATTCAAATTTTAAGATAAAATAATAATATGCATTTAATTCCCCTAACACTTTGTTTCCTAATGTGATATATCCATAATCACCTACATTCCCTTTCTCTTGCCATTTCATTTTTGTACTCACTGTTCAGGATATGATTCATAAACTTCTGTAGATTCTTGAAAACATTTTAAATAATACTCCCAATTCGAAAATGTTTCCATCATGCCTTAAGTTGAAGATAATTGGGAGGGTGGGTATAGCCCACTCCTCAGAGCTAAAACTGGGTTTGTAACCTCCAGAGTTTATTTTAGGCCGCCCCTAACCTGAAGAACAGACGCCTTTTGTAGCCGCTCCCAACTTGGAGATCTAATTCTACGCGCTGAATTTCAGTGGCATTTCATTCATTGATGGCGCCAGCACCCACTTGAAGGACTACTCCGCCCAAAGCCGTTGATCCTCTAGGGTTTCCGGCTATTTTCCGCCCGGTACTCGGCGTCTCAACAGTGGCTGTACGGTGGCAGGGTTAACCTGGCCTGACAGGAGCTCTACTAGTACACTGAAATGATCATGGACACAATGCGGAAAAGAAGGCTGAAATTCTACTGACACCTGGTAAGAATGGATGGCAAACGACTGACCAAGATGATGTTAAGATATATCATGGTGGTAAAAGCACCTTCATGTAGGTAGAACAGGTCAAGAAGGATGTGAATAAGTTGGAATTCCACTACAGATGATCAACAATAGAAGAGAGTTCAGAAGAAGAAACGGAAATCTAAAATCATCTGAGGAGAATTTACTAAAACTGAGGCTCGAATAGATCATTTCCGTAGAGGAATGAAAGATGAGATGCGGAAGAATGAAGAGGTTTCGGGAATAGAAGAGAAGAAAGGCCAAGAAACCTTAAGTTCTATTCGATCCATAGTTGGTCAAATTCGGAAACAAAAATGCTCCTGAATCGATACAAATGTTTGGTACATGGATTTCCATGATACCCTATGGTGTAATATATCTCAATTTAACAATATTGTATCCGATGTTTAAACTAATCTATATGTCACACTCATGTCTTCACCTCGTCCTACTCTTCTAACCTTCTCCAATTATCTTCAAAACCACCTAAATTATACCCGAATATCTCAACATGAGTTCCATCAAATACTCCTTTATTCCAGCCAAATAGCACCAATTTGATTTATCATCTCTTTCTTTGTGATCCTATTTACGCTTGTTACCTTCTACTTTCTTCCTTAACACCACAATTGAAAGATTTTTACTATTTTTCCGGATCATTTATCACCCGTAGATTTACGGGCACGTAAAAGAACTCCTGCGGGAGTAAATTCCGGCACCTCGGCGTCACCGAAGACCTTAGAAAGTAGTTAGTGGGACGTAAAGCAAATAACATTATTATTATTATGATTCCTTTCCCAAACTTACTTATGATTCCCTTTGTTGTCTTTTCTAGATAAATATTAAATATGACGCGGGAAATGCTATAGGCCTATATCTGCCTGATTCATTTCTAGTTAGTATTTATTTTTAATTTCTGTCTATTCACAGAGAGATCTGTATGTACGGTTAATCATTAACCACTTGGAAAGTTTTGTTAGGATGACCCAAGTTTCTAGATGCACCCATAAATACTCTCTGAATATACGTTACAAAGAGCACTGTTATTATTCCAGAGAAAATTTGACATTTAATTTGCAGTGAACTGTGAACTGTACCGGACGCTGTGAAATGTGCATATGTTCAATTGTAGCGTCAAGCGATACATGAAACAGGTGGAGGATAAGTCCAGTTGACATGGTTTTATACTAGTCGGTGGCATATTACCTATTCCATGCTGTCACTCGATATGAGACGTGAGAACATTGAACTAGCATCCGAATAACATTGTGTTTGATGTTCCACCATCACATTTCATTATAGACTACTGTGCCTTTTGGCGTTCACTTTCAAACAGGAATTTAATACTTCACTGAATAATGTACTCTTTTAACTAATTGAAATATGAACGAGAACGTGTAATGCTTGTTTTCCTTTTTTTGCTATTTGTTTTACATCGCACTGACACAGATAAGTCTTACGGCGACGATGGGACAGGAAAGGCCTAGGAATGGGAAGGAAGTGGTCGTGGCCTTATTTAAGGTACAGCACCAGCTTTCGCCTGGTGAGAAAATGGGAAACCACGGAAAACCATCTTCAGGACTGCCGACAGTGGGATAAGAACCCACTATCTCCCAGATGCGAGCTCATAGCTGCGCGCCCTGAACCGCACGGCCAATTCGCCCGATGAACGCGTAATGAACAACTGAAAAAATTTGGTAGTGACTTGTAAGTGAAGAAGGTAATAATTTAGTTTCGGATCGTACCTGCCTCGGTGTCCCACCGAGAAAATTTGAATTTGTATCCCTAGTATTTAAAATATTTCCTTGCAGGCAATATCAGTATTTGTGTAGGTAGCTCAGTGGGAAGATATTCCAAGACCCTTCCAGGCACCTGCCCGATTTGTCGTTCCACTTTTTTCCCATGCGATGTTTAAACCATTCCTGTGTTTTCACAAAAAAAGATTAATATCCCTTTGGGAAAATGAAATGATCGTAAATCTTTCAAAAAATTGCGTGACACGATATTACCTAGCAACCGTGCAGGCTGTGATGTGAATTATTTATGGATGGCCATGACATACAGATCCGCGCCCTGTACAGCCTTCAATGTAGTGTTGGAATCCCACAGCCTGTCTCCAGTCATTTTACCGGGTCAGGAATTGAATGAATGAAGCCCCCATCTAGCGGTGAGGATAGGAATTATGCCGGCTGCCGAAGCCTGTCGCACTCCTCTTGGGCAATGATTAATGACTGACAGATGAAATGAAATGATATTAGAGAGTGTTGCAGGAATAAAAGATGCCAGGGAAAAATTGAGTACCCGGAGAAAAACCTGTCCCGCCTCCGCTTTGTCCATCACAAATCTGACATGACGTGACAGGGATGTGAACCACAGAACCCAGCGGAGAGAGGCCGGCACGCTGCCGCCCGAGCCACGGAGGCTTCTTCAATGTGATGTTGCTAGGTAACAGTGCGTTACACATTTTGTTACATGACACTGTGTTGTTACACAAATTTCGGATGAACCCCAGGTCTAAGACATATTTGATCTCAATGAACTTCTTCCGGTGGTAGAATAACACACATGGTATCCCCTGCCTGTCGGAGAAGTCAACTAAAAGGGGCCTCAGGGTCTCTTAATTTGGGTGTGTGGTTTGGCGAAAATGGGGTACTAATCAGAGTCCTGGTATTGCTTCCATTTACTTGTGTTGGGCTCCTTACTTTCATGTATACTATCCGACCTCTTTTTGTCAACTGTTATTCTTTTCCTATCCCGGCGGTATTACGTATGGACTCTCAGGGAGTCTTTCATTTTCAAGCCCTACGTGGTCCTCGTCTTCCTCTTCCCAATACCTTCATTTTTCGAATTGTCGAATGCCTTCCATTTATAACAATCTTCGACAACGCGTACATGGAATTAAAAATTTTAAAGACGATTTTAGCGTTTGGGTAGAACGCATATATCTCCAAACGTATTTAACTTACGATTATATTTAATGTCTCAATTAACAGATAAAACCTATTGAAAAAAGAAAATTGAAAATCTGAAACATAAATTTCATGAAAAGGCGCTTCAAAATAAGGCAAAATTTGTGCTAAATATGTGACGTCACAAGCCTACTCTGTTATAAGATGGCGCTGTGATGACTCGCGCGCTCAGATGGAGGTTAGCAGTCCTTGTGAATACATGGTGGTTGAAATGAAATGTCGTATGGCTTTTAGTGCCGGGATATCCCAGGACGGGTTCGGGTCGCCAAGTCCAGGTCTTTCTATTTGACTCCCGTAGGCGACCTGCGCGTCGTGATGAGGATGAAATGATGATGAAGACAACACATACACCCAGCCCCCGTGCCGTAGGAATTAACCAATTAAGGTTAAAATCCCCGACCCGGCCGGGAATCGAACCCGGGACCCTCTGAACCGAAGGCCAGTACGCTGACCGTTCAGTCAACGAGTCGGACACATCGTGGTTAATTGTATAGAATAACAAATGTAATAATGGAAAATAAATATTTGATTAGGATTCGGCAAAAAAATTGAAAAAAGAAAGAGTTAGTCGTAACATTACTCCCAAATTCCTATATTATGTGTCCTATTTCCCATACAACAGACCCATATTACACCAAGTTATGACACACATTCCAAGTGCACCGGGTTCTACTGAATAAAATGTATTATCAACATAATAATTGTCTCTTATTTCTAATAAGTAAGTCTGCGAAATCTTCAAAACTCTGCGGCCGTTGCAATGGTGACGGCCTACCGCCACTTTTTCCTCTCTGATTAGTGTTATGTAGACGATGGTTACCTAGTTGTGCTTCCTCTTGAAACAATAATCACCAGGAGAGTTGGCCGTGCGGTCAGGGTCGCGCGGGTGTGAGCTTGCATCCGGGAGATAGTAGATATGAATCCCACTGTCGGCAGCTCTGAATATGGTTTTCTGTGGTTTCCCATTTTCACACCAGGCAAATGCTGGGGCTGTACTTTAATTAAGACCACGGCCACTTCCTTCCAACTCCTAACCCTTTCCTATCCCATCGTCGCTATAAGACCTATCTGTGTCGGTGCGACGTAAAGAAACTAGCAAAAAAGAACAATAATCACCACCACCACCGTCTTAACGAAAGAGGATAACAGGGCACGCAAGAATAGTCACCACACACCAGAAACATGGCTGACTTATCCAACAGGTGTTACAATCTCCAAAGTGACGAACATCGCTAAAAGTCAGTTTGAGCGATAGGTCCGTTCGGAGGATGTTCAAAGAGCTGGTTGGATTTGCACACCACATTCAAGTTGCTCAGCGTCTAACAGAAACGGATGAATGAGCCCGAATACAGTATAGCAGCCGAGTGTTGTCACGTAGGCGAAGTAGACCCTAGCCCAAATCCCTTTGTTTACGATCTGCTTTATGTCGCACTGACACAGATAGATCGCATGGCGATGACTGAATAACAAAGGAGAGGGAAGGAAGTTGCCGTGGCCTTAATTAAAGTACAGCCCCAGCATTTGTCTGGTATGAAAATGAAAAACCACGGAAAGCCATCTTCAATGCCGGGTCAGTGGGGTCCGAACCCACCATCACCCGAACGCAAGCTGATAGCAACGTGACTGACCGAAAAGTGCACAGCCAGTTGTTCGGCGAACCAATTCTCAGGTACAGTTAAAAGTCACTAACCTGAATGGGAATCGAACACGGTGCCTTCGCGTGGGTTGCACGTTCCCTAACACTCGAATATGGGGCCGTATTCCTATTTATTACCCTGTAAATATTTATGTGAGAGTCAGCTTCCAAACCGGCCACTTGGGTAGACATAGGGCCTACCGGGCGAGTTCGCCGTGCGGTTAGGGGCGCGCAGCTGTGAGCTCACATCCGGGAGATAGTGGGTTTGAGCCCTACTGTACGGGGCGAGTTGGCTGTGCGGTTAGGGGTGCATCCGGGAGATAGTGGGTTCGAACCCCACTGTCGGCATCCCTGAATGTGGTTTTCCGTGGTTTCCCATTTTCACACCAGGCAAATGCTGGGGCTGTATCTTAATTAAGGCCACGGCCGCTTCCTTCCCATTCCTAGGCCTTTTCTATCCCATCGTCGCAATAAGATATATCTGTGTCGGAGCAACGTAAAGCAAATAGCAAAACAAATCCCTATCGGCAGCCCTGAAGTTGGTTTACCGTGGTTTCCGATTTTCACACTACGCAAATGCTGGGGCTGTACCTTAATTAAAGCCTCGGCCGCTTCCTTCCCATTCCTAGGCCTTTCCTGTCCCATTGTCGCCATAAAACCTATCCGTGTCGGTGCGATGTAAAGCAACTAGCAAAAAGGACATATGGCCTGTCCTTTCTCCATCAAAGCTATCGATTAGTAAACATTCCTGCAAACGCTCTAGGAGTTAGTTTAACATTGTCATGAATTGCTTGCCATCATAATCAATACTTGACTTACCTGCATTCTATAAATAACTGAAATTACATAGCAGTAATTGTTCATGAACCTATCTGCGGTCTATGTACGCTGGTATAATGAATTTATACATGCGTTATTAATACAGCTTAACATATATTTGAATGTATAATTGAAATACGATTACACCAGAACAGTGATCTTGTATGTGTTTTGTGGCTGTACGAGTGCATGCATCATTAAACCACATATCAAATATAATTGTAAATAATTCCTGAGTTAATAAACAAACACGAGAAATAACAGGATTCGGTCATTTTGGAACAATATAAAATTAGAGCAATATTGTTAAATTAAAACGTAACAGATTAAACTATGCGGATGTGGCAGCTTGTTGGAAATCTCCTTCATTTGGCTAATACGCAGTTGAGCCTTGACGTGCCCTGGGGATTCGGATTTCTACTTAAACCTTGATTACTTGCTTCTTACTACAGTCAATAAATTGGCGGACTGGCGCTTACAGTATGGCCAACACAGCGTGAACCTCTGTGCTACAGTCTGTAAGTTCGTGGAATGGCGTAAACAGTTCAAGGATCACAATAGTCTTTTGCCCTGCCTTTTCCGTCATGGTGATACGGAGGATTTCAGCTTCGTAATCTCAAAAGTTTCGCCAGCGGTATGGCATAATTTTTGGCAGAACTTGAAATTTGCCTTTTGCTCGAACTACGACATTTCCAAATTCCGCCGCTGATATTCAACTACCCTTCACAACAGAGACCGTAGTTCTGCTTATACTGTATGCACACAAATGCCTCTTCCTGGGACTAGCGAAGAACTGTCACAGCACCATCCCGTGCTGCTAGCTCTCCGCTATAGTGCACCACTGCGAAACAATAGACGGCCAGTTGATGAACGTAATTACTCTACTAGGTAAGATTAAGATATACGCACCCCTCCATAAATACTTCACACATACCGTATTTGCAGTAGAGATTAACAAATTATAGGAAAATAAACATGAAGAACACTTCTTTTTATCAGTGTTGGTCGAATATTTACTTTAATATTCTTGTGTACGCACAATCGAGTTCAAACGAGATCAATGTGTGAATTTCATAAGAACAGAATTTCGTCGTACGCGATGCCATTGATGAAGGGATACGTGCGTATTAGGTGTCCCCCGATCAGCTACGGGGTTTGAGAAGTGTTCTTGCGCATACACTTCCTTAGAGATCTGATGTTGATGATGGTGTTTGTTGTTTAAAGGGGCCTAACATCGAAGGTCATCGGCCCTTTAAAGATCTGAACATTAACTCCTTGTTGTTAAGAGACACAAGGTAACGAGCTAAATGGATGATTGTTCGAATATTGAGTTCTGGTTTGATCTTTTAAAAATAATTTCTTTACCTCGCACCAACACAGACAGGTCTTATGGTGACGACGCGATATTACTAGAACCCGGATTTTAGGCATTAATAAGCTTACTGTAGCGTGTAACAAGTATAGCTTATCATGTACAACGGTCGCGCTATGAGTTTTGCATAAACTTCAGGTGTACAGCCCATCAGAACCCCTAAAATGTATCTTACTCTAAATACAAAAGAAGGGGCAAAAGGACCTCTCTTAATAACTAAATGAATTTGCATTCTATCATGCTACTGCTTAAAAATCCGAAGTATATTTATTACACACTCCGTGAAGATAAAGTTTCTGACAGACCCTCGTCTGCTCTTCACGGTCGACCACTTCTCACTGGACTGAGTAAACAAGGCTCTTAAGTCACACTGTCAACACTTCTCACTCTCAATGTCTGACATTTTATATTTAATCTGAGGCATTTAAACTTGAGAAATTTCAGACGGGCACCTTTTAACTCTTGCATTCAACAGGTTAATGGCCTTAACACACAAGCATAGCCATGCACCTCTCTCGACTTGGAATGCGGAAGTCAGAACAACAACACGAATATGTTGTATTTGGATGTTAAATTTTACAATTGGATATTATCAATCTCGATAAGATTATTTGGAAAGTAAATATTACACAAGCTTTTAGTTGTACGCCTCTGTTGATATCGAATTCTAAACTACGGGTCCTTCGGTTTAAAATGGAATTCAAACCACACGAAATATTACATTCATTTCCAAAATCCCCACGTGCATAGGTGGGGATTCAAAATACGGTCTTCTTTCTGAGGAGTCAGTGAAAATTCCCTTCCGCCATCACCACCCTCAAGAAGCAAAATAATAAAAATTAGAAGGAGAAGAATAAAAAGATGGAGAAAGAGAAGAAAAAAGCAGTAATTTATTATCGCACATTTCTTCTAATTCTGATGCTTCTACCGCTGTTCCCACATATGTGGGGTCGTGGATGCAAACTGCGTCACATATATGTGAATTTGCTCTGTTTTACGACCGGATGCCCTTCCTAATGCCAACGCAGTATGGAGGGATGTAGTCACTATTGCGTTTGTCTGTGGTGCTTGGAAATGTAGTGTGTTGTCTGAATCTGAAGAGCAAAGTGTTGAGACAAACAAAACACCCAGTCACTGAGCCAGAATAATTAATCAGACGCGATTAAAATTTCCGACCCGGCTGGAAATCGAACCCGGGATCCTCCAAACCGAAGGCCATTCAGCTAAAGAGTCAGGCATTTTCTTATCTTATACCTTGTATTGATAACTGAAGAGAATGACCATGCGTGTTTTTACACCCCAAGCTCTACATCCGGCACACTATCGAGTTCGAACCCCGTCCGCTGTCCCCAGATTGGCTTTCTATGATTTACCATTTTCACTTCCAGGCAAATGCCGAGTCAGTTTCTATTAATAGGCCACAGCCAATTCCTTCTACGTCTGTACCAAATTTCATTGATTAAGCCAAGAGGCATTGTTCACTATCAAAGATCTCCTAAAAAGACACCGATAACAACGCAAAGATGTATTTGCACAGCCACCAGATCAACTGTATTTTAAGTGTCACTTCCAAAAATTATATTCCAGGATATGAATGTCCAATCATCATTCAGTTTCTCAAATGCCAAAAAAAGCCAGTATTGGAGCACTCCAAAAAACTCCAATGAAACTCAAAACAATTTTATATTTACGTAAACACCATTCTCCGTGTCGTAATAAGAAAATTTTTACATGTTTACGCTTCGATCTCCACCCCTTTACAAATTTACGGCAAATCCCACACAACCGCCCCTTCAAATACAATTTTTAAAAAGAAATCCAAAACCCCAAATCTAAATTGACAACATTCACATATCAAAATTAGGTAAAATTAAAAAAAAAAATCAACCCTTCAAACACCAAAAATTACATACATCGCTCGATATTGCTCCACCTATTTACCTCCGGCTAGTTTATGCTACTTCCGCCATTATCTGTATTGACCCCCTTAATGTAGCTATAGCACACAACTGGCTATTCCTGAACTTAAATTCAAAATTTGAGGAAATTCGTTTGAGCCGTTTTTCCATGATGTTGTTACAAAGAATAAAACAAACAGTAAGACTAAGAAAATTTGAACTGAAGATATTTTCAAATTTGAGTACCTGACCAGTCCGCCTCTGTGGTGTAGTTGTTAGTGTGATTAGCTGCCACTTCCGGAGGCCCGAGTTCGATTCCCGGCTCTGCCACGAAATTTGAAAAGTGGTACGAGGGCTGGAACGGGGTCCACTCAACCTCGGGAGGTTAAGCGAGTAGACGGGGTTCGATTCCCACCTCATCCGTCCTCGAAGTGGTTTTCCGTGGTTTCCCACTTCTTCTCCAGGCAAATGATTGCATGGTACCTAACTTAGGCCACGGCAGCTCCCTTCCCTCCCCCTTGCCTATCCCTTCCAGTCTTATCATCCCCCACAAGGCCCCTATTCAGCATAGCAGGTGAGGCCGACTGGACGAGGTACTGGTACTGTGCTCCAGTTGTATCCCCTACCAAATGTCTCACGTTCAAGGACACTGTCCTTGAGGCAGTAGAGATGGGATCGCTCGCTGAGTCAGAGGGAAAAAGCAACCCTGGAGGGTAAGTAGATTAAGAAAGAAGGAAAGAAGGAAAGAAGGAAATAAATAAATAAATAAATAAATAAATAAATAAATAAATAAATAAGTAAATAAATAAATAAAGAAATATAGTTTATAAACAACCTCGCTATCCCTAAACTTATATACCAAACTTGGGGAAATTATTTTGAGCCGTCTTCCCTTCATGTTCTTGCAAGGAAAGAAACATACAGTTAAACTAATAAAAACTGAACTGAAGATATTTTCAAATTTGAATACCGTCCCTAAGACGTAAAAGAAACGAAATATAAGGCAATAATTTGAAGTGTACAGACAATATAATAATTTCCTCTGCTCAGATATGGAACATTCTACATGCGAAATATCTGGTCCTTGTGCTTTTTTGTACCACTTACGCAATATCCCATTGAGATTTATCACACTGCGCTCAGATTCCAAGTTGTAGATGTTAATTTACTCTCTAGAAATGGATACAAGCCCTCTCTCTGTGCTTTATGTGAAATAAGTGGAGTAGTTTGATGTATGCGGGTAACATTCTCGCCCCAAAATCTCAGTTCACCTCCAGTTGAAAGCCTCGTCTCCTCACCAAAGTGTATCTGTGTATTTCCTCCGGGGACATCATCCCGTAGGTATACCTTGCTCAATACACATCACTCTCCGGTTAGAATGCAGCGAGCCCAAATTCTGTGATCCTCGGGGAGCTTTAGAATCCACACAGGGAGGACATAACGCCTCGCAGGTGTAACAGAACAGACACAGCCTCTCTCAGGAGTACCTTCATCTGTCTGTAGGGCGATCAAAGCCATCAACATTATATGTCAGTTTCTAGTCTTCTCAGCGGGAGCATCCGTATTTACGGAGAAGCTGGCTCAGGAAATGGAATAACAATGAGCTGAAATGAAAATACAAATTTGTAACCCGGGTCCGTTGAACACTTCTAGAAAATTCAGATCTTGCAAAATGATATCCTGAATTCATTTCTCATATAATTGTATTAACAATATAGGGGCAAGCTGAACGAGGCAGTAAAGCCGTGCTTGGTTCACCCTGAAGGACGTAAGTTCGATTCCTAGTCAGGAAGTGGATAAATATTTAAGTAACAAGATTTCCACATCCGGATATGCTCATGGTCCTGATGTTCACTCATCCTACACCAGATACGAGTAGGGGACGTCCGTAACAAATAAATTTAAACGTCCATAACTCCACTGACTGTAATGAAAATTTCTCAAATTTTATGCACAATTTTTAATACAGTGATTCAAATGATTTGGTGAAAATAAATGTTAATATTATCTTAAGGATTTGTTTAAAACTAACGTTTATTCTAAAATTTGTTATCGTGTAATTTGAACTGGTAAGCTTAAACACTTATAAGTTATTTAATAAAATACTAAGCAATAAAATACGACACTATGAGTTGTGGTCGTCACTTTTGGCTTGTAGGACAATGATTAAAATATTGATCCTGAATTTTGGTGCAGTTTTCACGAGACCATATTTTGCAGCTATTTTACTGAATCCAATCGACATCATAATATTTTTCACATAAAATGCCGTCAAGATAGCTCCTCAATTGTAGTAACGTAGGCTGAGTAGACTTCGAACCAGCCCTCAGATCCAGGTAAAAATCCCTAAACTGGTCAGTAATCGAACCCGGAGCCTCCGGTTAAGAGGCAGACATGCTACCCCTACACTGCGGGGTCGCCTTCAAATTATAAAACACATTGTTTTAGGATCAGCAATAAAACTACGAATAAAGGTAATTATTACATTTGTTTCAACGGTCCAAATTACACACTCTCCGGCTGTCCAAATTATACGACATGCAAAGATTTAATCAAAAACTAAATAATATGCAAAATATTTTAAATTTATGAATGAAACAATGTTAGAACTTACCTAGCTGGGCGTGGAGCTAACCACTAAAGTGCCGAGGTTGCGGAGAGTGGAAGCCTATAACTTACACCCACCTAAGCTCACCAGGATTACCTGATTCAGGAACTGGAAAAATTACGAAGAAAAGAGGCTCGATTTCTTATGGCTGATTTCAGACAAAAGAGTAGCGTTACAAAAATGTTGCAAAGTTTGGGCTGGGAAGACTTGGGAGAATGGAGGCGAGCTGCTCGACTAAGTTGTATGTTCCAAGCTGTCAGTGGAGAGATGTCGTAGAATGATATTAGTAGATGAATAAGTTTGAGTGGTGTCTTTAAAAGCAGGAACGATCACAATGCGAAGATAAAGGTGGAATTCAAGAGGACAAAATGGGGAAAATATTAATTTATAGGAAGGGGAGTTAGTGATTGGAATAACTTACCAAGGGATATGTTCAATAAATTTCTAATTTATTTGAAATCATTTAAGGAAAGTCTAGGAAAGCAACAGATAGGGAATCTACTACGTGGGCGACTGCCCTAAATAGACATCAGTGGTGATTGATTGATTGATTGATTGATTGATTGATTGATTGATTGATTGATTGATTGATTGATTGATTGATTGATTGATTGATTGATTGATTGATTGATTGATTGATTGATTGATTGATTGATTGATTGATTTGATTTTTCATGGCGTGTACGGAGATGAGTTTGCTTACTTTTTTTACATGAACAATATGAAGAAGAATTCTCTACTGCTTATATAGTTTCATAATTTCAATACATCACTTACATACGCAAATAAATGATAATAATTCATCAGTGTGCTCAGGATTTCTTTCCCGTTAACCTAAATTAATCTCCCATTGTGGTCACAATCGTGATTACCGGGCGAGTTGGCCGTGCGCGTAGAGGCGCGCGGCTGTAAGCTTGCATCCGGGAGATAGTAGGTTCGAATCCCACTATCGGCAGCCCTGAAGATGGTTTTCCGTGGTTTCCCATTTTCACACCAGGCAAATGCTGGGGCTGTACCTTCATTAAGGCCACGGCCGCTTCCTTCCAACTCCTAGGCCTTTCCCATCCCATCGTCGCCGTAAGACCTATCTGTGTCGGTGCGACGTAAAGCCCCTAGCAGCGAGCAACAATCGTGATTAATCTTCGTGACCAATAAGTCAGTAACAATGTATTCAACATCGTAACGAGAGATGAGTTCTTCGACAGATGAATTTCATCCGTGTAGAGATGAGTATCTTATCCCTTTAGAACAATTTTTTGTCATATAACGTTCTTTCGCCAAGTCACAGTTATGCAGGATGAAGCCGAACTCCACCGACAAACTTTCGGAGGTTGTTCAGGGATACCTTCTGAGTGTATGGGTACAAGGGACACGTGGTCTGTGGTGGGTCGTTACAGAGTAATAACGTAATTACGATTTATTAGGTTTGTTACACCGATCATGCTTGTTTCTGTGAAAATAATTTCATATCAGCGATTAAGCCTACAATTTGCAATAACGAGCACGCACAACACAAAACACAGAGTAATCCAAAGCCTGTAATTTGCAGTAACGGAAACATATGACACGAAACACGGTATAATGCAAAGCCTGTAATATGCTATAAGCAAAACGTACAACATGAAACACAGAGTAATGCAAAGCCTGTAACATGCAATAAGCAAAACGTACAACACAAAACCCAGAGTAATGCAAAGCCTGTAACATGCTATAAGCAAAACGTACAACACAAAACCCAGAGTAATGCAAAGCCTGTAACATGCTATAAGCAAAACGTACAACACAAAACACAGAGTAATGCAAAGCCTGTAATATGCTATAAGCAAATGTCCAACACAAAACACAGAGTACTGCAAAGCCTGTGATATGCTATAATCAAAATGTACAACACAAAACACAGAGTAATGCAAACCCTGTAATATGCTATAAGCAAAACGTACTACATGAAACACAGAGTAATGCAAAGCCTGTAACATGCAATAAGCAAAACGTACAACACAAAACCCAGAGTAATGCAAAGCCTGTAACATGCTATAAGCAAAACGTACAACACAAAACCCAGAGTAATGCAAAGCCTGTAACATGCTATAAGCAAAACGTACAACACAAAACACAGAGTAATGCAAAGCCTGTAATATGCTATAAGCAAATGTCCAACACAAAACACAGAGTACTGCAAAGCCTGTGATATGCTATAATCAAAATGTACAACACAAAACACAGAGTAATGCAAACCCTGTAATATGCTATAAGCAAATGTACAACATGAAACACGGAGTAATGCAAAACTTGTAATATGCAATAATCGAAACGTACAATATGAAACACAGAGTAATGCAAACCCTGTAATTTGCAATAACCAAACCGTACAACACAAAACACAGAGTAATGCAAAGCCTATAATTTACAATAACCTAACCGTACAACATTAAGCACAGAGCAATGCAGAGCCTGTAATATGCAATAACCAAAACACAAAGTAATGTAAAGCCTGTAGTATGCTATAAGCAAAGCGTACAACACAAAACACAGAGTAATGCAAAACCTGTAATTTACAATAACCAAACCGTACAACACAAAACACAGAGTAATGCAAAGCCTGTAATTTGCAATAACCAAACCGTACAACACAAAACACAGAGTAATGCAAAACCTGTAATTTACAATAACCAAACCGTACAACACAAAACACAGAGTAATGCAAAGCCTGTAATATGCAATAACCAAAACACAGAGTAATGCAAAGCCTGTAATATGCACTAACCAAAACACTGAGTAATGCAAAGCCTGTAATATGCACTAACCAAAACACTGAGTAATGCAAAGCCTGTAATATGCAATAACCAAACCTTACAACACAAAACATAGAGTAATGCAAAGCCTGTAATATGCACTAACCAAAACACTGAGTAATGCAAAGCCTGTAAAGTGCAATAACCAAAACACTGAGTAATGCAAAGCCTGTAATATGCACTAACCAAAACACTGAGTAATGCAAAGCCTGTAATATGCAATAACCAAACCTTACAACACAAAACACAGAGTAATGCAAAGCCTGTAATATGCACTAACCAAAACACTGAGTAATGCAAAGCCTGTAAAGTGCAATAACCAAAACGTACAACACAAAACACAGAGTAACACAAAGCCTGTAATATGCAGTAACCAAAACGTACAACACAAAACACAGTGTAATGCAACAACCCTCGGAAGAAACACGTACAGTTTTGTCCCAGTGTTTTCTATCTATACTGTCAGTGCACTGTGCGGTATAGTACGTAACAAACGCAGAACTATTCCTTTACAGATATTGTTCAAAATGTCGCCATTGTGATAACGGCACCGTCAGCTTATGACACATTGAAGAACTCCTGAGGGGAAAATTTCCTCCATCCTGGCGTTTGTCACTGATTATTTTCAGTGTAATACAGGCACAATTTAACTGGGGCAAGAAACCCAATGAAATACAATTACTTTAACCTCTGACACTGAAATGAAAAATTGTATTACTCACAGGAAATATATTTTGAAAGGATATTTACAGGGTTTTTGGAATCTATATCACGAAGTAGCTATTTATTTCGAACCATTTCTTCGACGGTCGGAAGCACGATTTTTTCTTGGTGATTTCCCACGGAGTAGTGTTACGAAAACGTTGCAAATTTTAGGCTGGGGAGACTTGGGAGTAAGGAGATGAGATGCTTGACTAAGTGGTATGTTCCGAGCTGTCGGTGAATAAGATGGCGTGGTATAATATTAGTAGACGAATAAGCTTCAGCGGAGCTTTCAAAAGTAGGAAAATCGTCAGCGTAAGATCTATCTGCGGCTGTGGCGTAAAGCAAGGTGTAAAGCAAGGAAAGATCGTAGTATATAGATAAATTTGGAATTCAAAAAGACAATTTGGGGCAAGAAATTCATTTATAGGACGAGGAGTAAGGGATTGGAGTAATTTATCAAGGGTATTGTTCGATAAATTTGCAAGTACTTTGAGGATGTTTAAAAATGCTAGGTAGACAATTGTTAGAGAATCTACCACCTGGGGTGCAGCTCGAAATACAAATCATTGAAGAGTAATGTATCATTATGCAGATTATCCTTTTCCATTCGGTACATATTTTTAAGCAATCAAACCGTTTCATACTTACAACCTTATTAATTACATCTATCTCAATTAGAATTTCAACATTTTTTATTCTTCCAAGCCTTTTTTCCAGCAATTATTTTCCCGACGCTGTATTCAGGTTATGGCAGTGAATTTCACTTATGTTTAATTTTATAAACTGGCTGGAAAAGGCCTTTTTTTGTGCGTGAGTTGTGCACCGTTGTTGTTTGAGTCGTAAGTCCATAGACTGGTTTAATGCAGCCCTCCATGCTATCCTATTCTCTGCTAACCTTTTTACTTCTACGCAACTACTACATCCTACATATGTTCTACCCTGTTTTTCATATTCATACCTTGGTCTACTCCTAGCGTTCTTATCACCTACACGTTCCTCAAAATCTATCTGAAAAATCTTGGTTGTATTAGAGATTTGTCGAATAATCGTATTCATCTAGTCAAATTTCGACAAATCATTCTCCCCACAACAATTCGATACATATTCCAACATGTTATGTGTATTATTTCTTAATTATGTACTAATACGTAATTGTGTCTCACCCTCCCAATTCTTCTATGACACCACATTTCATGAGCTTCTATTCTCCTCCTTTCTGACCTAGTTATCGTCCATTTTTCACTACCATACAATGCCACGCTCCAGACGAAAGTCTTCAGAAACTTCCTTGCTTGTGCTTGTCTGCATTTTTTGTCCTCCTTACTTCTGCCACCGTTAGTTATTTCACTACCCAAGTGACATTTATCTACTTCCTTTAAGACTTCATTTCCTAGTCTAATATTACCTTCATCACCTGCCTTCGTTCGGCTCTACTCCATTACTTTTGTTTTGGACTTATTTGTCTTCTTGTTACACTCCTTCCCCAAGACTCTGTACATTCCATTCAGCTATTTCTCCAGATCATCTGCAGACACAGATAAAATAACAATGTTATCGGCAAATCTCATAGTTCATTTCCCCTCCTTGGATTGTGACCCCTTTGAAAATTCCACTTTGATTTCCTTTACCACCTGTCCTATGAAGACATCGAAAAGGAGGGGTGTCAAAATGCTGTCTTATCTCATTCCTTTATGGATTGCTGCTTCTCTTTCAAAGTCCTCAATTCTTATCACTTCAGACTTATTTTTGAACAGACTGAAGATAATTCTTCTTTCTCGGTTGCGCATTAATAAAATGAATCCCAACTCTTGAATAACAATGCTGATTGGTGATTTTTAATTATTTTAGAATTTTAGAATTGCTTTAGATTTTTCTCTGGAAATAAGTATTTGTTTTTCCAGTTCCATGTGATCAACCACAAGTGTGTCTTTATTAGGAGTAACGAGATATCAAGATATGAATAACAGAGATTTTAAATCGAAACGAATCATTGGTAACAAGAGTCAAGAGACGACATATTCTCTGATGCTGACTATCCAAACACCCCAGTATATTTTAAACACATTGTCTCACAGAATTACACAAGACAAACTGTGACTGATACGAAATCTGATATGACTAATACGGTAATTGCGCAAGTGCATAGCAACGCTCATAGCAAGCAAATTACATTAGAACGTAATGGAATGGAACGGAGCAATATTAAACAACATTAGTAAGCAGGTAAGCAAGTTAAGGTCCATGGATTTGACCCTTTTAATGGTAATGAGGAAACGCACGAAGGAAAATAAACCGAGATATGGTGGTTTTGTATTGTTACTCACCTGATTGGATTGGTGCAGTTTTCCACTCCCATGCGGACATCAAATGGACGTATGTCATGAAATACGTTCCTTAAGGTTCCTGCTCTGTTGTTTTAAACAATCTACAGCATCGATCGTTGTCTACAAAGTATTACAGGAATATCGTCTTTTAACTTGCAGAAAATTAGTTACGCCAGCCACAGGCGTTTCTTTGAACAAGTCACTCACAGAAGCTCCTGTCAAGAAAATACGTAAACAAAAGTAGTTGACATAATCATCTAAGTTGCAAAGCTCTTTCATTCTGAGGAGATGTTATGTGTATCATTTATTAATACTGTACTAATACGTAATTGTATCGAGTTTTCAGTGCCTCTAATTCAGTGGAAAATACTGTGGATAGACAGTGGTAGGGAATAAGACGGATATTTATTTTTAAATGCCTAGTTTGTTGGATGCCTTTGCTGGCGAGATGTAGTGTTTACAGTGCACTGTGTCTTCTGGTATGGGCTATATCAAATTTGTTACTTTCATTGACCTGTCTCAGTCTCATCCTTGGCTTTGACAATGTGAAAGTGACTGAGGTATGAGTGATTCTAGTAATACCATTGCTTATGCAGCCAGTCCCCGTTATGAATGGTGTGAAAATATCGCTCATAGAGTCGGTTGGTGCATGCATTTCAGTGGGTTTGGCAGACTGATTATGTAATAGTAAACAGGTAAGCAAGTTAAGGTCCATGGATTTGACCCTTTTAATGGTAATGAGGAAACGCACGAAGGAAAATAAACCGAGAAATGGTGGTTTTGTATTGTTTCTCACCTGATTGGAACGGCTGGCTTGGTGAGGAAAGCAACGGGAAACTATCTCACTCCTCGTTTCCCTAGTATGCCTCTTCAGTGACACCTACGCTATGTATGACAGCTGTTGGCGGAGCTGCAGAGGATCAAAGCGGCCTTCAGGCTGAATACCCAACATATATAGTTTGTTGGGAAGATATTCAGAGTTACTGATTTGAACGTTTATAGTTTGTATAATAAATGGCCATTTTTAAAAATCTTATTTCAATAAAAACAGCAATCCTATTATAAGGACCAACTTAAAGCATTCTACTCATTCTACTACATCTCTCTTACTTTCCAAATGAGTTATGAAGTGTCTGTTTTGAAGGCAGATAAAGATTTTTTTTTATCATAGTGGAGATCTTAACAATCTCCACGAGCACACTTTTCCTTTAACAACTGGCAATGAGGGATTAAATTTTTTACCTTTAGAGAGGTAGGAGGCGAATGAGCAGAGAAAAGTCAGAGAAAATTTCACCAGGAAAACGAAAGGGATAAAAACGAGTGTGTAGAAAAGAAGTAGAAGAATTGACATGCTAAGGGTAGTGAACACACATGCGGGAGAAGTAAACAGCACAAACTGTTTGAACGAGGAGGCTTTTACAATTTCACACATCTGTGAACGTGTAACGCAAGCGAAACTGCAGCAAGGGCTGCCGCTAACCCTCTGGGCCAGTTGGGGTGGTTTGCATCGTGCCAGGTTGGCCGGTTTGCGCCAGGAAAAATATGCCAAAGGAAAAGTCAAAACTTTATCACTTGAGAGAAGGCATGTTTGTGGCTTGAATGATTGAGAATGCTGCATGAGCAATTATTTTCTTCGATGCTTGGGAAAGAGTCAGAGAGCGTTGTGTGATGTGTGACTTGAGAAAATGTCAAAACTGGAATTATAGATAGATATATTAATTGAATTGTAGCACTCAATTTAGGGGTTGAATAAAAGTCAAAGCATACTTAATACCAATGAATATAGTTAGTGGAAAAAATTAAATAAATAAAAATCTACTGAATTTTATAGGAAAAGACTGATTCTTAAAAATACAAATTGACGATTTCAAGGCAGAAAGTCCAGTGAAGGATAGATAGATAGATAGATAGATATCATGTGACATAAGGAGGATACAGGAATATAAAATGAATAATAAAACTAAAGGACAAACTTAAAGCATTCTGTTACATCTCTCATAATTTTGAAATGACTTATGAAGTGTCTCATTTGAAAGTAGATAGGGAATTAGTATTTAGTATTAGAATGTGTAAATTATTCCAATCCTTAATCACTCTTCCTGTAAACGAACATTTTCTCCAATTTGTCCCCTTCAATTCCAACTTTATCTTTACTACTTTTAACATCTTCACTCGGGCTTATTCGTCTACTAATGCCATTCCACGCCATTTCGCCCTTGACACCACGAAACGTACCACTTAGTCGAGCTGTTCATCTCCTTATTCTCAAGTCTTCCCTGCCTAAAGATTTTAACTTTTCGTACTTGTTTGTCGGAAGTCTCCCAAAACAAATCTTGCTTCTTTTTCTTTCAATCTTCTCAAGTGTTTGAATAATGTAATCCTAGTGGGGTTCCCGTACACTATTCTATTTCTATTTTACCTTCTGCCTCACGTACGTCCAATGCGCTTGTAGTGTGGAAGTCTGTTGTTCGCTGACGCAGACCGGTGAGGGGATCGGCTGCTCCTTCATAGCGTACTGCCTTGTGCGTATGATCCTTGATAATATTTCACACTTTCAATATAAAAAATCTCCATGTATCGCAAAGAAAAGCATTAAAATGAAAAAGAAAAAAACATTTCTTACGAAACGGAAATTTATAGCTGAAAATTTAGTTTATTGCTAGACTCAAAATTGTGTAGCAAATTAATTACAGAAATGGCTAGAACTAGCTGTAAAAGGGCTAAATTGACGATACTGACTGTAAGTACCAACATGTTGAAATTTAAGAGTACAAATGGGGTCAAATATTCATTCATAGGAAGAGTAGTGAGAGCCTCCATGGCTTAGGCGGCCTCTCACCCCTGGGTTCCATGGTTCAAATCCCGGTGCTAGACAAAGCGAAAGTGGGACAGGCTATTCTCCGGGTATTCCTGTTTTCCCTGCTATCTTTCATTCCAGCAACACATACAATCATTTCATCTGTTAATCATTACTCATTGACCCAGAGGAGCGCGGCAGCCGGCATAATTCCTATCCTCGGCGCCAGATGGGGGCTTCGTTCATTATATTCCTAACCCAGTTGAATGATTGGAAAGGCTGATGATTTTCATTTTCAGAAAGAGAAGCGAGGGATTTGAATAATTTAGCAAGGGAGATATTCGCTAACATTCCAACGTAATTGAAATTATATAGGAAAAGTCTATATTAGCAACTGAGAGGATATCTTCGACTTGAGCGTCTGCCTGCAATGCAGATCAGTGGTGATTGATTGATTGATTGATTGATTGATTGATTGATTGATTGATTGATTGATTGATTGATTGATTGATTGATTGATTGATTGATTGATTGATTGATTGATTGATTGATTGATTGATTGATTGATTGATTGATTGATTGATTGATTGATTGATTGATTGATTGATTGATTGATTGATTGATTGATTGATTGATTGATTGATTGATTGATTGGAGAGGACAAAACCTGAAGCAGAGTTGCCAAGTGCTCCATATCATAATATAGCCTGCCTGGGACAATACAGAGAAAGCAATGGCAAGGGATAACCTTTTATTACCTGTTACTTAAGTTACCTCTATGTTAAATTTTATTCCAACATATTTACTTGTTTATGAGACATTGCGATGGGTAAGTGAGGAGTAGGGATCAAACAGAATTGAAGATTTCCCCAAAATAAGGGTGTCTTCTTCTTTTCCTACCGCTTTTCCCACACGTGTGGGGTCGCGAGCGCAAACTGCGTCGCATATGTGGATTGGCCCTGTTTTACGGCTGGATGCCCTTCCTGTCGCCAACCTTGTATGGAGGGATGTAATCTTTATTGTGTGTTTCTGTGGTGGCTGGTAGTGTATTGTGTTGTGTGAATATGAAGAGGATAGTGTTGGGACAGGAATAAACACTCAGCCCCGAGCCAGAAGAATTAATCAGAAGCAATTAAATTCCCCGACCAGTCCGAGAATCGAACCCGGGACCCTCTGAACCGAAGGCCAATACGCTGACAATTCATCCAACGGGGTGTAACCTACACATTTTTGAAAAATGATATTTCATTGCAAATAGGGTGTATCATCACGCCTCTGTGCTGTGCTGTTATCTTATGTCTTACGTGGTTTTCAGCCATCAGAACTTTGTCCATCGTAGAGTAAAGATGGAAAATCAGTCAAGATGATAGACAGTGCATGTGTTGGTTCATCACCAGGCCATAGACAAAATCACATCTATATGTTGAAATATATTCTTGACATTGTTATTTTTATTTGTACACTAATACTATTTGCTATCATTTTGTGTTCCAATTGCATGTACAGGATTTATATTCTGTTATATACATATGTAAGACATACTTGTAGGGTATTTACCATTGTATCACTTCAAATTCATACATTATTTTTAAAACTTTAAGTTATAACAAGAAAATATTGTTTATGATAGATGAACTCATTTGTATACTTGCGTAACCAATTGGTTCAAGTTATAATAAACCCAAAAAGTAACGTTCCTCTCTCCTAAAAAAAAACGTATATGTTGGTTACGTTCTTAATCCGGGGAGATTTTCCATGAATCTGCATCATATTTAATGCATCAAATGCAGGCGAGACATCTACAAAGAAATGTAGTGTAAATTTAGTACAGGACTAATTAGATTTTTGTTTAAGTATTTTGAGGTAATTCACCTTGTAACGGTTCAAATCCCGTTACAAGATTATATCTGTACTTTGATTATTGTATGATTTTATCTGTATTTTATTATTATTATTATTATTATTATTATTATTATTATTATGTCAGTATTATTATGTTATCTGTGATATTGTACTATTATTGTAATTATCCGTTTTATTCAATTTTGCAATTGCCTGTTGCTTGCAAGATTGCACTTAGATGTATACATATATACGTATGTGTAGATTATCATTAAACACCTGTACAGTGAGAATTGTTGTATATATCAGAGATTGGAAGTGACGTTGTTATATTGCTATACCAGTGGAGATTCTGCCAAGTCATCGCCACGCCTTGGCTATGTCATCGTATTTATTTAGATATGCGCGCATCGGACTCGTCGCCGCGGGGCTATTTCACCACTGGATGTAATATCTGTCGCGTAGGTGGGAGTATGTCATTGTTATTTCTGGAGATTACGTAGTTGTGTCAACCAACGTCTATATAAGGTAGCTCCATATTGTAGCGTCAGTCATTACTTATACGGATGCAGTACAGTGAAGTAGTCTACTAGATCAAGAGGCCTTAGGTGGTCAGCCAACCAGTGTGAACGAGAGATGGTGAAGACTCAGTGAGCCATTATTGGTCATTGAGAGAGTGAGACCAAATGGTTGGTCCATCACTTAGTGGAAGACGCGGACGCAAGGCTTACCAAGGAGTCAGAGAGGGCAACCCTGGACCTACCAAGAGGTCATACCATATTGACTTACAAAGAAGTCAGATGATATGGAGAAGAAGCAGTCTCAAGGATGTATCACCACGTTAGGCGTGACACATCTACAGTAAACACCAGAGCAAAGGAATACGTCGTAATTACACTCAAAGTGTTAAAGGTACAGTCAAGTGAATCAGTGAGGGAAATATTTCGTATAAATTGTTAAATGTCCGGTCAAGTAGAATTCAAATTCATGCCTAGTTTCTTTCTGTTGCAATGTCATAATTTCATATTCTCATCTGTTTTATCGAAACAAGACTCACTATTTTTTGATATATTATTTAAAGAATATATATTGTTCTATCAAACGAATTCATAGTTTTATTTCATTTACAATAAAATATCTTAACCTCAAAATTAATGGGGAAACCGAACGCCAATCTCCTTTTCCCAGAACTTATATGGTATGTTGTCAAAAGTAAGCTTATTACCCCACACCCTAGAGATGGTCAAGAGTCTCATTCTATTATTGCTGTACTGAGTGACAGCTGGCGCCCTTCAAATAACGTATGTGTAAGTAAGCAGGTAACAAGTAAGTGTGAGTACAGGGTTCGACGAGTGTGTATTTTATTTAATGAATGTTAATTTTCAGATTTTTCAATATAAATTCAGATTTCCATATTAAATGTAGTTTTACATATGTGTGTAAATTCAGTCAGACAGTTAGGAAGTTCTCATTTTGGCCCCGCAACGTGGTGCACGAAGAAATTCAGAATTTGGTCTGAATGACAGCATATCATAGGTTCATTTGAGAGGAGTATGCACAATTTAAGCCAACAGAAATTATTACCGGTAAATTTCAGGACTATAATTTTGTGATATATATTTGTATTTTGGGGATATGTCAAGGGATTTGAAGAGGGAAATTAATTTGAGATCGCGTACTATCACTAGTGAACCAAAGATGGACAAGGAAGACAATAACAAGTCATGTGAGGACGAGGTCATTGCTTCGGCGGACATCCAAGGTGAAATTCAGAGTAGGGAGCAGGTGAATACGATGGAAGGTTCTGGGATAATTCAGGGAAGTGCAGAAATTGAGAAGCACACTGAAACCCAAAAGGAAATCGTGGGGGGAATGAACCGAGATTTTTTAAATTTTCTTAAGGCCGAAATGACCGAGCTCAATAATGAAAACTGTAAGAATCTGATTGAAAAGAATAACGAAAAGTATATGAAAGAGATGGAAAAAGTGATTGGTTTCTGTAGTAAGTTGGAGAAAAAGATTGATACTATTAACGAAAATTGTAATAAACAGATTAACTCCCTAAGTAGTAAAATGGTAGAAATGATTGATATGTGTAACAAAAATTTTAATGTGATCAATGTTAAAATAGATAGGTTAAGTGAATCACTAAATTCTAAAATAGATACTAAGATAGTAGAGGTAACTAATCAAATATCTAAGTTAGAAAATAAGTTAAACAAAGAGTGTGTTGACCTTAGAGGAGAAATGGAGTTGAATCGGAGCGATCTTCATACTCAAATTGAGCATGTCAAAGGAACATATACAGAGAATATCGTAGAGTTAAGTAATAAGATTTCTAATATCCGGGAAGAAATTCACGAGATCATAGATAAAAGACTAGACAAGATCTATAATGCAGTGGCGCAAGATATGAGGGAATATGTCAGTAAGGTAGAAACGTTTGAAAAAGAGCTTGGGAAGGTCAGAGAACTAAAGAACGAACAAGAAACTTGGTCGCAGAAGGTTACAGAGAAAGAGGAAAAATTACAGGAAGAATTGAGAATAATGAAAGAGAATGCAGAGAAAGTGGCGGAAGAAAAAGTTTTGAATTGCCAGAGGGTACTACGGCAAGAAATGAGAGAAGGTCAGATTACAAGAGAAATAGTAGTAACGAGTGGTTTATACAATAGGGACCAAGATTTGCCTAAGTTTACTGGAAAACAGTTTAATCCTATGGAATTTGTCACATTAGTTGAGAAAAGATTTGCAAATAAGTTGAGGGATAATATTATCGAATGGGAATACGTGTTAGAGATCTTGTCTAATTCCTTCATCGGTGAAAGTAAAACCTGGTTTCAAGTGTACCGTAATGATATGTCTAATTTAGGAGAATTTAAAGAGAAGTTCGTTGACAAGTTTTGGGATGAGAATATACAAGATCGTGAGAGAGAACGGATTATGCTTGGTAAATATAGACAACAGGAGGGAGTGTCTATGACAGAGTACTTTCTGACACACGTGCTTATATGGAAAAATCTTAATAGTATTGATTCAGAAGTTGATGTCGTAAGGATTATGTTAAAACATTATTCTGATAAGATTAGGGAAGCTGCGTGTATGCAGAAAGTCAGTACTATCAAAGAAATGGAGGTATTGTTAGATAGTTTCGAGGCTCTGAATGGTAGAGTAGGTGATAATCGACCGCAAAGTAGAACTGTAGAAGGAGCGGGAAACAGGTCAGATAATTATCAGAGGAGAGGGAATAATAATGATCAGCCGAGGAATAATAGAAATTTCAATAGTGGTAGAAGTCGGCAGAATTACCAGAGAGAATCGGAAGATGGGAGGCGTGCAGATGTGAATTATGTGAGGAATTATAGACAAAATAGCTGGAGAGGGAATAATTATGATCAGCCGAGGAATAATAGAAATGTCAATAGTGACAGAGGTCAGCAGAGTTACCAGAGAGAATCGGAAGATGGGAGGCGTGTAGATGTGAATTATGTGAATTATAGACAGAATAGCTGGAGAGGGAATAATTATGATCAGCAGACGAATAATAGACATTTCAATAGTGATAGGGTTCAGCAGAGTTATCAGGGGCAATCCGGAGAAGGAAGGCGTGGAAACTTTATAGGCCAAAGTGACGGAAGGCGTGAGGATTTAAGTCATCAGAGAGAGAGTAATAGGCCAAATGCGAATGGTATTCAGGAATAGTCATCGAGCCAGAGTATTTCAGATTCACAGGGAATCGGATAAATTAAGTGAACAGTCTGAAGGTAGTAGATGAACAGGTATGTAGTATAAGTAGTTATGTAGTGAAAGTAGATTTAAGAGTACAGTGTGATTGTGACCGAAGTAATGTTAAGTGAGATATTTAAGTAATGACGTAGTCGTAGATAATGAAGTACTTAATGGTAGTAGTAAGTTAGACGTAAGAACTGTTCTGTTAAGTGATGTAAGTACTTGTAATGCTGAGAATATACTGTAAGTAGTGAAGTAGTAACTCCGATGATGGAAATTGTGAAGGTAAGCGAAGGTACTATTAGATATTATAACAGCTATTGGGTAAGTCATAGTGAGTAAAGAGATGACTTGGTTGCAAATCATGGAGGTAGAATAGACTTTAATTTAGGTAGTGTGTGTTTGTTCTGTGAGAAAAACTAGCAAAGAAGTACGTGTTAATTATGATGGTCTGAGGTAAGTGTGTTGGTGACGTGTGTTCTTAGAAATATATGAGAGGTAAGTGAAGGTGTTCCTAGTGAGAGGAAATGTGTTGAAGTGTGTCAGGTGTCTATAACGACCAGGATCTGAGGGATCGTCGGTATGAGGCAGTGACGTGAGGTAATTTGAGTGAATTACAGGAGGAGTAATTTTGTTCGATGTTAGGTAAGCATCGAGATGTACTTAGTGGTAAGAGAGGAAGAACACGTATATGAACATAAAATTGTAGTAAATGACCAATGATCGTTTGTGGGAGGTAAGTACCCCATTCAACTTAAATGTGCTAGTGGAGTCTAAGAACAAATAAACATTATGCTGGATTACGGAATAATTGAACCATCTTGTAGCCATAGTGTTGATTCTGTAATTATTGTTGCCAAGAAGGATGTGATTTATTGAGAGATGTAAGTTAACAAGGGCAAAATTGATTGTTTGAGTGACAAGTGCTACTCAGAGTTCCATTTTCATCATCTGCAGAGGCGGGAAATATGTTGAAGTTATTATTTTGTATCAGGGGTATTTCACTATTGTGAACCGTATCGGGAAGTGTGCATATTCCTTAATAGATCAGGAAGGGGATATTGTCGGTATTTATAGTATAATGAATGTAAAGAAGTATTTCACGTGAGATTTGTTGAAATAAGAGTAAGATGATTAAACTTTGTGAGAAACTGGCAAAATAAAACTAACATCTGCGATATGCGTGTGAACCAAGTGTCGTATTGGTGTATTGGAAGAATAAGTGCTACATTGTCATGTACTGTGTGACAAAAAAAACGGAGAACAGGACATTGGACAGTTATCTGCGATAACAATATGCGAGAACAGTTCTCATATAAGTGATATTTCACAAAAAGTTTTGATACGTTAAAAAAATAAGAATGTAGTGTAATCATTTAAAATTATTTGTATGTGTTAAATTGAGTGCTGCACTCTTGTGATTTGTATGAGAGAAAAAGAGAATGGGACACTGAACAGTTATCTACGATGGCAATGTGCGAGAAAAATTCTCATATGTGATATTTTATAAAATGTATGGATGTTGAAAAAGAGAATTATTGTTGTATACTCATTTAAAGTGTTTATCTGTGTCAGTGTTATATATATAATTTTGTTCATAAATCAATCGATTCTTTGTTCTTCGATTTATTTATGAGGGAGGCGAATTGTAACGGTTCAAATCCCGTTACAAGATTATATCTGTACTTTTATTATTGTATGATTTTATCTGTATTTTATTATTATTATTATTATTATTATTATTATTATTATTATTATTATTATTATGTCAGTATTATTATGTTATCTGTGATATTGTACTATTATTGTAATTATCCGTTTTATTCAATTTTGCAATTGCCTGTTGCTTGCAAGATTGCACTTAGATGTATACATATATACGTATGTGTAGATTATCATTAAACACCTGTACAGTGAGAATTGTTGTATATATCAGAGATTGGAAGTGACGTTGTTATATTGCTATACCAGTGGAGATTCTGCCAAGTCATCGCCACGCCTTGGCTATGTCATCGTATTTATTTAGATATGCGCGCATCGGACTCGTCGCCGCGGGGCTATTTCACCACTGGATGTAATATCTGTCGCGTAGGTGGGAGTATGTCATTGTTATTTCTGGAGATTACGTAGTTGTATCAACCAACGTCTATATAAGGTAGCTCCATATTGTAGCGTCAGTCATTACTTATACGGATGCAGTACAGTGAAGTAGTCTACTAGATCAAGAGGCCTTAGGTGGTCAGCCAACCAGTGTGAACGAGAGATGGTGAAGACTCAGTGAGCCATTATTGGTCATTGAGAGAGTGAGACCAAATGGTTGGTCCGTCACTTAGTGGAAGACGCGGACGCAAGGCTTACCAAGGAGTCAGAGAGGGCAACCCTGGACCTACCAAGAGGTCATACCATATTGACTTACAAAGAAGTCAGATGATATGGAGAAGAAGCAGTCTCAAGGATGTATCACCACGTTAGGCGTGACACATCTACAGTAAACACCAGAGCAAAGAAATACGTCGTAATTACACTCAAAGTGTTAAAGGTACAGTCGAGTGAATCAGTGAGGGAAATATTTCGTATAAATTATTAAATGTCCGGTCAAGTAGAATTCAAATTCATGCCTAGTTTCTTTCTGTTGCAATGTCATAATTTCATATTCTCATCTGTTTTATCGCAACAAGACTCACTATTTTTTGATATATTATTTAAAGAATATATATTGTTCTATCAAACGAATTCATAGTTTTATTTCATTTACAATAAAATATCTTAACCTCAAAATTAATGGGGAAACCGAACGCCAATCTCCTTTTCCCAGAACTTATATGGTATGTTGTCAAAAGTAAGCTTATTACCCCACACCCTAGAGATGGTCAAGAGTCTCATTCTATTATTGCTGTACTGAGTGACAGCTGGCGCCCTTCAAATAACGTATGTGTAAGTAAGCAGGTAACAAGTAAGTGTGAGTACAGGGTTCGACGAGTGTGTATTTTATTTAATGAATGTTAATTTTCAGATTTTTCAATATAAATTCAGATTTCCATATTAAATGTAGTTTTATATATGTGTGTAAATTCAGTCAGACAGTTAGGAAGTTCTCAACCTGGAAGCGTGAAAGTCACAATATTAGTTAAATAAATAATTATAGAGACTCATTACCCCATCATAGAGGCTTGCATGACACAATTCTGAGAAGGAACAAACTCAATAGGAAAAAAAGAAGTGTACTTGCATGGTGCTTTTCTTGTATCAGCCGTTGGCAGTCCAGTTCTTGTAGAATTACAGACATAGTGTGATCTGTTGGTTGTATTTTGCGCCTCATGAGCTTCGCAAGTAACAGAGATAATCACCTTAGCGCGTTCGTTACCCCGCCCTTATTATTGATAACTAGTGCTGACTACTTCCAATTAGAAAACCTTTTTTCGCAGCAAAGGTGTGTGTATATCGTAGTAAGCCTACTGCACCAACACGATCCCAACTTCCGTACCGAGTGAGCTGTGAGTTTTCATTCGGGAGATAGTGGGTTCGATCTCCAATGTCGGAAGCCCTGAAGATGGTTTTCCGTGGTTTACCATTTTTTACACCAGGCAAATGCTGAGGTTGTACCTAAATTAACACCACGGACGCTCCCTTCACACACCTAGCCCTTTCCTGTCCCAGAGATGCCATAATACCAATCTTTGTCGGTGCAACTCAGCAAATATAATAGACGACTTCATTGTGCCACTAATAGCGGCTGTCAAATATTCTGTTGTTATTATTGCAATTACTGAGCGTGATTCTGGTTTCGTTTACGTTTCCTTCCTAACATCTTGACGTACGCATTACATCTCACAGTCTTAAAATCCCTTATATGTGACTACCCCAATCAAGATCTTTCCTTATATTAAGTGCTTAGGTGTTAATATATGGAAAGTGCGGGGTAATCACACAAACGGGATTGTAAATTAAAGGTGCAGATCGCTTCACATGGTTAGGAGGGTATTTAGTAGTTGTAGTAACGATGTAAACGAGACGGAATATACGTCTCTAGTAAGGCTCTACCTAGAGTATGGTTCCGAGCTGTCAGTGGACAGATGTCGTGGAATGACATTAGTTGACGAATAAGTTTCAGTGGTGTTTATAAAAGTAAATATTCGTCTATAGGAAGAGACGTTAGGGAGTGGAATAATTTGCTGAGGGAGATGTTCAATAAATGTCCACATTCTTTGCAATTATTTAAGAAAAGACTAGATAAACAACAAATAGAGAATCTGTTACCTGACCGACTTCCCTAAAATGCAGATCAGTAGTGATTGATTTATGGTCGGTGGGTTCGAACCCCATTGTCGGCAGCCCCGAAGATCGTTTTCCGTAGTTTCACATTTTTACATCAGGCAAATGCTGGGGCTGTACCTTAATTAAGGCCGCTTCCTTCCCATTGCTAGTCCTTTCCTATCCCATCGTCACCATGAGACCAATCTGTGTCGGTGCTATGTAAAGCAAATACACTTGCATCAACATCGCCGTTCTTCCTAACAAAACACGATATGTATACACTGTTCCATTGCACATTGGCACGATTCTTCACGGGCACTGGCCGGAGCAGAGTAGCCTGCTTCAGCTCCGTGTTTTCATCGTTACACGGCGGTTCTCGAGATATATCTCTGTTTACATGCACATTCATACAGTGTTACCACACGTGGCCATGACGATATAGGTGCACTCACCGTACTCTTTTGGACACACCTTGTATTTAATAGAATTATCCTCCCTTAGTATAATTTCTAGATAAAATATAATGATGACAAATGCAATGACATAAAATGCAGACTAGCTCAAGCAAGGAATGCTTTTCCAGAGAATAGCAATTACCTCCCTTTAAACACATAAATTCGTATCTAAGATTTTTTACAAAATTTGCATGGAACATTGAACTGTATAAGAGTGTAATATGACGAGTGACTTGTTAGTACAGAAAGAAGAGAATGACATCATTCCGCGAAATTTCATTTGAAAGAACTAGAGTTTCACTTCACTACAATTGCAATTTCTTTTATGAAAAATATTCTAGGATACTGAAAGTATAAAATAGTCCTCTTAAAAAAAGATATTCTGACCTTGGTTGTTTTTGCCTAAAATAGTCACGAAAAAACCCCTTAATATTCCTTACACTAGTTTTTTTTGTTGAACAATTTGTCATTACACATGTATTTTTAAGTCAATGGAAATATTATCGCAGTTTATTCAACAAAATTTGATGATAGTCAATGTTTGTGTTATAGATATTTGATAGTTTTTTCTTACTTACTTTCTTTACGTCACACGGATTTTAAAACTAATTAAATGTATAACACACTAACGTCATAGTTCACTAGGTAGTTTTCACTTTGTGCATCCATCACTGTTGTGATTTGACTGAGGCTATTCTTGCTGGAAATCAAACTGACATTGGTCGTTGTTTTAGAGAAGTGCCAACATTCCATGCCCCTGTAATACGGTGACTATGGCTGAGTTTCTAGAAAATATAACTTACATAAAAAGATGAGAATCGTGCTATTCCCATTCTACTAAAATCTCATATTTGGTACTTTTTGTGTTGGTTGTTTCTGCCAGAAACCCTTCAGTTATTTTTTTATAACATACTTCTTGTCCTCTCAAGTAAACTGATGTTATGTTCATTTAACTACCGGCAAATTATGCCCATACTCAAAGTAACACCTTGATGTTCGTCATTTATAGCAAAAGAAAAGTATTACTTTTTACACCTTTCTGTCTTTTCTGCACTGAGTGATCAATCTGGAGGAAGAAGAGAGTTAACTGGTGAGAGAATTTAATGAGCATACAGCGAGCATGTATAACTTGTTGCTTAAATGATGTTTGAGTTCGCAATAAGATAACGTAATCAAGTGACAATTTAAAAACATTTTGGAATGTTGAAAATCCCTTTCCAGCTTCCGTTAGAAAGGTGAGAGTTGAGAATAGTCGATCCCTTGGAGATTCGGGCCCGAATTCTTTCAATTCTTCTGGGATTATAATATGGTCACCACGTATATTCAGTTGAAGATATCATGTGCAATTCTGACTGTCGTGGATGAATTTTTATGTGAAAAAATATTCATAGCATTCATATTTACGTCTGAAATAAACTCGGTGAGTACATAAGATATCAAGTCGTAAACTTTCCTGTGAATTATAATGCAATCTGGTAGACTTTTCAGTTCAGTTACAATGGAAGCTGATTACATTTAAGCATTGTTGCGAGTTCTATTGGAAAGGAACTGATCCTCCAAATGGAGAAAAATGTCGCCAGCCCAGTGTGAGCAAAAAGTACATGTGTTTCAGTAACTGGGAAAAGATAATATTATCCATACTATTGCTATTATTCTGAAATTCGTTATAAGGTGCGCTTCGAATTCCTTCCCAAAGACAGCGTTCATTCAGACACATTACCATGAAGGGAGTAACTCGGTCTACGTGCCATTATCACTCCATACACAATTGTTTCCGAACAATATTTTAAAATTTCAAACTGGTTACTATAGTTATTAGGTTGAATGGTTTAAACCACTTACCACAAAATTATTTGAAAATCATTACATTCCCATTTATTATCGTATTCTTCTGTGAACTCGAAGGACCTATTTCAGCATTGTTTTCTACATCTGTCGAACATACCAGTTTCTACTTCTTTGGACAGCGTTTCTCGGTTATTTGAACGAATGGTATTCATGAATTTTCATTGTAATTTTTGTCCTAAATGGAGGGCAATAATTGCTTTCACGTAAATCAACAGTAAAGTTAGCGGTAAATTGATAAATACCATTATTACTAGAGGAAAATAGATAAGTAACTACTGCGACTGTTTCGCTGTAGGCAGGACTCTCTTCTGTGGTATTCCGTTTCACCGTGCCGTCTTTTATTTCCTTACTGAGGTCCTGGGATGGCACCGATGAATGGAAATGCTGTGTCTGTGAATTCTCAGTCTCTTTGTCCATCATGGCTAGCGCGGGCAGTTCAGACTGGAAATTGGAGGTGAAAATATTATCGTAAATAACACAAAATTATATTTGTTGAAAGAAAAATGATCCCTCGACCAATAATTATATTAAATAATGAGTTATGAGCACAAGTCAACAACTCGCCCCACCAAGTAATATCAAGCAAAGCAAAGAAGTTCAAAGAAGTTGAGCAAAGACTTCACACACAAAAGTGTTATATGAACAAATGACGTATTGAAGCGCTGTGATGTAATATAATTCATAGTCGTAATGTAGCAAAATATTTGTATGTATATATTTCTTCTTATTCTTTATCTGTTTACCAACCAGCGTCGGTTCTTCTCTCGGACTCGGCGAAGGACCCCATCTATACCACCTCAAGGGCAGTGTCCTGGAACTTCAGAATCTGGGTCGGGGTACAACTGGAAAGGATGACCAGTACCTCGCCCATGAGGCCTCATCTGCTATGCTGAACAGGAGCCTTGCGGGGAGATGGGAAGATTGGAAAGGATAGACAAGGAAGAGGGAAGGAAGCGGCCGTGGCCTTAAGTTAAGTACCATCCCGGCATTTGCCTGGAGAAGTGGGAAACCACTGAAAACCATTTCCAGGATGGCTGAGGTGGGAATCGAACATACCTGTACTCAGTTGACCACCCGAGGCTGAGTGAACCCCGTTCCAGCCCTCATACCACTTTTCAAATTTCGTGGCAGAGCCAGGAATCGAACCCGGGTCTCCGGGTTTGGTAGCTAATCACACTAACCACTACACCACAGAGGCGGACATGTATATATTTCTCTATTAACGATCATGTTTATTAATTTAACGCTAATTTTACTCTTAAATTGCTTAAAAGCCATTATTATATTCCATTTAGGATAAGAATATAATTAAATTTCATGGATACGATTCGTACACGTCTCTCTTCAAAATTTGGCGATCCAATTGATTATGGTAACTCATGAAACAGCGGCTCGAAAGATTTCAATGGAATTTCGTCCATACCAGCGCCGCATGTCTTTATGTCAGGAATTTCTCTGTTTCTCCATAGATCTTCGTCCTACAATTTTCCCCTCGATGATTAGTTGGAGAAGTTCAGATCGTTTACCTCTCATTATGTGCTCGATGAACCTGAGCATTCGTTGCTTGATGATTGTTAGAAGCTTTATTTCTTATTTAACAAGTTGAGGACTTCATCATTGGTCATTCTTTATACCCAGGAAATTAGAATCATTCTTGTGTACATTTCGAAAGCATCAAGGACTGAGCGTCCAGCCTTCGAATCCATACAGGCAGCTTATTTATCTAATCTTCTCCTTCTGTTTATTCCTTTGACAATTCCTTGAGGACAGTAGTTTTACTTGTTGACACTAATCATATTTGCAGGGATGTGTTCACTATTGCATGTCTCAGTGGTGATGTGTGATGAGTTGTAGGCCTGTGAAGAGAAGTGTATGAGATAAATATAAACACCCTGTTTCTTAGCCAGAAATTGAATACGGGACCCTCTGAGTCGAATGGTGCTACTCTGACCATTGAGCCATCGAGCCAGACGTACGGTAGTTGCTTATCCTATTGTTCCCATAATTCTAAACTCTTGAACAACCTAAGCTGACCCCGTGGTGTAGAGGTAGCGTGCCTGCCTTTTACCCAGAGACCCCGGGTTTGATTCCAGGCCTTGTTAGCGATTTTTATCTGCATATGAGAGCTGGTTTGAGGTCCACTCAGCCTATGTGATTACAATTGAAGAGCTATCTGTCGGTGAGATAGCGGCCTCGTTCTGGAAAGCCAAGAATAACGGCCGAGAGGATCCGTCGTGCTGACCGCACGACACCTCGTAATCTGTAGCCCTTCGAAATGAGCAGTGATCGCTTGGTAGGCCATGGCTTTTGGGGCTGTTGCACCATAGGGCTTGGGTTTGAATTACCTAAGTTCCGACATCAGCTGAAAACATTACTTGTGCTAATGTGCAATTCATCTACATTTCCTTATTCTCCCTAGCAGTAATCCCACTTAATTGCAGCGTCTGTTGTTCTGTTCTGTCCTATGTTTCACAAATAGGAAAAGTCCTCCCAGTTTTAATTATTTCCTTATCGAGTTTACTGTTAAATACCTAGGTGTTAACATAAGGAAAGATCTTCATTGGGGTAAGCATATTGACGAGATTGTTAAGGAAGGTTACATATCTATTCACGTGGTTATGAACATATATAGGGGTTGTAGTAAGGATGTAAAGGAGAGGACATATAAGTCTCTGGTAAGACCCTAATTAGAGTATGGTTCCAGCCTACGGAACTCTCACCAGGACTACTTGATTCGAGAACTGGGAACAAGTGGATTTGGTTTGGGTGATTTCCGACAAATGAGTAACGTTACGAAAATGTTGTAAAGTTTGGACTGGGAAGACTCTGGGGAAAGGAGACGAGCTGTTAGAATAAGTGGTATGCTTCGAGCTGTCAGTGGAGAGATGGCGTGGAATGACATCAGTATACGAATAAACTTGAGTGGTATTTTTAAAAGTAGGAAAGATCGCAATATGAAGATAAAGTTGGAATCCAATGGGACAATTGAGGCAAACATTCGTTTATAGAAAGAGGAGTTGGTATTTGGAATATAATTTACCAAAGGACATGTTCACTAAATTTCCAAATTCTTTGCTATTATTTAAGAAAAAATGGGTAAACAATTGATAGGCAATCTGCCACCTGGGCTAACTTGGTCTTTGCTTGCTTGCGTGATTGATTGTTCTTTCCTAGCTACTTAATGTGGTCTTGTGCTTCTTCAGGAACAACTTGAAACACACAGATGCCTTCGCTTGGTGTCGATCCAATGTTTACTTTGTCACCCTCGTCGTCTTCGACCCTCAGGATGTAAAACTAGTGCAGTTCTCGTAAATGAAGTGCCATTGCTTCGCAGTACGCAGACGATTCTCTCACAGATTTGCAAACATTGAGGTCACGCAAAGTACGATACGTATATCCTTATTTCTGAAGTAGTCCAGTAAAACTGAACAAACATTCATCTGCATTACAGAATGATAATGAGTTTAAAATAACAAAACTAACCTGTGACCCTTACAGTTCAGTAAAGGCCATGGCTCGATTGTCATGAGCTATCCAGACCAGCAAGATGTACAGTAATTCCTTAAAAGTAGTACCAAATACGACCATGGGTACGTTGCATGTGTCTTTTATTTCACATTCTTGCGCTCTTCGCGTGGTTTCCTTAAGATGGAAATAGCACCTTCTGAACAGACACTTCGCATCTATAGTTGTATCGCTGGGCTTCTGTGACCAGACCCACTGACTCTCAGAGAAATCAGCTCTTCGGTTAGCGTCCTGGCACTGCTTCCACTTACTACATGTGCCAGGCTCCTCACTTTCATCTATCTCATCCGACTTTCCTTAATCCGCTATCGTTCTTTTCCAACCACGATGCTATTAGAGCATTCAAGACCTAGCGAGTCCTTCATTTTCGTGGCCCTTATGTTTTTTGGCCGATACCGTCATTCTTCGAAGTGTCGTACCCATTCCAATTTTTCCCGTCTGATTAATATTAACAGAGGGTGGTTGCCCAGTTTTACTTCCTATTAAAACAATAATCATCACCCTCCACCTTTTTCATTTTCACGCCCTTCGTGGCCCTTGTCTTTCTTTGACTGATACCATCGTTCATTTTTCGAAGTGTCAGACCCCTTCCACATTTTCCCCTCATTGTTAATAAAGGACAGTTGCCCAGTTGTACTTCCTCTTACAAACAATTAATGCCAATACGACCTCTTTCACTTTCACGCCCTTCGTGGCCCATGTCTTTCTTTGGAAGATACTTCCATATTTCTAAGTGTCGGACCCCCTTCCACGTTTCGCCCTCTGATTAGTGTTAATAGAGGACGATCGTACTTCGCCTTAAATCAATAATCACCACCATTAACACTTCTTCGTTAGCATTAGAATCATGAACTAACCCCACTGCAATATTATCGGGAAAAATAGGCAATATCAAATTTCTCCGTTCATATTAGCACTAAATGATAGAAGTTGTACAAAATGTTTGTTGATCTTTTATATTTCATGCGTTTGAAGCGACCGAGAAATACTAACCAAAATAGAATTGCCAATCCAGGATTAAAAATTGTTACCTAGCCTGGGAGGGAATATTGTGAGGAATGCATTCTTGAAATTTTGCGAATATATATAAATTAAATTCTGGTTATTATAACCAATACTATCCTAGTGTTCTCAAAATTATTTCTTCACGAGCGCTAAGAAAATCATATTTTGCGTCATTTCATCTCGCTAGTAAGTGAGTGAAGTGCCAGTATTCGCTTCGTTCTCGGGAATGATGTAAGTTGCACCCTCACCCCTTTGCTACTGCAAAGCGGCTTATTCTGGGAGAGTGCAAAGTGGGGAGGGGGTAGGAGGAGCTGCTAATGAAGAGGTGGAAGGGGCAAGGTTGAGCGACTGTGTAATGATACTTGATTAACAAGCCACACACTCCCTTACTAGCTCCAGTAAGAGATATATTAGCACCAAGCATCATCCTCAGGCTATCTCAGAAGGGGGCACGTTGATACGGGGTAGCACGAAGCAGTTCACCAGCATGAGGCCAGAGTAAAGGCGAATGGTAAATAGTGACAGACACAGATATGGGAATACCTGACTCATACCGGGGAGACAAAATAAAAGTGGCCCAGAAATTTATATGACTGAGGGCCGAATCCATAGACAGCACTCATGCATACGTGTCCCTTATAAGCTAGGTTTCATTTCTTCTTCTTCTTCTTGCGTTCCGGCCTTCTAACGACCACGTTACAGTTTCAATTCTTCCTCCTTAGCTGTTCTTTCCTTTTCTTCCAGTATTCTTTCATTGTTTCACTGTGTTTCTTTCTCCTGTCTTCATTCCACTTTGTGTCCGTTTTCTTTTCCTTCCTCCCTTGGAATCCTTCCATTTGTAAGACTTTCTTCCTAAAAATCTTTCTTTCCAATAATTCTTCTTCTCGTATGTTGATCCTTTCCAGGTCTTTCTTGACTTCTTGAATCCAGGTGGTGGTTGATTTATTTCCCGAAAGGTACTTCATATTCATTTCATATTACCTCCTTTCTTTTTTTTTCGCAAGTTGCTTTACGTCGCACTGACACAGATAGTTATCATGGCGATGATGGGACGGGAAAGGGCTAGGAGTGGTTAGGAAGCGGCCGTGGCCTTAATTAATGTACATCCCCAGCATTTGCCTGGTGTGAAAATGGGAAACCAGGGAAAACCATCTTCAGGGCTGCCGACAGTGGGATTCGAATCTACTATCCACTATCTCCCGAATACTGGATACTGGCCGCACTTAACGCGACTGCAGCTATCGAGCTCAATCATATTACCTACTTAAGTGTCCCACTTATTGCTATAAGTGGACCTCGTAGACACACTTAAGTGACTCACTTATGTTGCAGAAAGATGGAGGATAATGATTTTGCTGAATATTTTGCATTTCGTTCACATAATGCTTTCCGTGCACAAAGAAGAAATGGAAAAGAATTATTTGATTAGCATACGGTAAAAACGTGCTAAAGAAAGTCTTGAAACGAAAAAAGTGAATGATGAAGGAATAAAAGAAATGAAACGGAAAGAGCGTATTAGGCGTTACTATGAGAAATTTAAGCAAGCGAAAATAATTTACAATAAGTAAACTACTTTGAAGTGAATGAAGGTGCATCTACATCAAGCAGGGCATTGTTACAAACAAGAAAAGTATTTGTAATAAGTCTACGAATCCCTCAATACCCTGAGACCGTTATCCCCCTGTGGGTGGGGGCGTTAGAAAAACACCCACTATATCCCCTGCCTGTCGTAAAAGGCTACTAAAAGTAGACCCAGGGGTTCTGTACTTTGGAGCGTAGGTTGGAGACCACGGGCCCCTAAGCTGAGTCCTGGCATTGCTTCCACTTACTTGTACCAGGCTCCTTACTTTCATCTATTTTATCCGACCACCCTTGGTCAACTCATGTTCTTTTCCGACCCCGATAGTATTAGAGCACTCGAGGCCTAGGGAGTCTTTCATTTCCACGCCCTTTGTGGCCCGTGTCTTTCTTTGACCGATACCTTCATTTTCCAACGTGTCGAATCCCTTCCCTTTTTCCTTCTGATTAGTGTTATGAAGAGGATGGTTGCCTAGTTGTACTTCCTCTTAAAACCATCGCCACCACCACCACCACTGGTAACTGATTTATAAAATGAATCACAAAATTCTAAATGTTTTTGAACACTTAAATGTTGTCAATATTATGAATGCTAGTGGGTTAACTCCCTTAAATAAAATCTATCTAAATTTTGAATTAAGCAAAAAGAGGTGACAAGTTTTGACGTTCGGAGTGCATTATGCCTTACCTGTCAGCAAAGTACAAAATTTCTATTGGTATGTGGACTGTTAGAGGCCTGCTACACGGAGCAAGAGTCACCCTCCCTAGCCAGACATCAACAGCACTACATACATACATACATACATACATACATACATACATACATACATACATACATACATACATACATACATACATACATACATACATACATACATACATACATACATACATACATACATACATTATCATTATAGACTGTTATGCCTTTCAGCGTTCAGTCTGCAAGCCTCTGTGAATTTAATAAACGCCGCCACAAACCTCGATTTACAACTAGTGTTGTGGCCTCATTTAGTTCTATACCTCTTATCTTTAAATCGTTTGAAACTGAGTCTAACCATCGTCGTCTTGGTCTACCTCTACTTCTCTTACCCTCCATAGCAGAGTCCATTATTCTCCTAGGTAACCTATCCTCCTCCATTCGCCTCACATGAACCCACCACCGAAGCCGGTTTATGCGTACAGCTTCATCCATCGAGTTCATTCCTAAATTAGCCTTTATTTTCTCATTCCGAGTACCCTCCTGCCATTGTTCCCGCCTGTTTGTACCAGCAATCATTCTTGCTACTTTCATGTCTGTTACTTCTGACTTGTGAATAAGATATCCTGAGTCCACTCAGCTTTCGCTCCCGTAAAGCAAAGTTGGTCTGAAAACAGACCGATGTAAAGATAGTTTTGTCTGGGAGCTGACTTCCTCCTTACAGAATAATGCTGATCGCAACTGCGAGCTAACTGCATTAGCTTTACTACACCTTGATTCAATCTTACTTACTATATTACCATCCTGGGAGAACACACAACCTAAATACTTCAAATTCAACAGCACTAACAGTAGTAAATATCCACGTTTTGATATTTTTAAATTCTGTTGAAATTGAAATTGTAACATGGACTGTATTCCGGATAAAAACGGCCACCCTCATTGGACGACGGACGATTTATTATTTCATCAAAAAATCTCTCTTTCTAAATCCTTAAGGAACAATTATTTTGAGAAACAAAACGCTCATTGCTCGGATATGATCGACATTTTGAAATGAATAGACTTTAAGCGCCAGATGGAAGTAATCTCCCTTTCTAACATTTTCCAGGTTACCCTTAATTTGTTTTGTGTCTTTGTTTTCTTTAATGCATGTGAATGCTGTTTTATATTTTCATATTTCGAACAAATTTCTTCTAAAAAAAGTCGTGAGATCAAATGTGAAAATTTAAATGTCTGAGAACATCTGAAGTGGGCTGAAGCACCTGGAGAAATAAACAGCTCAAATACAAATCAACGTCGTTATATTGCAAATTTTGTAATGACCTTTTTACTATCAAAAATATTCGAAATTATTTTACGCGTCCATTCATTTATATATTCCCAAACAGTTACGTTCGATTGGGTCGTTTTAAATGGGTCTCCTACTGTTTCTACTGACATCAGCGCTTTATTATTTGTCAAACAGCCTACAGTTTTCATGTTATCTGCAGGTCGTGAGAGGCTGAGGCGTGGCTGGACGAGCTCTTGACTAACCCCTGGAGCACTAGCCAAGGGCACCCTTTCGTATACTGGCTCACATAGCGGTTGTCAAAGGGAAGCCAAACTATCGGAGATCAAGTACATTCCACAGGTGCTTGATACTGGTGCGGTGCGTGGTTGATTACCAGCTCTACATCCTGTTAGCGCGTCTCCAGTTCTACTCCCATTAGAAACGTAGTGATCTAAAGTGAAGTTAATGTCTTATTGTATGAACACGTTACTACCCAGATGCCACAATTTACAAATGTTACTCATGCGAAAGAATCGGATCAGCAAAAACACTCAGATGTACAGTCATGTTTATGAAATTTACAACAATGTCAAAATACAATTTGCAGTATGTACAAAGTAGGATATGACAAATAAGTGGTTAGAACTGAAAAATCGTTTTGCATTTCTGTGGTCGATGGTACCTTATGGACTATCATACTAGGCTTATAAACAGGTGGCGGTTAAGGAACCAAGGAAAATAGTGCGTTGAAGGCAACAGACCGTAAACCTTTGTCCAAGAATCACAATTTCCCTTTCAGGTGAAGGGTGCAGTGTAAGCAAGCAACTGAGTTTGAACGAGGACGAACGATAGACCAGCGTAAATGTGGATTTTGGTACCATATGGGACATAGTGCCTTAACAGAGTTGCGACTGTGGCAGCAGTATACTGAAGAAAACTGGGCGCATCAAAAATTCGGTAGTAGATCACGAATTGTGATTTCAGCCTGTTAGTTTTATGGAAACCATCTTCAATCATCACCATCTCCCTTCACCATTATGTACAACTCATCCGCATGAGAATGGTGGTTAGTACAGCTTAATCACAAGTATTAGCACAATGGTGGAGCACTGCAACAGGCGTGTTATGGTCTGCGTCCACCATTCGACGACGTCTGCTTCGGAGGGGACTAGTTAAACGAAATCCTATAACGTGCAAACCCTTGACTATGGAAATATCGACATCTGAGGCTCTCGTGAACACACACAATGGAGTAATGATTTCCAACACATGCAGTTTTCGGAACTAAAATGATGTCGTACACGCCTTAGATTATACTGTGTGGAATGATATCATCTAGCATGTACTGTCCTGTGCCATGCTGGCTAAACACCAGGTGTGATTGTATGAGGTTCGTTTGATATTGCTCACCATCTCGACTGCTATGTATTCAGGGTAAATTCACCAGCAATCTAAATAGGTCCTATCAGGAAAAATTTAGAGACACAAGTCATACTCTTCATTCTGCGCTCCCCTGTCATTATATTCCATCAAATCAACGCCCGAGCATATGTTCTAGGAATGTTTGAAGCTCCTTCCAAAATAGGAAAACGGATTCTTCTGTGACGTATTCGTTCATCAGACATGTCTTCTACTGAAGATGTATGCGATTAAGTTCTGACATCACAATATGACGTCACATAGTTCAGTTTTAATCCAGGTTAAATTCAACTTGTGAACATTTCAGCCTGTTAGTTTTGTCGAAACCATCCTCAGTCATCCCCATCTCCCTTCACCATGACCTACCGTCCAGTAGAGAAACTTGTCATGATAGACTCCATGGCGGGAAGTGTTAGAATCCCATCTTCTCCCTAACCCCTGAACACTGGCTTCATGGCTCTTCGAACCGAATTCCAATTGGAAAAAAAATGTATGCGATTAGATCGGTGAACTTCAAAGTATTCCAGCAATTAGCATCAATAAACTGTGAACTAACACATAAGCAGCCTTGCAGGTAACACCCCAAGAAGATACCTAACGACTTTCTGAATCAATACCACGACCATAGCAGCTGTCACTGCTGTCCGAGAAGGTTTTATAAAATACTGATATTTTTATATATTTACCGAGCGAGTTGGCCTTGCGGTTAGGGTCGCGTAGCTGTGAGCTTGCATTCGGGGGGTACTGGGTTCGAATCCTACCGTGGTTTCCCATTTTCACACCTGAAACATGCTGGGGCTGTACTTTAATTAAAGGCACGACCACTACCTTGCCAAACCTAGCTCTTTCACATCCTTACATCGCCGAAAAACTTCCATGTGTTATTGCGAAATTAAAACAAAATTTTATGTGTTTGACGATTAAATCATTAAAATATATAAGTATCATTATTTCCTTGTGACTGCTGCTATCCTGGTGCAGCCCTTGTAAAGCAGACCCACCGATGAGGGTGGGCGGCATCTTCCTTGTATGGGAAGTTGAATGTAATTATATTGAAGAATAGTGTTGTGTGTGGTGTGTGAGTTGCAGGAGCGTTTGAAACAGCACTTAATCCCAGTCCCGGAGCCAAGATTTAAGATTAAATTCCCCGACCAGGGCTTGAATCGAACACGGCGCCCTTCGATCCGAAAGCCACTCCACTCACCGGTCAGTCAAGAGCCGGACATATGCAACATAAAGGTTACGACTAACCTGGACTGAGTTTCTGAATGCAAATACATCACCATAAGAAGACATACACGCTTGGTGAATGCTATGATGTCTACCTCTATGGTGTAGTGGTTAGTGCGATCAGCTGCCAGCCCCGGAGGTCCGGATTCGATTCTAAGCTCTGCCAAGACATTTGAAAAGTGGTATGAGAGCTGGAACTGGGTTTACTCAGCCTCGGGAAGTCAGACGAGTAGAGGGGTGTTCGATTCCCATCTCGCCCGTTCTGAATGTAGTTTTCGGTGGTTTCCCCACTTTTATTCCAGTCAAATGCTAGGATAGTACCTAAGTTAAGGCCACGGCTACCTCCGTCCCTCTTACTTGTCCACCCCTTCCAATCTCCCCCCCAGAAGTTCCCTGCTCAGCATAGCAGGTGAGGCCGCCTGGGCGAGGTACTGGTCTTTCTTTCCAGTTGTATCCCCTTACCCAAAGTCTCATCCTCCAGGACGCTGCCATTGAGCCGACAGAGGTGACATCCCTCATTCAGTCCGAGGTAGAAACCAACCCTGGACGGTAAATGGATTAAGGGACAGAAAATGCTATGATGTCCCAAGTTGCGACATCTGGTCGCTAAGCATCTAAAAGAAGAAGAAATGCGTTCCAGTTGTGGGACTAGAGAAAGTTACTGAGCATTCCATGGACCGCCAAGAATTTCAGCAAGTCAATGCTAAAAGAAATCAATCCAGACTGCTCTTTGGAAAGCCAAATACTTGAATTAAATCTTGAGTACTTCGGGCATGGGATGAGAAGACGTGGCTCGCTGTAAAAGGTAAAGATTCAAGGAAATGTCGACAGTAGAACGAGAAGAGTGAGTTGGAAACGTTTGAATGATTGACCAACAACAAGATTAGATGTCATTCTGTTCTCATAACTCGTTCATGTTGTTGCAGTTTTCATAAGTCTAAGTTTCATTTTACATCTTGCTTTACGTCACACTGACACAGATAGGTGTTTTGGCGACGATGGGATAGGAAAGGGCTAGGAGTTGGAAGAAAGCGGCCGTGGCCTTATTTAAGGTACAGAAATTGCCTGTTGTGAAAAAGGGAAACCATCTTCATAGCTGCCGACAGAGGGGTTCCTCCCCACTATCTCACTGATGCATGTCTAAGTTTTTCTAATATCTATAGCTTTGGGGAGAACCCTATTATCCCATATAATTTTAACGAGGGTTCGAAGATAAGCATGAAATTGAAAAACTTAAGAGACGAGATTTCCACTTCCAGAGGTGCGTATGGCCCTGATGTTCACTCAGGCTACATAAAAAATGAGTACCCGGTTAATTCCTGGAGACAAAGGCCCGCCAGGTGTAGAGCTAACCACTCTACCCCATCAAGTACCGAGGTTTCGGATGGTGAAAGCCTTTACCTTCCACACCTCGAAGGGCCTTCATGGCCTGTACGGAGATGACTTGCTTTGTTGAAAGATATTCATAAAATTCCTTCAACTTAGCTGTTCAGAGGATGGTTGCACAGGGGATATCAAATCAAATCAAAATCACTTTATTAGCAAATGAGGTGTCTACGTCGGTGGCAAATGGTACACAAAAATACATTATTATCAAGCACTAAATTTTAAATTAACAAAAGAAGAAGATATTTTCCTAAAATAGTGTTATACAATTTACACTAACAATTTTTCTATTAAACACACAGCTCATCCTTAATAAGTTTAAATTATTTACAAATCTACTCATATCTTCTGTACTTACAAACATAATCAACTCATATACAGTATGTGGAATTACTTCTAATAATATTATACAACTGCTATAAGATTAAAATTTACGTTGCATTTTTTTACCAGTATAGTACCTAACAATCATAACGACCTGCTGCGTCCTAAGCAGAGGCCCTTTAGCTACTATTTTTCAGAGTTCCTGAAGGGCCTTCACAGCTACCCTATCGGTCCCAGGGCCCTCGAAGTCCTAACTGCACTTCACCCCTACAGGCAGTACCCTACTTCTGCTGCCCAGGGGATAGAATTAATTTTTCACAGTTCACAAAAGAATCGTTTTTGCAATAACCTGCGCAGGTCGAATGCCCTCTAACATTTCATTCCTTGATGTTTATTCTTTCCTTGAATATCTGTACAGTTTTCGGAAAAGGATCGAACACTACCCCTGACAAACTGTTCCACTCCCTCAGGCCCTTCCCAATGAATGAAAATTTACCCGAATTGCTTCTGCTAAAATCCTCTGTAATTTTATACTTGTGTTCAGCCCTGCCGATGTAATTATTTTCCAACTGAATTGTCTCACGAATTCCCCCCATGCCTCCACTCCTCTATAGGCTCTATGTAATCCTATCAGTTTAGCTATCTCCATTCTCTTACTTAAAATTACCCACCCAATTTCCTCTAACATTTCTGATACACTAGATTTTTCTCCTGAAATCCCCTGTTACAAATCTTGCTGCTTTCCTCTGCACGCCATCTATTTCTTTTATTAGGTATTTCTGGCGAGGATCCCGAACATTGTTTGTATATTCCAATAATGGACGAACCATGCTTAAATAAAGTTTCTCTTTTACTTCTTTATTGCATTCTTTAAGTAGCCTCATTAAGACATGTAACAATCGGTATGCTTTCCCAACAATGTCATTAACATGACCCTTCCCGTGCAAATTATTTTCAAATCTCACACCTAAGTATTTGCACTTGCCATCTCTTAGGACAATTATCTCACCCAAGGTATAGTTATTTTTAATCCCATGTTTGTAAATGTTGTAACAGTTGATTTCCCTCCATTCATATTATTCTCTTCAACCCATTGTTGGATACTATCAAGGTCTCTTTGTAACTCTGAACAATCCTCAATGTAATTTTTTTTCCCTGTACACAATTACAGTATGTCATCTGCGTACAATCTTATTTTTGATGCTATATTGTTCCCTAAATCGTTTGCGTATATTAAGAAAAGTAAAGGAACGATTATACAACCCTGTGCCATTCCCTTCCACACTTTCTCTTCCTGTGATACATGGTTTCCTACTTTGACTTTACGAACTCTTGAATTTATAAATGTTCTTATCCAACGTTGAACCAATACTGGCTCCACATTAACCAATTTTTATCTTTACATACCCTCTGATGTACTTCGCTATTAAACTCTCCAGTATTTTACAAACTACACTGGTCAGGCTAACTCGTCTGTATTTCCCAGGTTTCCTTTTATCACCCTTTCCTTTATAAATTGGTACTGTTTTAGATTTCTTCTGTTCCTTTGGTGAAATGAAATGGCGTATGGCTTTTAGTGCCGGGAGTGTCCGAAGACATGTTTGGCTCGCCAGGTGCAGGTCTTCTGATTGACTCCCGCAGGTGACCTGCGCGCCGTGATTAAGACGAAATGATGAAGACGACACATACACCCACCCCTCGTGCCAGCGAAATTAACAAATGATGGTTAAAAATCTCGACCCTAGCGGGAATAGAACCCGGGACCCCTGTGGCCAAAGACCAGCACTCTAACCATTTAGCCATAGAGCCAGACATTCCTTTGGTAATACACTGTTATTTATGACATAGTCAAAGAGCAATTTTAAATAAGGCACTATGTGCCACGCTATTGTCTTTAATACTCCCCAGTAATTTGATCACTCCCTGCTGCTTTTCCTTGCTGAAGCAGTTGGATTTCTCCGTAAATATCCTCATGAATGAGAATCTTCCTGTTTTCTTATGTGTCCATCCCTCTCTATCTTCTGTTTCGGTTTCCAACTCCTGACGATCTTCTACTGAATCTATGAATTCCCTACTACAGTATATATATTTGCTTTCACAATATCTGTTAAAAAGTGTTTACCCCTTTCTCTCACCATTGTGAGAATTTGGATTCCTTTTCACTTTTGATTCCTAAAATATGAATACATCTTTTTCCATTTCCCTTTGTTGGTCATTACCCTCATGAAGTATGCCATTCTATTGCTTCATTTTTCATTGTATTAAGTTCCCTCATTAGTTGTTTCCTAGTTTCTCTATTCTCCCCACCTTCTTTGATTTTACTGCTTACTATTCTATATTTTATTTTAAATTTTCTTATTTCCATTGAATAATAAACAGAGTCTGAGGTCATTTTACCCTTTTAAACAGGTGCGAATCTCTTCTCCCCTTCCCAAATGATTCCTTCAAAGTTTGCACAAAGTGTGTACCTTCACTTGTCCAACAAATGAATTCTGATTTAAGTCCCGAATTCATCAACTTTAGTTTTTCTGTACAGTTTCTTGTCTTGTGTGACCCTCTTATTAAGCCTTTTGGTACCAGTCCTACAACTATTATTACAGTATTATGGTTACCTATTCCTTTAATTATCCCACTTTTACCAAAAATTTCGCATGGTTTAACCAAAAATACATCTAGTTAGTTATTGATACGAGTTGGTGCTTATACTACTTGTGTAAATCCTTCCCCCCAGATGAACTTATTTGCCAGTTTCTGTGCATGGGCTTCACTTATAGCTCTATTACATTCAACTTCAGGCAAGTTTATCTATTTATGAGCATTAAGAGAAAGACACACACACACACACACACACACACACACACACACACACACACACACACACACACACACACACACACACACACACACACACACACACACACACCATGTTGTATCGAGTTTATTTTCGGACTATGATTAGAAGTGAGTGGAATTTGTATATGCTATCTTATACATTTATGCGCTGTATTTCTTAAACTTCTAAACCTTTGACTTTTTAGAGGTGTTTCCAGAATCAATTCCACGTTTATTGATTTAAAATGAAGTGTCAAATATGTTTTAAGTAAGATATGTGTTTGTTTTCTTACTTCGAACCAACAAAGAGAAAATTGATCATTCAAGACGGAAGCGATTTTTTTTCTGTAATTTTATTTCAGTTGCTTTTCTGAATTACTTTACAATATCCCTGATTGTTTTACACTTTGATTTTGGTACTTTTGGAGACAATTAAAATTAAATGGGATAGAAACACAGATGAAATAATTATTTATTTAAAAAAGGCAAACCCTGAATTACAAACCAAATGGAACACTAGACTGCTGCACATGTTATGACAAACGTAAGAATGACGTTTATTACTTAAAGTAATGTAACCACGGACTTCTTTGCCAGTTACAGTAGTACTGGAAATATTGAGGTTTCAATGCAAGTATATCAGAGAGATAGAAAACATAAAAAGACTACTTTGTAGAACGAAGTTCATATCAAGTAATACCTCAATTTAGTTAGGAAAGTCCTAAATTCCCTCTCCCTTTAATTAAAAGGCAATTTGTCTTATTTATTCTTCTTCCTTGCCTTTGTCCCAATATATTGGGGTCGCATTCATGTGAATTTGCCCCAGTTTTCAGACTGGATGCCTTTTCTGACGCCAACTTGTATGGAGGTATGAATTCTTTATTCCGTTTTTTGTAGTATTGTTTGTAAATGAAGAAAATACTGTATTAGGACGAACAGAAATATCAGGTCATCCAATCAGAGGACCTAAGCACAGGCCTTACCCAATTAAAATCTCCGGCACCACCGAGAATCGAATATGGGGCACTCTGAACTGAAGGCAGTACTCTGATGAGTCAATCAAAGAGAAATACAATAAAATAAGAGAAATAAATAAAGAAAAATAAATAAAATAATGAAGAGAAATAAAATTTTGTGACAGAAACTGAATCGTATATGTACTTTTATATTATAATAATAATAAGCAATCATAAAACAGGTACCTAAAAACTGAAATGTGGAACAGGGATAAATCAAATGGGTAACAGAGTTTAAATATCGAGGTGAGTGGATGAAACCCAACATGTCTGAGAAAGAAGCTTTCATGTCACGCCTGAATAAAATGGAAATGGCATAACATCTAACCAAGGATGTATTCAACTAAAGATCGATATCAACGCCAAGTTCAGACACTGCCGCACAGTCATTCGTCCGGAGACCCTCTATGCATAGGAGTGCCTTGCAATGAACAAAAGCTCCTCATTGAGAAACTTGAGATAAAAGTAAGATTTTGAGAAAAATCTTGGACTCCATCAAAGACAGAGGTGAATATATAACACGGCATAACCCAGAGCTCTATTTCCAAGTAGAAAAGATAACCGATACACTGTGGAAGAGAAGGATTGTTTTCTATGGCTACATGACAAGAATGAGCCCTGTAAGTTCAAGATAGGGGATCTTCTCCTACTTTCAAGGTAAGATGAGAAAAGTGGCCTGGTTCAGTGAGGTAGAAAAATGTACAATAAGTGGGCATCTCACATGATGGAATCCTGGAACCCAACCAACTATGAAGGAACTTCAAGGCCACAATAGTTCCCAAGAAAAGCCGAAGCTGAAAACAGGGAAGGTATGGACCGAAGAAAGAAAGGAGCAAGACCGGCAACGAATACGGGTGTACTGTGCAAATGTTAAAACGCGGGGAAGGAGACGTTGGCCGGAAAGACATGAATGATGAATAATATTCCTGTATATAATAGTTGCATTAAGCAAGAACCTAAATATTAAATATAGATTATCATAATTTACTAACAAATATTACTCATTTGTTGTACTCACTTTGAGCAATCTTCAAATGAAGACGTGTGTATTGCTCTGAGCATTGAAACCCACCTGCAGGAATCCGTTTGTGTACGGAATTGAAATCTAGTGAACAGCTGCCGGAGTTTAAAATATAATATTTCCATTTTTGTATTTTATGGCAACCGTAGAGTATAAATTCTTCAAGAATAGCTTTCCTTTTTTTTCCCCCTGATCGGCCTTGGCATTCGGAGAATGGTGTTCCTATTTTATTTCATTGATAAAGTATTCATCACATATTAGATCCTACTCTAAGCGACGGAATCAAAATTTAGACAGACTGAGCATCTTCTTCAAATATCTTGCCTTACCTTCTTCAAGAATACCATATTTCTACTATTATATTGCATATAGTTTATTGGCCGTGCCGTTAGAATCGCGCAGGCGTGAGCTTGCATTCGGGAGAAAGTGCGTTCGAATCCCAACGTCGGCAGCCTTGAAGATGGTTTTCCGAGGTTCCCCTATTTTCACACCAGGCAAATGCTGGTGGTGTGCCTTAATTAAGTGCATGTCTGATACCTTTCCCGCCCCTGTCACCGAAAAACTTCGATGTGCTAGTGTAACGTTTAGCAAGTAGGAAACATATATACAGGGGTATATATTATGTTACAAGGAGGGTGATAACATACCACTTTTATGCCGAAGGTTCTTACTGTACTGGTACCTATTTCATAATAGAATCGTTTTAGTACTAAAATATAAATTGTATTCGAGTGATGACAGAGTTTTATCACATTCTCCATGAAGAACAGTAGGAAAATCGTTACGATACATCACTAAATATTTTAATTTAACTGAAAATTTTCGCTATATTTTGGAGGTGTCTTTCTGTCTTAACACAGAATGGAATTTCTGATCACATTACATGAGCGGTATGCGTTAGTAAAGTGAACCGCATACCGGCCATAACTCAAGTTCCATAACACACACATAACCATGTAGTTAATTTCCTGTTAATGAGGAGCTCTATTAGGAGCTCCTGAGCTAAAGACACCACAACGTGGTCTACCACACCTAAAAATATTTTCGTTCCCCTAGGATGGTGATAACCCATGTTACAGACGGATTAATTAATTAATTAATTAATTAATTAATTGGTGGTGGACGTCCCATCGTACTAACTGTCAAACTCATGTCCCAGTGTCACTGAAACCTCAGAGGAAAATGCTCTCAAATAAAAGGTCTTCGCAGGAAGTCGCATGGAGAAACTTTATTTTGCAAGCAGATATAAAGGTACGCATTAGTGGGGCACTGATTCGCATTGCTATTCAACATAGTCACCATTCTTCTTCCAGCACTTGTTCCTACAGTAGCTGAAGGCATAGATGCCGGCATGAAAGTAATCTACGTCCAGTGTCTGAAGCCACGTCATGACGGCATGCTGAATGGCCGAAGTAATTACAAGCCAGGTGCTTTTTCAACGCTCCGAGGAGATAGAAATCACTGAGTGCCATGTCAGGACTGTAGGGAGGATGGTCGCAACAGGGGAGTGGCAGTGAATGCTGCCAGTTACTGTGACACACTGGATGGTTAGCAATTCGCAGAAAACAACATGGAATTCACTCAGGAAGCGTCGTGCTGCTACACGACAACGCCAGATCTTATGCAACCAAAAGTGCGCGTGAATTGTCACGGCATTTCAGGTGGGGCGTACTAGGTCATAGGAAAATTTACCCACAGGTTCGCCGCATGGATTTATAACTGACCCAACTATCTAAACAGAGGCTTTTGAAACCCAATAATTGGATGCTTACAATTTAAAGGGTGATGTCTATGGACCCACAACCGACACAGAGAAGTTTTATGGCGATGATGGGATAGGAAAGGGCTACGACTGGGAGGGAAGTGATCGCGGCCTTTAAAATGTTATTCGTCTGGTGTAAAAAATTGAAAACCACAAAGTGACCATCTTCAAGGCTGTCGACAGTGGGGTTCGAGCAGACTGTCTTCCGAAAGTGAACCTAACCGCGTAGCCATCTCTCTCGGTTATAAGTTAACATCTAAATTAGTAGTCGATTTGTAGCTAGAGCTTGAGCTGGAGGTAAAAGAAGTCATATTCGCAGAGTTTTGTAAGCTATTGCGAACGGACTTTTTTTTAAAAATATATGAACTTGGTGGACCTGGTGGAACTTTATATAACAGTTGGGAGTAACCTGCGAAATAGCTGACATTTTCCTGCTAGAACAGATTACTTTCTCCCCTTCACTGCGCATATACTACTCATCGTCTGTCTGTCTGTCTGTCTGTCTGTCTGTCTGTCTGTCTGTCTGTCTGTCTGTCTGTCTGTCTGTCTGTCTGTCTGTCTGTCTGTCTGTCTGTCTGTCTGTCTGTCTGTCTGTCTGTCTGTCTGTCTGTCTGTACACCTGTAGGTAAGCAGGTAAGTAGGTAGGTATTAATGTTCTGTTCTAACTCGAAAACCGGGCGAGGTGGGCGTGCGGTTAGAGGCGCGCGGCTATGAACTTGCAACCGGGAGATAGTGGGTTCGAATTCCACTGTCGGCAGCCCTGAAGATGGTTTTCCGGGTTTTCCCATTTTCACACCAAGAAAATGCTGGGGCTGTACCTTAATTAAGGCCACGGCCTATTCCTTCCAACCCCTAGGCTTTTCCTATCCCATCGTCGCCAAAAGACCTATGTGTGTCGGTGCGACGTAAAGCAAAAGAAATAACTCGAGAAACACTGGACAAATTTTTATGTTGTTTTTCCTGTTGCGTGGAAGATCTCTCGAGGCAAGTTTTCATGTATTACATACTGAACTATGATTAAAAGTAGCCTACCAGTAACGGTATTATACGAAACAACTAGAAGAAAATAACACCACGAGAATAATTTTTCGGCTTACGCTGCCTAAACCGTTTAGATATCCACAAACTATATGCGTAAGAATTGTAGAGTATATTAATTTCTACAAAAAAGAAGTCTGCGGGACTCCATAAACTTGTACATCCTAAAAAGTTGCATTTAGCAGTTGAGATTAAGATATGGTTGTGATATGCAGCTGACAAATATAGCGGCAGGTAGTTCAACTTTGCTTTACTTGCTGATCCAGTCGTAGAGTAGAGTTTGTTAACACGTTAGACTGCACTAGTGCAGGAGTGATAAAGTTTTAGTGATGTAAATGTTAATTAACTGTTTTAAATGTTTTGGAAATATGGACGATTCTATTGATTTTATACTATGTTCTCTTAATTTCAAGATGTTATTTTACAGCACTTTTGTAATACTGTATAAGGATTAGGCCCACCCCATTTATATTTTATTTTAAAATTTAAATTCAAGGGTATTTTATGATTAATAATAACAATAAGGAATAAGGAAGGTAAAGACATTCAGATATTTGGGGTAAACAATTCAAGAAAATGGTTTGGAAAAGACCAATATAGAGGAAACGATACTCAAGATGGGAAGAGCATACGGTATACTAGGATTATCAACAAAAAGTGTTTATCTACAAACCTCAAAATACAACACTACAACACAGTAGTCAAACAAGAATGCCTATACGCGGTGAATATCTAGTGCTAAATTACAAGGTGAATAAATTAGAAATAATTGAAAGAAAAACTGTATGGAAAATACACTGTCCGACAAGAAATACAGAACTCTGGAAACCAAGAAGTAATGATGAAATATACCAGAACAGACAACAGAGACAATGTGGAAGAGGTGATCAATATTTTTGCACATTTATACAGAATGGATGACAAGAGGTTAACAAAACAGATTGGAATAAGAAGTCAACAACATTCCGGATTCATGAAGTCAAGGAAGATTTGGAAAGAAAAGAACATAAGAGAAGAAGTAGCAACATAGAGAGAGATTTTAAGAAAGAAATTGTTAAATATGGAAGGATTCCGAGGGGTGGAGGGGAAGAAAACAGGCTTAAAATTGATCGAGGATAGGAAAAGGTGACAAGTGAGCAGATGAAGGAGTATCGGAGGAAAAAGAAGCAACAACAAAGGAAGAAGCATTGAAATATCCGCGTGATCCCCAGCAGATCCTAACGGAGAAGGATATAATAATAATAATAATAATAATAATCATCATCATAATAATAATTGTACCGGGTGGTACACCTCTTCGCCGCACGTTTAAATCTTGCGCCAATTAGAACTCCTCTACAGGAGAAACACTGAACTTGGAACTAGACCAACTTAAATTTAAATTTTTCCTCTGAAGGTGTCACTACTGTAAATTTTGTGATTACGAAGTTGTCAGTACTGTGTGGATTTCAACTTGTTTTGTTTTCCATTGATCAAGAAGTGTGGACATTCTCTCATAAATGTCTTTACTAAAAAACTATGATCATGCACCCTGGTGCGAAATGAAGGAACTTTATTTGAAGAAATTGTGTATTCATAAGTTTGTTGTTAACTAAATTTCGTTCATTCAGTTGTGGGTTGGCAATATTTCTCTTTCTTTCCGCCAGTTTTGAATTTAGCCAATCCAGAATTTCTGTAATTAATTTCTAACCAATCACTGGCTTCTTCTTCGTTTTGGTGTATAACTTTAAGCTAACCAATAAAAGTGAGAGAGTGTGGCTTTATTATTCATGAAAGGTCTGGAACTTTCCCCGAGGGTTTATAAACTGCGGATTTTCACGTCTCTTGGCAACTCGATCAACATCTAACTAAGTGTGTGTACGTAAAGCAGGAGACGGGAAGCGCCTCTTTCATCTGAGAGCAGGTCTTCAATAAGGTAATGGCCATTTAACATCTTTATTTCTTGCTAGCTCAGCAGTTTAACCCACGGGAAAGGTCCGAAACCATTTACAATATAACCTCATTTCCTAAATATGTAATTTTCTGCAGGCTTATGTAAAATCTTACTTAAATCTGTAACTGTAATTCGGGGATAGAGAGTGATTTACCCTCTCGAGCTCCCATTCATTTTGGTTTGAGGTGACTACTGTACGTTTTGGTAACTGATTGTCTTCTTTTCCTTAATGTTTTAAATTTCTTCCTTATACGAGTCACCTCCATAGTTAGGAACTAGCCCCTGTTTCATCGGCCTAGTGCCTTTTAGGTTTTAAAATGTGTATTTAGTAGTGCAAGTACACGCCTCCATTCTTTTTGGTATTCCGGGCCATTTACTTAACCTGTTCTTTTCCTGCTAAGGCCCAGTAGATTGGGTACAAGATACCCCCATGTCATTGTTGTAAGTCGTGCCTGGATGGCAATCAATTGTAAAGTCTGATATTGCCTTGAATATGCGTGAAAAACTGAAAGCGTGTTAGCTCTTTTCCAGTGTGTAAAAGTACCTCTAGGAGGCTTAACCTTGTAATTCACGGCGCTGGTGCTCCATGTATGAAGGGGTTTTCTGCCCTTGAAAGTATTGTGCTTGGTATACTCGAGCTAGAAGCTCAAGGAAATTGTAAAGCGAGGGGCGTAAGGCCCAGAATTGTTCTGATCTTGGCTTTTTATGGTCTTGTACCTGATTGTCGGTTATTTGTTGACTTGTTATTATTTGTTACATTTTGAAATTCTATGTGAAAATTGTAAAGTTTTGTCATTTTCGAAAAATAACCTTTAATGAAATTTTAATTCATATCTCGGCTTTGTAGTTAGACCCATTCACCCCGGCACCTTCCTTCATCTCTGCTGATCCACCAAATCACGGTAATAATATTAATAATAATTGTACCGGGCGGTACACCTCTACACCGTTTATTTAAAAGTTGCGCCAGTTGAAACTCCTCTTCTGGAGGAAGGTTGAACTTTATCTACTCTATTAATTCTCTACTTTCTCAGAAGATGTCACCACGTGGAAAATTTTGAGTTTTTGAACTGTGTCACTTTTGATGTGTTTTTGTTTCGCTTGAAGTAAGAAGTGTGAACTTTCTCTTCTAGAGGACACTACTGAAGATCAACAATAGTGCACCCTAGTGCGGAGTCAAAGAACTATTTTGTTGGAGAAATTTTTATTTCAAAAGTTTGTTTCTTGTTAAATTTCTTTCTGTTATGGTTTAAGTTGGCTGTATACCCCTCTTTTTCCCCTTGTTTTAGATTTATCCAATCCCGAATTTCTTTTAGTAATTTCTGACCAATCTGGTGTATCTTCCCCCAACTTGTATCTGTTGCGGGGTCCTATCCAATAAAAACATTGTGGGCGGGTGTTTTCATTCCCCTAACGCCTAGAAACTTCCGCGAGAGTATATAAACTGCTGATTTTAGGGTCTCCGGGCCACTTCTGTTCCATCTTTCAGTGTGTTAAGTACATAGCAGGAGGCGGGAGGCGCCTCTTTCTTCGGCAGCGGTCAACAATAAGGTAATGGCCGATTAATAAATTCTTTCTTTTCTTGCTCAGCAGTTTAACTCTCGGGGCGGGTGCGAAGCGTTCCACCATGTAACCTTTTCCTAAAATGTAACTAGTCTTTTCTTCTATTCTCTTGAAAAGCTACATACTGGGATAGAGAGTGCTAACCCTCTCGAGCTCCCACTCATAATGTTTTGAGGTGAACTTATTGTTTCTCAACCTATTCTTCGATAACGTAAAACAAATTGTTCTTTTCTAAGTCACCTCTGTAGTATGGGATTAGCCCTTGCATCAGTGGCCTAAGAGCCAAAGTAGGTCTTAAAATCAAAGTGTATTAGGAGTGCAAGTTCGCCTCCTCTCAAATTGTTTTAGAGGTCATTTAATTAACCTGCTTTTCATTTAATAGACCTCAGTAGATTGGGTATTTTACCCCTGGGTTTGTGTCCGTTGTGGACAACTTGAAGGTGGAGTTTGGTGTGGCCTGGGAGAGGCTTAAATTAAAGAGCGTGTGGCTCTTTTGGAAACGGAGTGTTGTGTGCCCCGAGGAGGCTTAACTGTGTAATTTGGAGCAAGTGCTCCAGGGTTTGATTGGGGTCTTCTGCCCCTTTGTTAAAATTTGTATATCGGAAAGTTGGGCTAGTTGCTCAAGAATTGTGAACTCAGGGCTCGAAGCCCAAACTCTGTAACCACTGTAATTGTACATTTCAAATTGTGTTTCGGCTACTAAGTACCTGTTCTTTGTTATTACTTAATATTGAAAAGAAAATATAACCTCGTTAAATTTTACATTAACTTTGATTCCGTAGTTTGAAACCCATTCACGCCCGCACCTTCTTACACCTCTACCTACCGCTAAAACACGGTAACAATAATAATAATAATAATAATAGTAATAATAATAATGCTGTATGTTGGTATTACAGCCAACGGCCGTAGCCGTGTTGAAACACCGGATCCCGTGAGATCTCCGAAGTTAAGCAACAATAGGCGTGGTCAAGATTTGGATGGGTAGCCACGCGCTGTTTGTGGCGGGTAAGGTAATGGGGGAGCGGAAAGGAACTGGCCACCCTACCGAACGCAAACTCCGGCTCAGGCACACCTCTCCGGAGGTTCGGACCTGCTTGCGGGCAGAATACACCCTTACCTTACCTGTATGTTGGGTATTCAGCCGGAAGGCTGGTTTGATCCTCCACAGTTCCACCAAAATCTGCCAAGATATCCTAGGTGTCACTGAAGAGGCATACTAGGGAAATAAGGAGTGAGGTAAATAATAATAATAATAATAATAATAATAATAAAAAGAAAAATTTGATAAGCATGAAATTAAATTTCAAAGAGGTTTGGTATTATATCAGGCATTGAAATAACGAAATAACTTTTGTCTTTGTTACTACGTAAAAAATCCAAGCTTGCTTTTTCAACCTGTTTATACAGATCATGCAGGCACTATACGCTACTTCTTCCTACAGACCCGTATAGTGAAAAAGACTCTTAAGATCCTGTTTTGAGAAAGTATCTAATCCTGGTGATCTAATCCATTCGTGCCTGAATGCCCAGCCCGTAATGATTAAAGCAGGGCGGATGATGCGGCATCGACGGTATGCATCTTTGTTGAGTGATATCTTGGAAATGGACAGCCAGTAAGCTGGTTTTCAAACAATCAAATTGCAAAAGTTAATTTGTCCGTTTAATTGCCATCATGAATGGGATCCTGTAACGCTCATAGTTGTGAGGACATTTCATAATTACATATTGAACAGTTATACTTAATTACTTTATAATAACCACATGTCAACGTGGATTGCACAATATAATTTATTTCATTGTCACAAATCTCTCTGAATGATTCATCCAGTTTAAATTAAATTGAATATAAGCTCTTTCCAAATGATACACGAGCCCCTCTAACTGATGAAATGTTTATCTACATTTACGTCACAGTTGATCATCAAGGAATTAGCGACCGGGTTAAATTAGTGACCACTGATCAATTCCGACAAAATAATGTGTATTCAAACAATATAATTAAAATATAAATTAGGTTCTTTTGTTCTCTCAAAATAGTATATTTTTATATCTTCGGTTGCGGTGGTCCCATTCATTAAAATAAACAATGACTAATGCAAAAGCGCTTGAAAAAATAAGGTAGCAAGAGCTCAAGGGTGGAATGTTCCCATTCTCACACGTGTTTAAATTACCCGCCAGAACCTAAGCAAAATATTTCAGCTTTGTAATGCAGCCGTGCATATGTTATGTCATATCCTCGCAATACCAGATGAAAATAGCCTGTGTGCTGGTATGCAATAGCGGTAGTATCATCCAGTTTTTTGCGTCTGAATGGCACCTCATCACCTTGACTATATCAACAGGTTCGTGTTCGTGTTGCTGCACTATAATATCCAGAACAACTTTAGAATGCCAAAAAGAAAGGTATTAAACTATCAAATAGCATACGGAAGCTAAAATATGCAACAAAGGCAAAATATTAACTGGTGCTACCACTGCCAAACGTACGGAAACATATTTCTCTCTATGTAACACTTCGACAGATCCACCCAGATTTAAAAAAGAAAAGCGTATTGCCTGACTTCCGGGCTCTAGTTATTACATATTTGAAGATGCTAATCCGAATGGTTTCAGGCTCACAGTGACTGGGTCGCCGGAGAGGCGAACGCAAGTCCAGCAGTCGAAATAATGAACAGTATACATTAATTACATATTCTTCAATGATGTGCCCACAAATGACTACACGTAATGACAATGGTGTGTTTGTGACTAATACCACTTTGAGTAAAGAGACTAAATCATCTTACACTCACTGCCCCTCATGACATTTTTGAAAAGTTCACGAGCTCTTTGCACAGATCCAGGTATAATTGTTCTCCATCAAATGTGGAGATGGAATGTAAACAGCGAGGTCCTTATGTCTAGGTTTCCATCTGCTATGTAAATGAAACAAGTGTAGCGCTTCCCTTTGATGCGTTTACTAAGCATCTTCCTCCACCTCGTTTCTCAGTACTCACCTTGGGCAAATATAATTAAATTTTCCCATTCTGGTAACAAACTTGCCCGCTGTGTTTCAATATTACCTTCCGTATACGGTAGATACATTTTATACGCACGGTTTTTATGCTTTCAATTTATACATCACTCAAAATCCTTAGCAAATTTTATTGTTTTACACGTAAATCATTATCTGTCATGACCTGTACTCGTAGCAAATCACGTTCAGCACTTGACATGGAAGTAAAATATTCACTAAGGTCATTATGATTGCGGAAGTAGTTCAGGGCGGCTTCAATGAAGGATTTTTCACCCGCTCCCTACTCGAATGCTCCGATAATTCTGGCCAGATGGTCAGTAAATTTTGGAGTACCATATAGTTAGTGAAAAAAAATTGGTTTCCTACTCCGGGTTTTACTTCCTCTCACATCAGCAGATACTCCATGAACCACGCGAGGCTGAATGCATCCAGTTATAATCTTCGGTCCCGGATTACAAACTATGAAATTATCAGGAATCCAAGCAGAGATGCTTGATTGCGGTTGAGAAATGTTATCCTGAAATCTGTAGCCGGTTTTATTGTTCTTATTAGTCTTGAGGAATTGCAATTGAAAATACTTTACATGATAATATATATCTCTCATAATATTGTAAAATATGGTGTATCAGAATATTTTGCAAATCTTCGGGCACAGTATTAAGCGGAATAAAGATAGCTTGGGAAAGGTCATTGTGTAAGGAAGAATGCTGGGGGAAAGTCTGCCCAAGAAACACACATGACTCTTACTTTTCACTCATATATGTGTCTTCCGTACCCAATCTCTTTGACGTTCTATTATTCAAGCCCAACCTACCTCGGTGCTTTCAAGCTCTTTGCTCGGGATGGCTGTTTGGCATTAAAGTATTCCGTCGAACGCGCAGTTGTCCATGATGTGTTGTGAGTGAAGTACTGCGAGGGATTGAGAGTGTAAGTCCATGGTGAAGAATAATAACATATGTGAGTAAATGTATGTTGGGTATTCAGCCCGAAGGCTGGTTTGATCCTCCACAGCTCCGCCAACAGCTGTCATAAATAGTCCAGGTGTCACTGAAGAGGCGTACTAGGGAAATGAGGAGTGAGGTAGTTTCCCGTTGCTTTCCTCACCGGGCCAGAAGTTGCTATTACATATCAGTCTGCCAAGCCCACTGAAATGCATGCACCAACCGACACTATGGGCGATATTTTCACACCATTCATAACAGGGACTGGCTGCATAAGGAATTGTATTTCTAACATCACTCATACCTCAGTCACTTTCATATTGTCAAAGCCAAGGATGAGACTGAGACAGGTCAATGAAAGTGACACGATATAGCCCATTCCAGAAGACATAGTGCACTGTAAACACTACATCTCGCCAGCTAAGGCATGTGGTCACGATAATCAAGCATTATCTTAATGACTAAATGTAAGAATTATTAATTTTTTTAGTTCCTCAACATGAATACATTAAAGCACCGATGGACAAGTACCTTACACTTTTCCGAATGTTAGAAAAGTTACAGGAAGCCAAAATTTAGATCTCTAATCCTCCTGCGATTCTGTTTTCAACTCATTTTCTATTGCAAAATGCACATCTTATCAGACATTTTCTCCATCATTTGAAGGATATTTCACAGAAGTCTACATAACTTTAAGATTACATGAATAATTCTCTCTATTCAGGAATCTGTCAGACAGTAATTGAGTGTTTGATCCAGATCTCGATATTTCAATTAGGGTTTATCCAACTTAAATACTTTAAGATCATATGAACAATTCTCCATTCTTATCTCTGAACTTCGTCGTTTAGTAATTATTGAGTGTTCATCGGTTTCGATTTCTTATGAACATCGAGGTAGCCACAAGAATCTGGAACAAACAACGTTCTGTCCTCTTCTCACGTTTATTTTAATTACGTTTGTCTCATAACACAGGATTCGGAACTGTCATTATCTGTATCAATTTAAACTATGACATTCTAGTCAAGACCTGAATGTGCCCTCACAAAAGGAGCTTTGGGGAAAGAGACTAACTATACCAATTCATTGTTAGGGTTCACATCATATTGCACAATTACATACCCCATAAGATGTCAGCGACAAAGCCTTACATTTATTGTATTTAAATAGACTTTACTTGTCACGATCAGCTAGTCTAGGTTGATTTCGAAAAGTATAGAGTGTCCAACATAGAGTAACAAATCTTATCAGTCAAGCTAGCTTATATCTGAAGTTGTTTTCAAATTGATAAATTAGTACTATGAACTGCCCAAAAATAGACTATTATCAGCAACCGTTTCCATCAACATATTTCATAATTTAATTATTTTAAACCTATTCAATCAATCAATCAATCAATCAATCAATCAATCAATCAATCAATCAATCAATCAATCAATCAATCAATAAATCAATCAATCAATCAATCAATCAATCAATCAATCAATTTAGGGTGGTCACCCAAGAGGCAGATTCCCTGTCAATTGTTTTCCTAGCTTTTTCTTAAACATTTTCAAAGAACTTGGAAATTCATCGAACATTTCCTTTGATAATTTACTCTAATCCCTTGCCCTTCGTCCTATAAATGAATATTTGCCCCAATCTGTCCTCGTCAATTCCAACTTTATCTTCATATTATGATCATGCCTACTTTTGAAAGATCCACTGAAGCTTATTCTTCTACTTATGTCATTCTACGCCATCTCACCACTCACAATTCGAAACATACCACATAGTCGAGCATTTCGTCTCCTTACTCCCAAGTCTTCCCATTTCAAAGTTTACAACATGTTAGTAACGCTACTCCTCTGTCGGAAATCACCCGGAACAAACAATGCTACTTTCCTTTGAATTTGTTACAGTTCTTGTATCAAGTAGTCCTTATGAGGGTCCCATACACTGGGGCCCTACTGTAACTGCGGTCTTACTAGAGACTTCCCTCTCCTTTACATCCATACTACAACCTCTAAATACTCGTTAATTTGAAGATCATTCCTTATATTAACACCTAAGTACTTCCATTGTTCCCCATGAGGTACCATCACCCCATCGACACAATAATTAAAACTGAGAGAACTTTTCCTCTTGTTGAAACTTACAACTTGACTTATCATCACATTTACATTCATACAATTGTTTGCTGTCCATCTCACCACATTGACTAAGCCCCCTGCAGTCGCTCACAATCCTGCAACGCTTTTACTACTCTATACAGTATTACATCATCCGCAAGTATCCTTATCCATGATTCCATACCTTTACTGCACAGATCTCCATCATTATCACACATAATATTCTTTCTTCACCAATTATTAATGATCTGTTAGACTTTTTATTTATTTATTTATTTATTTATTTATTTATTTATTTATTTATTTATTTATTTGCCCTTATGGAGAGTGTTTGAACTCGAATATATCATGATGACACAATTTTCACTTCTTTTTCTTCTTCTTCTTCTCTTCCCATAATCTCTTCATCCTTTGTTTCCTTTGTTCTGTGCACGATGTTCCTGTCTTCTTCTTCACATTTACTATAACTTTTGTATTCCTAATTTTGTTCCTTAATTCTCTTTCTGTCTCTTATCACTTGCTTGTTGATCCTCACTTGCCTTAAGTCTTCCTCTATTTCATGATACCAATATTTTCTTGCTTGAATTGTTTTCTACATCAAAGATTTTCTCTGAAAGTCTCTTGTTGTCCATTCTCTGTATATGTGCCCATAGAAAGTTAGTCTGCGTTTCCTGATCATGTTTGTGAGTCCATCAGTGTGCTGGCACAGCTCTTCGGTAGATCGTTTCATCCACATGCTATGTCCAAACATTTTTCTGAGAATGTTACGTTCCACTTGTTCTGTCCCTATGATGCCTGATGCTCCAGTTGTGGTCGTTTCTGACGCATACAATGTTTCTGGTAATACCACTGTTTTGTAGTGTCTAAGTTTGGCCTGTCTTGATATGCTTTTCTTATTATAATGTGACTATGTGAGTTTATTTATTTATTTATTTATTTATTTATTTATTTATTTATTTATTTATTTATTTATTTATTTATTTATTTATTTATTTATTTATTTATTTATTTTACCCTTTAAGGTAATAGCCACCAACATTACCTTCATGCTATAAATTTCGGAATTGCACGTGTTGCATTTCTGATGATTACATATCCCCACATGATGTCAGCGACATAGCTTTACATTTACTGTATGTAATTACTAGCTTTACAAGTTCGACAATACCAACCGTGAAATATCATTACACAGCATTAATGCTTGCAGTCCTGGCATTAATTTGAAAGCCATGTTACACGGGCTAAGCTTAATTGTGTGCACTTACTGTACACTAATCCTATCTGAGAGGAACCTCCAATGATCTAATTGATTTGTCTACTGTAAGGTGGATGTTGCGCAGAACTCCTATGCAAGTAAATGAAGTGCTGGATGCAAGAGCAGCATAACGGCACGTTGGGAAACGTACCAATGGAGTAGAAGTGTACTAGACTAAATCATAGAGAAAATTATACTCAAAACAAGCAGCGTGATGTTATTATCTTGTTTTCTTTTATCACGGTACCAACAGAATTACCGTTTCTGACATGGGGAGTTTTGTTTACGAAACTGACAAAGAAAACACTCGCCTCCTATCATAGTTCTCAAGTTCCAATGAAAATGTTACGTCTGGACATCTCTTATGGAAATAGTTGGACGGTGGTAGAGAATACTGTAACACCCCCGCTAAAATCGTTGACCCTGAGACAGGGTGAATGCTACCGTTCCTAACTCCTCTTCCTATAAACATGAGCCTCTGGTAATCATAATATATCCTTTTCTCTACTGTTTGCATATTCATGTGTTAGGAAATGCGTAGTTTCCTATACTCACTCCAAATTCTTGCCTACAGTTAAATAAGAACGAGTGTAGAAAAGGCTACTGACGTATTCCATTAGAGCCACCTCATACTAACGAACTGTTACCCCGCCAGCATGTTCCAGTTCCATAGGTATATTTAAGTAATGGATTATCAGATTTTTACGACACTTTTGGATTCGCAGTTCTGTAACAGATGGTACCGTAAAAATATATCAAGAGTAGCAATCTATGTATTTACGGCAGTACCCAAGTAGCAGGTCCCCTCTCTAGTGTCTTACCAGTGACATATACGCCCCAATGAATATATATCCTTATATTAAACTCCGATAATAATAATAATAATAATAATAATAATAATAATAATAATAATAATAATAATAATAATAATAATAATTACGGCTGGATGATTTTTCCTCACGCCAACCTCAGCTTTGCAGCTAATAAAGATGAAGTGAATTATGAATAATTATTGTTATTATTTTTCCTTTCTTTCCTGTGAAAGATATGATTTGCGAAATTTAACATATTTCGGTAGAGGAGACCACGAAATTATCAATTTACAAAATTGAGGGCGGTCTGAGACATCAGTATCAAAAATCCCAGCGGAAGCTAATTCTTTTTTTACTTCATTGAGCCACAGGCTTCCAGTCTTGTAGCTTTTGATGAGTGAGAAAATCTTCGCAAGCCTGCTGTAATCCGTTCTCGCCCATGAATTTTCCGGAGGATACGTCTTTCAATTATTTCCAGGTCGTCCATGGTGCCTTTCTTGTTAATCAGTAAGGTCTCGGCAGCATATAAGAACATGGGTATGGCAAAAGTTTTGTAATGGCATATTTTGGCGTTCTTCGAAATGCAGTTCTTGTTGTAACGTTTTTGCGGCAGTTGGTTTTATTTGTTTATTTATTTATTTATTTATTTATTTATTTATTTATTTATTTATTTATTTATTTATTTATTTAATCCATTTACGCTCCAGGGTAAGTTTCTCTCCCGGAGTCAGCGGTGGATCCCACCTCTTTCCCCTCAAGGGCAGTGTCCTGGAGCGAGAGACATTTCATCGTGGATACAACTGGGGAGGAGTGCCAGTACATCTCCCAGATGGCCTCACTTCTATGCTGAACAGGGCCCTCGTGAGATATGGGAAGGGGTAGCAAAGGAAGCGGGATGTAAGCGGCCGTGCCCTTATGTTAGGTACCATCCAGGAATGTACCTGGAGAAGAAGTGGGAAACCACGGAAAGCCCCTTCGAGGATGGCCGAGGTGGGAATTGAGCCCCTTCTATCCAGTTGACCTCCCGAGGCCGAGTGGACCCCGTTCCAGTCCTCGTACCACTTTTCAAATTTCGTGGAAAAGCTGGAAATCGAACCTGGCCTCCGGGGGTGGCAGTTAATCACACCAAGTTTTAACTTCTTTCGTTAGGGTCTAAGTGTTCCAGGTTCATAAGGATTTCAAGAGCTTCCCATTTTAATATTAGGCCAATGATGGGATTTTTCCTTTATTTTCTTACCAGCCAAGTCCAGCTACTGTAAAATCTTTTCCTCAAGTATTTATCTCAAAACAACTTTTAACATTTAACTGTACCCAAATGGAATTTCCGCCACGCAGGAAGTAGATACTGTAATTGTAAAAAGTATCTCAAGATCCTAAAATGAAGAAAAAATTGTGAAACTATAGGACTTACAATGTCTTATATTGAGTTTCTCCTCCACCGTTTCATCATTAATTTGCTAGTTTAATAGTTTGAAATAATTGTAAGCGTGGAATTGAGCCATCTCGAAAGCTATCTTAAAATCTGCTGGATTCCTTTGTACCTCCTGTTTTTCTTCTCTTCCTTTAATATAAAGTTGCCTAACCTTCCCTCCATTCTTCTAACTTTTATCACTCCTCGCCACCTTCTCGATTTAATCCTCAATGTCCCTCAGCTATGCAAAGCTATCCTTTGCATTGTGAATAGGTACGCTGCCTCCAGTGCACTTTAAATGCGGGGCCTCGAAACGCATTTATATCGAGAAAAGCAGAATAGATGAAAGTAAATCCCAAGGGAGATACCTCCCCTTTCTAAATGACAGGCTATCGTGAACGGGATCTCTCCCCAAATACTTAGTTCAGAAGATTACATTTAACTTGGAAGGCTTAGATGCTGCGAAGAAAGTCCTCTAGGGATAAAATCTAAGCAGTCCTTAAATAGCAACATTAATGTACATTTTTACGTAGTAAAACAGAGACAAGTAACAGCAAAGCCATCCGAAACAGACCAAAAAGGTCCATGAAGGAGTAGAAAGTCAAGTACTGGACTACTCATAACTTAGGCTCTACATAGAAGTGTTCCACGAGTTAGTTGCATGCTAATCGTAAGGTGATTCCAAGATACTTCTATAACTTTTACTAGTTCTACTTCTGTTTCCTCCAATGTCGATCTGCCTTTAGCTGTATGATTTCTCCTTTTTATAAATAGCATGTGCACTGTCTTAATCTGATTAATAATTAATTGTTATCCTTAATCCAGGCATATAAATCGTTCAGAATTTTCTGTAACTTGACCTTGTTTCGTGAGCCTAGGGCCATGTCATCTATATACATATAAATTGAAACAGGGGTAATCTTCTCTAAGATGTTCGTGATGTCTGGTGTAGCAGTGTTGAATATAATGGGACCCACTGGATCTCCCTGTGGTACTCTCTGGTCTTAATAATTTCTCTTCAGGTTTAGACTCCATATTTGATTTCAATTCTGTTGTAAGCCGAAATGTTTCCAATCGTTTCTATCATGACATCATTTTCTCCTATCATGAATTTCAATTTTTGTAATAGCTTCGTCGTGCTTAGTAATTAGAAACCTTTAATGTAGTCATTGTACACAGCATGATTTTTGCCTTTGCGGTGTCTTAGGATTTTAAGAATATTATGGCTCTTGTAATGCCGATCTTCATTCTCTTAACCAGAACTGCTTATGGGGTATTTGTGAGTCTACATTTGCAGTGAGTCTTTTGGTGAGTAATTTTGAGTATGTATAATTCAAATATAGTGCATTCCAAGGTTATTGTTCTATACGGATTTGGATCAAACGCTTTTCCTTCCCTTTATACAGATCGTTTAATTTCCTCTAGTCATCTGGTATTTAAGGAAGAGCCATACATTCATAAACGACTTCAGTCCATACGTCAAACAGAAATTTCACTGTGTCTTTCAGCATCTCACTGTAAATCCCGTCGGGTAAAATTTACAATTTACAAAGCCTGTTACATCCCTGTAGGGCAAAGGCATCCTACCATCCACTAAGAGTAACTCAGCTGAACTCACTGGCGTTCGAAGTCCTGTTTTGTTGCCAATTTCATCCAGTAATTTCCTTAACAGAATGAATTGGTTCTTGCCCATTATTGGAAAAAATTGCGGTCATCTGCAAAGGCCAGCTACTTGATTTGAATTTTATAATTGACTAGTTTGCCAAAAGCCACTCCTTTATATTTCCTTTTCCCAGGTTCTCATCATTTTTTCAATTACAAGATAGAATAAAAGAGGGGGTAGTCCATCTCCTTGTCGGACCCCTGTGTTAATAGAAAGAGGCTCAGATATTATTATTATTATTATTATTATTATTATTATTATTATTATTATTATTATTATTATTCACTGCAATTGAGAGATCTTTGTCTGAGCCAATATTATTTTTCGTTTTAGCATGATGGACTTCATTGATGGCATCCTGGTAGTGGAACTGCGCCGTTGCACTAATGCAGTTTCGTTTCAATCCAACGATTCCTTCTTAGTTTGTAAATTTGAATACCATTAAATGTTTGTTTGTTTGTCCAGCCCTTGTCCCTTTTCTCTACGGGGTCGGATATGAGGTGAGATGAAACTGCCGTTGTGAAATGTATTTACTGTATATATGACCTATAAAGAAGAAAAATTATATGTGAGGAACTTTCTTATTTCATCAAAAGCAATATTAAAAGTAGATTGTTTTAACACACTGGCTGGTTTTGTATTGTAGAATGTGGAATATCGTAGAGAGATCGAAGGACAGGAGGATCTGGAAGACTACGTAATAAACTACTGCGAGAATTAGCTAGGTTTCGTTCTACTCCTTCAGATTAACGGAGCTAAAATATAATACTGTTCCTTATTTGACAATTAAATTCAATAAATAATTTATAACATATGATGAAGGTTGAAAAGCAAGAGATAGTATTAATGAGCATTGTATAATTTACAAGAGTCGAAATATAATCTCAGAATTCCCATATCAGAAGCACCATCGTACACTTTGGAACAAGCAGAATGTGGGATGGCGAACGCTCTTTTGTCTCTCTGAACGAGCCAATTAGCAGTAAACCACTGACGAGCCGTGGACCAATACCAAGTTTCGCTTATCTGTAGCAAAATGTATTGTTGTGTCACGTAGCCACTTCTACCGTATTGTTCTGCTTGAATTTTTTTATTAAACCTGTACCTTTAGATGCTTCTACAGTCTGAGTTCATTGAAACGAAATCGAAGAATGTGTCGCCTACAGTTATTTTCTGGAATATAGATCTGTACATCCTTCTTTTCCCTATATGTCCCAACTCGTAAAACCAGTAAAAATCCACCCCTTCAATTCCGTATTCCCGCCTCTCTCTCGTTCAATTTTTTTAAAAATCCGCATTCCAATCTTCCTTAACTCTTTATCGTAAACATTGTTACAATTAGTAGTATATACCACTAGTCTACTCTCTTTTAACACTGGTATTCTTTGAGAGACTCCTGCATACTTCATGATCAATCATACCAATTAGCAGTTCAATCATTTCGAAAAACCACGAGGAATGACGTTAAACATTTAAACACTCTAATCCTTGTGAGAGATGGAACAAAACATTCGGATCAATAATGACAGAAACATTAACATTTTTGGACTACACTGAAGTCCCTGCCGTTTATTCATATTGACGACTTTATTACATGCAGAATTCGATAAAATGAACGTTCACACAATAGTTAGAGACGAAGTGACTAGCTGCAAGTTGACAGCGAGCAATGGACTTCGAAATGACTTTTTTTGTTGGTGAGTGTGTAGAAATACAATGTTGCATTAGCAAGGAGCAAGCTGTACCAGACAGAGCGAACGGATCTGTCGGCCACTACTAATAGGATTATACTTGTCAGTAGCTCCGCTGGGGTAGAACTTGTTTTATGAGAACTAACCCTCACATTCTGTTATCAAACCGAGACACATTGATACAATTCCTTGTCTTTCTCAGAGGTTCTGAGGTGTAGTCTTCAGAATTCGGTATAAGGTTTAGGAATATCTTACGGTCAGAGAAGAGAAAATGTATCTCTTTTAGTAAATCTAATTATATTGTGATGGTACACTCTTTAGTATCTCATGAACAGAAATATTCATTTCAGGCAAGAAATCAGTACAGTCCTCAGAACCACCCAGTACCTGCTTACACACACTCTCTCATTGGTCCGTCCATCAGGCACGTTATCACGTGCATACTTCTGAAGAGTGAGGGGTGGTGGAGGAAACGAAGTACGCAGAGGGGAAGGTACTTCCTTCCCCTCCTGCCCACACGTCCCATTGGCTCGACAATGAAAGTAGAGGGGAATGAAGGGAGGAACCACTCGGCTGCTTCAAGGCAACAGACGTAATGTCTATGTCAACTCATTGAGGGTCAAATTCTCCAGTTTCTTCATAATTCTTGTGTGTGAAGTCTGGCTGAAATGTTAGCGGTCTCGACTATGACTTCATTATCAAATGGCATCCCGCTCAACCACTGTAAGAAAGAATGACCCTTTTATCGTCAATATAGGCCCTGTTAAATGCTACTACTACTCATCCTCTTTCTACTACTACTAGTACTACTACTATTACTACTACTACTAATAATAATAATAATCAAACCAAACCCCATGGCACTACAGTCCTTGAAGGGCCTTGGCCTACCAAGTGACCGCTGCTCAGCCCGAAGGCCTGCAGATTACGAGGTGTCGTGTGGTCTGCATGACGAATCCTCTAGGCCGTTATTCTTTGTTTTCTAGACCGAGAATAATAATAATAATAATAATAATAATAATAATAATAATAATAATAATAATAATAATAATAATAATAATAATAATAATAATAATAATAATAATTTTGTCCTCTAAAACCAAAGTAAAACTAACCTGGCAAAAAATACTTATCACAGACGCAAGGGCGTTTGAAAAACTGTTCCTAAGAAGTTATTGTCAGCGCTGATCAAACAAGCAAATGCCGTATATTGGGGTGGGATTACATCGTTCACACTTAAACGCTATTCAATTACAGTTAATGAATTGTTTTCCTTGTTTAGGAAAAGCTAGTATAGCCAGAATGTTCAACCATAGAAACATCTTAAGCAGTTCCCGAAAAAATGGAGTTGGGAGTGACCTCTAGTGCGCAACGGCGCAAACCACATCGCCTGGAAGACGAACACATGTGACGTTGCTTCGGTTAGTTCTCCTTCATCCTCAGGGTTGGCCAAAATCTTCACCTAAACGTTACCTGTTTCCTTTTCTACCCGGAATTCTTGTGATCGCGATGGTACATTTCTCCAGCTAGATGCATTTTTAACTATAAACACTAAAATTCATGTAACATTGACATGATTTTTCCTCTGCAATGACTTAAATACGTTCACTTTCGTCCATTCAGTATAGTCCTAACTTAGCCTTTACCAGATCGTTCCGAGGACCAACCTGCCATTGTTCCTATTTGTTTATACCAGAAGTGGTGGTGGCGATTATTGTTTTAAGAAAAATTACCACTCGATATCATCCTCGATTGACACTAACTAGAAGGAAAATACAAGAGGTCCGACACTAGGAAAAGGGAAGGTATCGATAAATGGAAGGGGGAGGCCAAGAAGGACGTGAAAATACAGATCATTGGGGATATATAGGTAGGTAGGTAGGTAGGTTGGTTGGTTGGTTGGTTGGTTGGTTGGTTGGTTGGTTGGTTGGTTGGCTGGCTGGCTGGCTGGCTGGTTGGTTGGTTGTTTGGTTGGTTGGTTGGCTGGCTGGCTGGCTGGCTGGTTGGTTGGTTGGTTGGTTGGTTGGTTGGTTGGTTGGTTGGTTGGTTGGTTGGTTGGTTGGTTGGTTGGTTGGTTGGTTGGTTGATTGGTTGGTTGGTTGGTTGGTTGGTTGGTTGGTTGGTTGGTTGGTTGGTTGGTTGGTTGGTTGGTTGGTTGGTTGGTTGGTTGGTTGGTTGGTTGGTTGGTTGGTTGGTTGGTTGGTTGGTTGGTTGGTTGGTTGGTTGGTTGGTTGGTTGGTTGGTTGGTTGGTTGGTTGGTTGGTTGGTTGGCTGGTTGGTTGGTTGGTTGGTTGGTTGGTTGGTGAGGTGGGATATGAAATATGAACTTAGAAGCCTTAGTAGCTGTAATTAGATCATTTGCTATTCTCAGGAAGCACATTTGTAAGAGTTATGAATGTCATGCATAACAGCTGACATTTCTCTACTAGCTCTCACCTTTTTCCGAATATAAAGTCACGTGTCACGTGCTTCCTCTAGTGGGAAGCCTCTGGTTAGACAAGGCAGAAAGGCACTGGCTTTTGAAAAAAATAACGAAACTTTTCTAAGAGATTTTAAAATGTGTAGTTCGTGTTGAGCACTTAGTGTGAGTGTAGAACATTTCGAAGGAAACACACAATCTATTCCTACGTAACATTTTTATTTTGCTAGGGGCTTTACGTCGCACCGACACAGATAGGTCTTGTGGCGACGATGGGTTAGGAAAGGCCTAGGAGTTGGGAGGAAGCGGCCGTGGCCTTAATTAAGGTACAGCCCCAGCATTTGCTTGGTGTGAAAATGGGAAACCACGGAAAACCAGCTTCAGGGCTGCCGACAGTGGGATTTGCACCTACAATCTCCCGGATGCAAGCTCACAGCCGCGTGCCTCTACGCGCACAGCCAACTCACCCGGTCTACCTAAGATTACCATCTCCCAGGACAGATAACGCATCATTTGATTCACAAGTTGTATTCACTTATTTTGTAACATAACTCACAGCTGAAGTATAAACCTAAGTTAATTTTATTTCTTCACAGATTTTCTACGTGATTTGCTCTCATGTACTCAGCTGGTGGATATACTGCGCTCCTGTGTGTTCAGACAGCAAATTTTGATGATCAGTTCAATGAAGCCATGTGGATAATTACTGGCACAGCCTAATCCATTCCAAGCTAGTGCTTGTCTGTATTGGCGAATATCGCTCCTCCAGGCCTCGGAATAAATGTAGCTAAGTTGTTGAATATCATTTGCCTCTCTGCATTGCCTTTGTTGATTTTGAAAAGGCATTTGACTCTGTCAGCCATACAGCTGTCATGCAAGCTTTACATGAGCAAGGAGTGGAAGCAGCTTACATCCAAGTGCTCAACAATATCTATGAGACTTCTTCAGCTTTCGTTAATATCGGTAAATCAACCCCAGAATTCCCCATCAACAGAGGTGTCAAACAAGGTGATCCCATCTCCCCGAAACTATTCTCAGCGGTCCTAGAGATGGCTATGTCTAAGCTGAGCTGGGAAGAAAAGGGAATTAGAATTAATGGGAAAAGGCTAAATAACTTGAGATTTGCAGATGATATTGCTTTACTGGCAAACGACTTCGAAGAGCTCCAGACCTTAATTACAGATCTTGCATTAGAATGTCAGTTGATTGGCCTAAGCATAAACCTTTCCAAAACAAAAGTTATGTCCAACGAATGGGTTCAAGCTGGAAATGTGAATATTAAGAACATGCCATTAGAAGAGGTCAGTGATTACATCTACCTTGGCCAGATTATAAATATGACAGGTGATATAAGACCAGAAATCTATAGGCGCATCAAGCTCGGATGGCAAGCATTTGGAAGGAATTCTTCAGTATTAAGATCAAAAATGCCAGCAAATCTGAAGAAAACAGTATTTGACCAATGCATCCTTCCTGTGCTGACTTATGGCTGTGAGACTTGGACTCTGAATGAATTCACAAAAGGGAAACTTCGGACCGCGCAGAGAGCCATGGAAAGGTCAATGCTGGGCTATACAAAGAAAGATAGGAAAAGAGCTGATGACATCCGGTCTGTTACAAAGGTTAAAGACATCTTAGAGAGAGTACGCTCCTTAAAATGGCAGTGGGCTGGCCATGTTGCACGAAGAAATGATGATAGATGGACAAAACTAGTGCTGGAGTGGAGTCCGAGAGAACATCGAAGGCCTAGAGGAAGACCACCGGACAGATGGGACAAAGATATCAAGAAGATCGCTGGTACCACTTGGATGAGATCTGCCCAAGACCGTTCTACTTGGAGAAGACTGTTGAAGGCCTACCTATACCCACGACTTAAAGAGGCCACATCATTTTAATGATTGAAATGGCTGATTGTATTGTATTGTATTGTATAAGTTGTTGAATGAATTGAAGATGATAGGGGACAAGGAGACTTACCTGATGTATAGTACATTTCGGGATTCATCTGCTTAAAATAAATAAACGACCACGGGTTGATCTACAAATCACTAAATGGACAAATTGTTATAATGATGAACCACCAACCATTGCTTACAAGATCAAGGACCCAACAAGGTGGTTCAGGGATTTCACATTTCCCGAATACTTTGGTCAAGACTCAACTAACTGTATTCGAGGGTCAAAGGTGTGGCTACACGATGAAAAATTGGGTATTTCGGGGAAGTGTTGCGTGCAGTCTAGTGGCTCAGATTAAATTCGCTCAGTTTGTTTGTACTGACAGCTGTTTAAATACGCAAGCTTATATGAGTAGCTTTATCAGCACATAAAAAGATATCCCGTGGCGCAAAATTTCGGCACCTCGACATCTCTGAAGAGCGTAAAGATGGCGATTGGAACGTAAAAGCATTAACGTCATTATTACTTCAAAAGTTAAGTTCACAGAACGTAACCCTAATTTGCATTACCAACTGCCTATATTACACAAGAATTGAAGATATTTAAATCTTTCATATGGCGAAACTATGGACGTTTCCCCCCTGTGTGGCATTGGGCTCAACAATTTGATTGCCACGCCTCTTCAAGACGCTGGCGGGTAGTGCACGATCATACTCCTGCAAGTCTTCTTCAGCCGGCACCGCGGTGTTCGGGTAGCGTGCCTGCCTCTTACCAGGAGGCCCCAGGTTCGATTCCCGACCAGGTCTGTTTTTTTTTACCTTTATCTAAGGGCTGGTTAAGGTCCACTAAGCTTAAGTGATTATAATTGCGGAGCTATCTGACGGTGAGTTGGCGGCCCCGATCTAGAAATCCGCGACAATCCGTCGTTCTAACCACACGACACCTCACCACCACTTGCATAAATGCAGTCTATTGGCTTCTATGTCATAATGTAATGTCTCCGAATGAAACCATAATTAAAAGACCTTGGAAGTTTAAGCAGTGATAGATTAGAAAGCAGACTAATTTGGTCATTAGGAAGTGTCGTCTAGCCTGTTCCTCCGTTATGTAAAAAGAGTAACATACATTCTAGGGCTTATGATGTGTCGTACCCCTGATGTTAATCCAAGACTCATAGCATAATCGTTGTGTAGGTTAGACTATATTTGTTACTCGCTTCAGTAAGTTCGCATTCCAAACTCTCCATGCCGTAAATTCCGGGCTATAATAATTAATTTCACGGACTCAAAATGTTATACAAGTGCAGAATCCAAAAACATGTATTTATACAAATGGAGGCATACATCTCCCCTGCTGCACCATCACTGCACGTGTTTCAAATGAGGTTTCCAATGCTGTCTCAATAGTGAGCAGCGTGGTTATGGAACTGATCAGCTGGGTTTGAACCCCTCTGTCGGCAGGCCTGAAGATGACCTTCCGTGGTTTCCCATTTTCACATCAGGCAAATGCTGGAACTGTACATTAATTAAGGCTACGGCCGCTTCCTTCCCAGTCATAGCTCCTTATTGCCCCACCATCACCATAAGACCTACCTGTATCGATGCAACGTAAAGCAGATAGTAAAAAATAAAAAATAAAAATAAAAAGCTGATCAGCCTAGCACCACACTAGGACGAAGCGCTGGTAAAGTACTTGAATACTTTTATCGGTATTATTATACGTATGTCCGACTCGTTGGTCAGCGTAGTAGCCTTTGGTTCAGAGGGTCCCGGGTTCGATTCCCGGCCGGGTCGGGGATTTTAACCTTCATTGGTTAATTCCAATGGCTCGGGGGCTGGGTGTTTGTGTTGTCCCTAACATCCCTTTAACTCGCATGCCACACATAACACTATCCTTCACCACAATAGCACGCAGTTACCTACATATGGTAGATGCCACCCATCCTCATCGGAGGGTCTGCCTTACAAGGGCTGCACTCTGCTACAAATATCCACGCGAAATTAGTATTTGATTATACTTATTACTAACCTTTTCTATCATGGTCCATATTTTCTACACGCTGCGTTCAAACTTTCCAAAGTTTAGCAGATTTATCCATAATGATGCAGATTTCTATCTGGAATTCCAAATATTATATATTTTGCAAATCATCTGTATCAAACTCGAAACCATGCAATCAGATACATTTACTGTACAGTCATAAATATATTAAATTTTATTTCATGTATTGAAGCTCAGCAGAATATCCACACTGCCTGGAGACAAAATAATTAAACCATTAATTAAAAACGGCCAGTAATATGTGTGTAAGCACCGTATATTACAAAAGTACGTCATCCATAAAATTCAACAATACCTTGTCTTAAAAAGAAACAAAATACAAAAAATGGTTCGCATTCCATGTCGTTTAATGAAAATCACCTCTGTTTACTATATTATTCAAAAATCGTCTTTTTTTATATAAATAACTTAGAAGAATTAGACACCCATTTGCCGTAGTAAACGATGATACGTATTTATTCATAGTATCGTTTAAACCGGGATTTATTACTATGTAAACAAAAGTATTTTTTTAAATATCATTAATTTCCACTTTGTGTAATGTTTATAATCGAGCACTCTGCTAGATTGGTTTGTATGAAAATTTAGCTCCATCACTTAATGATAATAATATTCTGAATTCATAGTATGAATTCTATATGCAAATGAAAATCCACACTCTGTTTCCAGTCATTCGATCGGGTCAGGAATGGAGTAAACGAAGCCCTTTCTAGCGGCGATGATAGGAATTGTGCCGGCTGCCGAAGCCTATCGCACTCCTCTGGGGCAATGATTAATGACTGACAGATGAAATAATATTGGAGAGTGTTTCTGGAATGAATGATAACAAGGGAAAACCGGAGTAACAGGAGAAAATCCTGTCCCGCCTCTGCTTTGTCCAGCACAAATTTCACAAGAAGTGACCGAAATTTGAACCACGGAACCCAGTGGTGAGAGGCCGGCGCGCTGCCACCTGAACCACGGAGGCTCTATAATTTGCATATACTTACTTATATTACATGTCAAAGGACAAGTGAACGCTGCATCGTCGATGCCAAACCTTGCGAAAATGACTCAAACGACATCGAATGAATGGACTAGATGAAGAGCGAACAGACAATATTTCGTCCGTTTTGAAATACGGTGAAACCCCGAGAATACACGCCCTCATAACAGATGTTGTTAGCAGCTCCATGTACATCTCATTTAAAAAGCCTTTAATAATTGCCCCTATATTGCACTTGAATCCTGCCTATGAATCGTCATTCGAGGAATAATTCAATTCATATTCAGCAATTTTCATCATCATCATCATCATCATCATCATCTGTTTACCCTCCAGGTTCGGTTTTTCCCTCGGACTTAGCGAGGGATCCCACCTCTACCGCCTCAAGGGCAGTGTCCTGGAGCTTCAGACTCTTGGTCGGGGGATACAACTGGGGAGTATGACCAGTACCTCGCCCAGGCGGCCTCACCTGCTATGCTGAACAGGGGTCTTGTGGAGGGATGGGAATATTGGAATGGATAGGCAAGGAAGAGGGAAGGAAGCGGCTGTGGCCTTAAGTTAGGTACCATCGCGGCATTCGCCTGGAGGAGAAGTGGGAAACCACGGAAAACCACTTCCAGGATAGCTGAGGTGGGAATCGAACCCAGCTCTACTCAGTTGACCTCCCGAGGCTGAGTGGACCCCGTTCCAGCCCTCGTACCACTTTTCAAATTTCGTGGCAGAGCCGGGAATCGAACCCCGGCCTCCGGGGGTGGCAGCTAATCACGCTAACCACTACACCACAGAGGCGGGAAGTTAAATTTTAATTACTTATTCCCACCAAGATCATTAAAAAGTATTTTGCAAAGTATTGGTCCTATTTCCTTCGCTCTTTAAGCCCGAGTCCTTGTTGGGAATAATATTGAGACTGCTGCTGTTTACCCCTTCATGCAATGGATCGATGTTTGAGTGAAACTTGGGACTCTCCAGAAAATGAAAACTGGTTTCTAAATAATCGAACCCATGGTCTCAGTGCAAACAGAGCACACCGTTACTGATCTGCCATGTAATCTCTAATCAATTCCTATGCTCCCCTCACATTTCTCTAGCTGGCTTGTTAATTCTTGCAAGAGCTGTCCATCAGCTGTCAAATACCTCCAGGAACATAGCTTGCGTGATGATGAGGTTAAGTATTCTACCTGAATATTGCGTGCCTCCCTTCCCTATTATTATCTCACACCTCGTCTTTACCTTCTCGCTGAAGAGGTGGCGATAATTTGGACGCCAAAAGCAAATTATTTTATTTATCCATTGGGAAGATCTACAACCTAAAGTTGAGAAAGATGTTAGTTCCCCTAAAGGGAATCGTTACATCTATTTATTTCCTCAGAAATAAACTATAGACTGCCACAGCTTTTATAATAACACCGAAAGATGTAACAGGCAACTAACTACTAGACATTAAAAAACTTAATTTATGACAGATGTGGTGAGATAATAATCAAAATATAATGGCATAAAATGTACTGAATAGGCGGGTCATACATAAAAGCCTAGTAGAGGACTGCCAAAATCTCATATAAGAATTGAAAAATAAATTTCTATATCAATTAACTCTTGCTCTGTTATTAAGGGTTACACCCGTTCGTCGCCGGATGGTGCTCAAATATACTCAGAAAATCAGTTCATCAGTTAATGATTCTCAGAGGATCTAGGCTCAACCACAGTCATAAACTTATAAATATTATAATACTATGAAAGCTGTCACCCTTTCTGCTTGTCTGAGTGGCTCAGATGGTAAAGCTGTGGCTTTTTGAGTCCAAGCTCACAGCTGTTCATCCTAACCATAGGGCCAACACGTTCGGTAAATGTCGGTTGCTGACGGATCAAACGCTATTGAACTGTCTGTCTGTCTGTCTGTTAGGTCATCAGGCCAGAGGCTGGTTGGATCCTCAAATAGCACCACCAATGGCTATACAGTTATAGGGAAACCGAAAAAACCAATGGCAGAGCCCAAATGAGACGTACTAGGCAAGAAGAGGAGTGAGGTAGTTTGCCATTGCTTTCCTCACTGGGCCAGACGACTGATCCTATGAGCAACACCTTTCATAACATTCGACACTGGTTGTGCTCTAAATGTCATTAATCAGCACCACCCATACCCCCAGCAGCTTCCATACTGTCACAGACATGGATGAGACTGGGACTTTGGTGGAAGCTACACTTTGCTCTGGCCTGTGCCAAGAGACGGATACAAAAATACTGCATCCATCAAGAAACGGCAACAGGCTGCGCTATTGAACTACCGGTCAGAATTTTAGCATATGGTGATATCGTGATTAAACTTTGTAGCAAAATGTTCATTTCTGGTAAGATCTCATCATTTTCCTGAAAGTTGCCATTCCTATTAATTAATTTGCAAGTCACTGGGCTTATATCCGGTAGTTAAGAAACCATATACCAGCGTCAAGACATTAATACTGAAGATGAAAGCTAGCTACCTCAGTTTTCTACATAATTCTTGATTTCCTTATGATTTGCCTCCATGTATTATTATCGTAGAAATTGGAGCCATGGTTATGCTACTTAGAAATTGGGAAGTTTCTCAAAGGCTCCTAAACGGAACCATATTCCGTCCTAATTGTAAGAAGTACTGTACTTACGAAAATTGTTTAGATTAAAAAATTATCGGTCTAGGAAGCCAAGAATAACGGCCGAGAGGATTCGTCGTGCTGACCACACGACACCTCGTAATCTGCAGGCCTTCGGGCTGAGCATCGGTCGCTTGGTAGGCCAAGGCCCTTCAAGGGCTGTAGTGCCATGGGGTTTGGTTAGGTTTTTTTTTTTTTTTAATTATAAGTGAAGGGAAAGATGGAAAGAGAGCTCTAATCCATCCAATTGTATTCACAACATCCGATAAAACACTTGTATTTTCCTTCAATGGGCATCAACTTCCAATTCGCTTGGCATTTCTTATCAGGGTCAGTAAACCCCAAGGGACGTGTCTCTATTCACCTCAGCGAGTTTTCAGCCATGGCCATTTAAGTGTTGCAGTGTTAAGAGAGCGATGTTTTAAAGTTGTAATAGTACCAACAGGTAAATTGTACAAGGAATGGAACGAGGAAGTGGTTTGGATCACTCAGCTATCAACTAGTATTCGGGAGATAGTGGGTTCAAACCCCACTGTCATCAGCCTTGAAGATGGTTTTCCGTGGTTTCCCATTTTCACACTAGACAAATGCTGGTGGCTGTACCTTAATTAAGGCCACGGTTCCTTCCTTTCCACTTCAAACCATTTTCTATACCATCGTTGCCGTAAGACCTAACCGTATCGGTGCGACGTAGAGAAAATTGTAAGGGAAAAAAACATGTACAAGGAATGCTTAAGGAAATTTTTCAATAAGTATTTATCCAATTGACCATTATGACTTGACGGATTACAGCTTATTATTATTATTATTATTATTATTATTATTATTATTATTATTATTATTATTATTATTATTATTATTATTATTGTACCGGGAGGTACGCCGCACTTTTAAATCTTGCGCCAATAAAACCTCCTCTACAGGAGGAACTCTGAAATTAAAACTGGACCAACTTGTACATTTTCTCAGAAGATGTCACTACCGTAATTTTTTATGGTGAAGTTTCCTGAACTGAGTGAAATTCTACTTGTTTTTGTTTTTCATTCATCAAGAAGTTTGGACATTCTCTCATAGAGGCCACTACAAAAACTATGATCATGCACTCTGGTGCGAAGTGAAAGAACCTTTCAGAAGTAATTTTGTTTTCATAAATTTTTCCTTTACTAAATTTCGTTCATTCATTTTTGGGTTGGCAATATTTATCGTTTCTTTCCGCCTGTTTTGAATTTAACCAATCAAAAATTTCTGTAATTTATTTCCTACCAATCACAGGCTTCTTCTTCGATTTGGTGTGTAACTTTAAGCTACCCAATAAAATTAAGTGCGTGTGACTGTTTTATTCATGAAAGGTCTCGAACATTCCCCGAGGGTTTATAAACTGCTGATTTTCACGTCTCTTGGCCATTTGATCAACGTCTATCTAAGTGTAATTCATCAGGCAGCAGGTCTTCAGCAAGGTAATTGCCGTTTAACATCTTATTTCTTGCTAGCTCAACAGTTTAACCCGCGGGAAAGGTCCGAAACTTTAATATGTAACCTTTTTCTCTAAAATGCTAGTTCTGCCGGCTTATGTAAAAACTTATAAAATCTGTAACTGTAATTCGGGGATAGAGAGTGATTTACCCTCTCGAGCTCTCCTTCATTTTGGTTTTGAGGTGACTACGTTTTTGTAACTGATTTTCTTCCCTTCCTTAATGTTTTAAATTCCTTTCTTAGACGGGTCACCTCCATAGTTTGGGAATAGCCCCTGTTTCATCGGTCTAGTGCCTGTTAGGTTTTAAGAATCTGCATAGAGGAGTGCAAGTATTCGCCTCCTTTCATTTTGTGCTTGGGCCATTTATTTAACTGTTATTTCTTTTACACGAAGGCCCTGTAGGTTGGGTACGAGATACCCCTATTTCATTTTTGTAAATTGTGTCTTGATGGCAAGTTATTGTAAGGTCTGATATTGCCTTGAATATGCTTGAAAAACTGAGAGCGTGTCAGCTCTTTTCTAGTATTGTAAAAGCGCCCCTAGGAGGCTTGAAATTGTAAATTACGGAGCTGGTGCTCCATGTTTTAGGGGATTTCTGCCATTTCAACAAATCATTGTTTGGTAATGCTGAGCTAGGAGCTCAAACTTGCAAAACTAGGGGCTTGTATCCCAAAAGTGTTATCATTCTGAAATCTTGAATCCTTCCTAGTCTTGTTTCTTCACCTAGTCAAAAGTTGTTAGATTTTTGTTGTTATTAATTGTTAAAACTCAGAAAATATAACCTTTGTTAAAGTTTTATAATAACTTTGATTTGGTAGTTAGACCCATTCACCCCGGCACCTTCTTTCACCTCTGCTGATCCACCAAACCACGGTAACAATTATTATTATTATTATTATTATTATTATTATTATTATTATTATTATTATTATTATTATTATTATTATTATTATTATTATTATTATTATAAGCCTTTGCTGGCAAGATGTAGTGTTTACAGTGCACTATGTCTTATGGTATGGGCTATATCAAATTTGTTACTTTCATTGACCTATCTCAGTCTCACCCTGACTTTGACAGTATGAAAGTGACTGAGGTATGAGTGATGCTAGTAATACCATTCCTTATGCAGCCAGTTCCTGTTATGAATGGTGTAAAAATATCGCTTATAGAGTCGGTTGGTGCATGCATTTCAGTGGGGTTGGCAGACTGATATGTAATAGGAGTGGCTGGCTCGGTGAGGAAAGCAAGGGGAAACTACCTCACTCCTCATTTCCCTAGTACGCCTCTTCAGTGACGCCTAGGCTATTTATCACAGCTGTTGGCGGAGTTGCAGAGGATCAAACCAGCCTTCAGGCTGAATACCCAACATGCACATACATTATTATTATTATTATTATTATTATTATTATTATTATTATTATTATTATTATTATTATTATTATTATTATTATTATTATAAGCCTTCGCTGGCAAGATGTATTGTTTACAGTGCACTATGTCTTCTGGTATGGGCTATATCCAATTTGTTACTTTCTTTGAAGTATCTCAGTCTCACCTTGACTTTGACAATATGAAAGTGACTGAGGTATGAGTGATGCTAGTAATACCATTCCTTATGCAGCCAGTCCCTGTTATGAATGGTGTAAAAATATCGCTCATAGGGTCGGTTGGTTCATGCATTTCAGTGGGCTTGGCAGACTGATATGTTATAGCAGCGGTTGGCTCGGTGAGGAAAGCAATGGGAAACTACCTCACTCCTCATTTCCCTAGTACGCCTCTTCAGTGACGCCTAGGCTATTTATGACAGCTGTTGGCGGAGTTGCAGAGGATCAAACCAGCCTTCGGGCTGAATACCCAACATACACATACATCATTATTATTATTATTATTATTATTATTATTATTATTATAATTATTATTATTATTATTATTATTATTATTATTATTATTATTATTATTATTATTATTATTATTATTATTATTATTATTATTATTATTATATACTGAAGTGATAACGATTTCTATAGGATTAATACGGGCTTAGTCTGGCTCCATGGCTAAATGCTTAGCGTGCTGGTCTTTGGTCAAAGGGCCCCCGGGTTCGATTCCCGACAGGGTCGAGAATTTTAACCATCGTCGGTTAATTTCGCTGGCACGGGGGCTGGGTGTATATGTCGTCTTCAGCACCATTTCATCCTCGCCATGACGCGCAGGTCGCCTACGGGAGTCAAAACAAAAGACCTGGACCTGGCGAGCCGAACATGTCCTCGGACACTCCCGGCACTAAACGCCATACGCCATTTCCATTTCAATATGGGCTTAGATGTTTGTTTTCCATTGTGACGGCCGACGTTCAAACAAGCGGCGTCTGTTCGTTGATGGAATTTTTGACTAGTAAATAACGTGTCAGGAAGAGAACCTAGTCTTAAACCCCCAGATAAAGTTCAACTTCCATATGATACCTCTCTGCTATATTACACAATAGGGTTGTAACTAACAGAGTTCGTTTACACGTTAACCTTGTGCGAGGATTTATTATTTTTGTCGGCGTTTACTTCAGACACTGAGGTACAGCCTGGATCAACTCCGGAGGAGAGAATGAGATATAAACACACCCTACTCTACATGTCCCGTATGTGAACTTCTTATCTTGATTGTGCTTCAGTCGTTATACAGGATACTGACTAACATAGCTCCCTAGTCGCTGCCATCTTTCTCGAGCACAGAACTTGCTAAAGCACCGATCGCTAGTCGCTGAAGTGGAAATATGTTCGTGCGCCACTGGTATTTCGGTTTTCCTTTCCCATTCTCAACTCTCTTCCTTACAGGGCAAGTATTCATGCTGGAAATATACTTACAAAATTTATAACCGTTATGATACGAGGATAATGAAAAATCCACAGCCTGTTTCCAGTCATTCGAGCGTGTTAGGGATGTAATGAATGAATGAATGAAGCCCCATCTAGTGGCGAGGAAAGGAATTGTGCCGGCTGCCAAAGCCTGTCGCACTCCTCTGGGGCAATGGCTAATGACTGACAGATGAAATTAAATGATATTGGAGAGTGTTGATGGAATGAATGATGACAGGAAAAACCGAGAAAATTCTGTTCCACCTCCGCTTTGTCCAGCACAAATCTCACATGGAGTGACCGGAATTTGAACCACGGAACCCAGCGGTGGAAGGCCAGCGCGCTTTCGCCTGAGCCACGGAGACACCTACGAGAATATCACATACGGAGATTAAGGACCTGTTCATGTGGTGCCACCAGTGGCGTATACTGAGGGCTACCAAGCTATCGCTGAAGCCCAAACCTCACATGAGAACGATGGAAATCCAAATCACATTATAATGTAAGCATCTGACACATTGTTCCATTTACAAATATTCAAAGCAGTGAGGAAAACCACCGCACGTATTTATGAGAGCAAGGCATCGCAGAGTGATATTGCAATCCACGTGCTGTGTCCCTCTTTCCACTCGCTTCACCTCGCGCGGTAAGCTGCTGAATGTCCGCGGCGTGCGGGGATCGGAAGGATAGGTGTGCTTGGCTTCGCTCCGTCACATCGCCGCTGATAACGAACAACCATGCGTTACTCATCGTATTTACTTCCTAACCTCATAACTTAATTATATAACAGAGTGCTGGTATTTCACTCCCGTTTACTTCCACTTCCTTGTAGGAAGACACTGCAGGGCTCCTGTTATGGGAAAGATGTAGTTTTCTTTCTTATAGGTAGACTAGCAAGATACCCGTGCTTCGCTACGGTATTATACTGAAATTTATAATTGAATGCTTATTGTTTTAGATATATAATCCGCCGAAATTCGCGATCTGACTCGTTTTCTGCGAGAATCCACCAAAATTCCCGATCTGACTGGTTTTCTATGATTTTACGGCACGTTTCCTCCCATTTTTAAATCTTCCTTTCCAGCAATCGATTTCGTACTTCCCGGGCTAGGCTCAGGTATTCCTCCCGGTCAGTTGGGTTCGTAAATCTTTGCCATCTTTTCCTATAATATTTTTAATATGGATAAAATCCTTCAGGAGATCCGGCGTGGTGTCATATTGGGTGCCTTGGTGGCACTGAACCCGCGGCCGGACTGCATTCTTAGTCATTACCCGTCCAGGAGCCGTTTCCAGCGCGGTCCGCGCATTTGACGACGGTCCGGAATATTATTATTATTATTATTATTATTATTATTATTATTATTATTATTATTATTATTATTATTATTATTATTATGTGTTGCTGGAATGGCTGATGACAGGGAAAACCGGAGTATCCGGAGAAAAACCTGTCCCGCCTCCGTTTTGTCCAGCACGAATGCCACATGGAGTGACCGGGATTTGAACCACGGAACCCAGCTGTGAGAGGCCGGCGCGCTGCCGCCTGAGAAACGGAGGATCCTGATAAGTACATTAATAACAGTAAAATCAATTGGTCTCACCTCCTTCTACACCCCACCCCCCACCGCCGTTAAGTTTAATTACCGCCAACCCCCCCCCCACCAACAAATTTAAAAGAATGCTTGTTTCTTTATGTTTAAGGGAGATTCCAGACACCAATGTTCACGTCTATTACCTTCGGTTTTGAGATGTAAATATCCCCATAAAAATAATTCAATTTCTTACACTTCCTTTCACACTCCTTCCCCCCCCCCCTCCCCTAAGTGAATTTTCCCGCAAAAAGTACTTTTTTCTTTAATAGTAAAGGATCTTCTAAATACCAATTATCACGACTCTGACTTCTTCAGTTTTTGATTTATGTGTCCTCATGAAAGGAATTCAACTCCTTTACACTCCCGGCCTCCAAGATGGTTTCCCCACCAAAACGCGTTCTTCTTTGTTTTTAAAGGAGGTCCAAATACGAATTTTCACGTCTGTAACAACTTTAGTTTTTATTAGATGTATGTATTCTCATACAATTAAGTCAATTAATTTTTCAATTCTTTCACCCCGCCCCCCCCCCCCCCCCTTCTTTGGATTTTCCGAGAATACGTGTTCCTTTACTTTTAAAGCAGATTGCAAATATCAAATTTCACGTCTGTAACATCTTCATTTTTCAGATATTAGTAGCCTAATTAAAAGAATTCATCACCATTTTCAGTCACTTTTATCCCCCCCCCCCTCCCTACAACCAAGTGGTATTTCCGAAAACTAAAAGTACACGTTTCTTTATGTTTAATAGAGATTAAAAAATACCATTTTTCTCTTCTCTAACATGCTAAGTTTTTTTAGATATACTGTAAAAATTCTCATTTTAAAATTTCACCCCTTTTGAGTTCCCTTTAAGTGGAGTTTCCAAAAACAAATCACTTATATTTTTTTACATTTACAGGAGATTTACACCCACTCTTTACGTCTGTAACATTTTACGTTTCCAAGATATTCTGTAGATAGTCTTTCAAAAAATTCACCCCAATTTGTCACTCCTGTTTAACCGCCATTAATTGGCTTTTCCAAAAACTAAAACATACGTGTTTCTTTATTTTTAAAGGAAATCCCATATGCAAATTATCAGTTCTGTAATATCTTTCGTTTATGAGATATGTGTATCCTCATTAAAGGCATTCAACCCATTTTTCACCCTTTTACACCCCTCCTATTAGGATTTACGGGAAACAAAAAAAATACGTGTTCCTTTATTTTTAGAGGAGATTCTAACTACCAATTTTTACATCTGTAAATTTTAAAGTTTTAAGATGTAGACACACTCATTTTAAAAAAATCACCCCCTCTTTTCACCCCCAATATTTGGATTTTCCAAAAACGAAAAAATGCGTGTTTCTTTACTTTTAAAGTAGATCCAAAATACCAATTTTCAGGTCTGTAATATCTTCAGGTTCTGAAATATAAGTAGCCTCATGAAAGGCATTCAACCCATTATTCACCCTTTTAAACCCTTCCTATTGGGATTTTCCGAAAACAAAAGAATACGTGTTTTTTTATTTTTAAAGGAGATTCTAAACACCAATTTTTACATGTATAAACTTAAAAAGTTTTGAGATATAGATACACTCATTTTAAAAAATCACCCCCTTTTCAACCCCCCCCCAATTAATTATATTTTCCACAGACAAAAATACGTGTTTCTTTATTTTAAAAGGAGATCCCAAACACCAATTTTCAGGTCTGTAATATCTTCAGGTTGTGAAATATAAGTAGACTCATGAAATGCATTCGACCCCTTTTTCAACCTTTACCACCCTTCCTATTACGATTTTCCGAAAGCAAAATATACGTGTTTCTTTATTTTTAATGGAGATTCTAAATACCAATTTTTACATCTATAACTTTTAAAAGTTTTGAGATATAGATACAATCATTTTAAAATAGTACCCCCTTTTCACCCCCCTTAATTGGGTTTTCCAGAAACAAAAAAATACGTGTTTCTTTATTTTTAAAGGAGATCCCAAACACCAATTTTCAGGTCTATAATATCTTCAGTTTCTGAGATATAAGTAGCCTCATTAAAGGCATTCAACCCCTTTTTCACCCCTTTTCACTCCTCCTATTGCGATTTTCCGAAAACAAAAAAATACGTGTTTCTTTATTTTTAATGAAGATTCTAAATACCTCTTTTTACATCTGCAAACTTTAAAAGTTTGGAGATATAGATTCACTCATTTTAAAAATTCACCCCCTTTTCACCCTCCCATTAATTGGATTTTACAAAAACAAAAAAAATACGTGCTTCTTTATTTTTAAAAGAGATCCAAAGTACCAATTTTCAGGTCTGTAATATCTTCAGTTTCTGAGATATAAGTACCGGTATCCTGATTAAAGGCATTCAACCCATTTTCCCCCATTTTCACCCTTTTTCATCCCTCCTATTGGGATTTTCTGAAAACAAAAAAATACGTGTTTCCTTATTTTTAAAGAAGATTCTAAATACCAATTTTTACACCTGTAAACTTTTAAAGTTTTGAGATATAGATACACTCATTTTAAAATTTCACCCCCCTTTTCACCCCCTTAGCGACGGAATATCCAAAAATCCTCTCTTAGCGAGCACCTACATTTTAATATGAATATATCCCCAAAATTTCATTTCTTTATGTCCAGTAGTTTTGGCTCGGCGATGATGAATCAGTCAGTCAGTCAGTCAGTCAGTCAGTCAGTCAGTCAGTCAGTCAGTCAGTCAGTCAGTCAGTCAGTCAGTCAGTCAGTCAGTCAGTCAGGACAAGTTATTTTATATATATAGATCTGCTAAAATGAAATGCAATATTTCTGGTTTAGTTTTCTCTTTTGTTGGTTGGAATAGGACCTGTAATCATAGTTCGGACAAAAACACTTATGTCTCGAGGAAGCTAATGAACCATTGAACGATGTGTACGACGGCTGGTAATGTTCTAAAATTTTTAAATATAGCCTAATAACAATACACACCACCATCAACCAGAGATAATTGGGGGAGAGACCAGGAAAGAAGAGAAACAGAAAGTTTGTGATCTGTTAAAATATGATACGTGGTTGACAAAAGCAGCACAAATAATATTCCAAGATAACCAATCCTTTCTTCGTAACAGCCCATTGATACATCCTCTGTCGTCATTTCTCTGTTAAGTCAATTCATGGTGCCACCAACTTAAAGGGAGTCACAAAGTTCCAAACGGATAAATTTGGATATTTTAACTTGTACACATTTCAGGAATATATGCATCATTCTGCTTAATTTGCTGTTTGTTTAATTAATATAATCTCACATGTAATATATTGATTCTTTAAAATATATTAGTGCGATTTTCTTCTTTCTTTCTTTCTTTCTTAATCCATTTACCCTATAGATTTGGTTTTTCCCTGGGACTCAGCAAGGTATCCCACCTCTACCCCCTGAAGAGCAGTGTCCTGGAGCGTGAGACTTTGAGGTGGGGATGAACCTGGGGAGGGGAACCAGTACCTCGCCCAGGTGGTTTCACATGCTATGCTGTACAGGGGCCTTATGGGGGTAGGGTGATAGGAAAATTGGATACTGGAGGCGTAAGGTAATATTAGCGTCGAATGCATAGTTTCTGTGGTCGTTGAAATATAGCTTATTGTGGTACTATGGATGACGTTTAAGTACCAATTCAACTGTATAGACAGGGTGAGAAGTAGTTATGAAGAAAATGTCCAAACTGACCGATGTTAGTTAAATTAACGAGAAAAATTCCCATCTATAATTAAAATTTGAAACTGAACACAAAACTCTTAAACTACAAAATAATTCTTAAAAAATCAGTCAACGTCACAAAAAGAAATCCACAAAAATTCACTTCACACAAAATTAACAGGTTATAAAATACCTAAAAGTAAGCAACAAAGTTATATATAGCTACTATATCATAAAGAGCTGGAATTATTTGGAATCATTTGCACAATACTGCACCTAAGATGATAAAATCTTACCGAATTCGGGAGATAGTGGGTTCGAATCCCACTGCAGGCATCCCTGAATATGGTTTCCCGTGGTTTCTCATTTTCACACCAGGAAAATGCTGGGGCCACAGCCTTCCCAATCTTATCCCTTTTCCATGCTTCCATCGTCGTAAACCTCCGATGTATTAGTGTAATGTTAAACGTGTAGCACTAATAATAATAATTTATCTTTCGGATAACTGCGACATTTGCTGCCTGTAAAGCTACCCGGAAGTCGCCGAAAGGAAAGAAGCATATACCCGACAAGTAAGTTGGTGTCCGGACATTTCGTACCACGGACATTTCGTACCACCTAGGTCGCAATCTACCTGCCAACGGTTTTCACGTAATCCCCAAATATTTACGCCCGGACAATCCGTACCACTTAATGTCAAATTGGAATTCTATTTCCACGCCATCGGAGGCAATGTGCCTGGTGAGCATAAGGATGGATAATATTACTCATATTGTGAATATTTCTAAACTACTGCATTGTTTCAAGTAAAATAAAAATATTCTGATGAATTGGCCGATATGGGCTTGAAGGTCAAGCGGAAAAAGGAAATTAGTGAGAGGTGGAAGTAGTTAGGTTCCCGCAATGACGAATACGAGATAAGAATTAACACGTGTGCCAGTCAGATCAGTTGCTCCCGACGGAAAGTTAACATCATTAGTGGACACACCGTGCGCAGGCTTCTGCGCCAGTAGTGGACAATGGATATACATTTTTTTTTGCTAGGGGCTTTACGTCGCGCCGACACAGATAGGTCTTATGGCGACGATGGGATAGGAAAGGCCTAGGGGTTGGAAGGAAGCGGCGGTGGCCTTAATTAAGGTACAGCCCCAATATTTGCCTGGTGTGAAAATGGGAAACCACGGAAAACCATTTTCACGGCTGCCGATAGTGGGATTCGAACCCACTATCTCCCGGATGCAAGCTCACAGCCGCGCGCCTCTACGCGCACGGCCAACTCGCCCGGTAATGGATATACAAATGAATACACTCATTAGGATATCGTTCTTACTTCTCAATACTTATCCCTCCCTCAGGTGGTACGGAATGTCCTCTCCTAAATATGTTAAAGTCATTAGCTGACACTTCGCAGGTGATCAGCCGGTCAAGTGGTACGAAATATCCGGTGGTACGAAATGTTCTAGAACCAAGTAAGTTACCAGCACCTTTCTCTGTAGATGGTAGAACGAGCCCTGAGTAATTAATCGGATACTAGTTGTCCTTAAGAGAGTCACAGTAATTGAAGAAATAAATAGTTGAACAATTTACTGCGACTACCCGGTTTAGTCTCTCCTCAACCAATATGCTAGATAATATCTCTGACACGACCTACCGGAGCAATTTCCTGCCGTGATTAGCATATCGCTTGGAACATGTGACTAATGTGGTGCGATAATTATGCGGTTACAGCCACCAATCAGGGCAAGACCGTTCAATGGGCCACCCTTGCTGCAGATGGCTCATATCTTTCACACCATTAGAACTCTACAGCCTCTATTCCCTCAAGCGCCAGGGGAGGTCCGTGAACCGGGAACCCACGTAAACTTGAAGTATATCCACTCAAAAAAATGGAGGTGCAGGTACGCCGACTTGGGGTACTTATTGGGGAGGGGGTCATCATTAACATAAACACAGGAATGTGAAATAAGGAACAACTATTAATACAAGCATTCCTGTACAAACAATATTCACAAACAGAACAATAATGGAGCTTGCTTCTCAATACATTTTGAACGAGTTTTATGTACGGAGTTTTCAATAATATTCATACGTAAACAGAAAAATAGAACTTTTCATAAATAAATATATTGAAGGGATGTTTAATGTACGCAGGTATCAAAAATAATCGCAAGTAAAATAATAAAACTCGTTTCATAATTACATTTTCTTCATAAATGTCCTATTATTGTATAATATGCAATTCATGATATGGGATGTGAAAAGCTCTACCACCAGATGTACAGCCTGAACAGTCTCCATTGGGAAATGTACGGTAGTTCTCTGAAGGAATACCAGCTTTCTAATCTCATTTCTTGATATAAAACCATATACCACCTCCTAGAGATTTAACGCCCCAGTAACCTCCGAAGACTACCAAACTCCGCGCTTTAAGAGGACTTAGCATCTAAGAGCAGAGAATACTTGGGGAGAGGGGGGGGGGACAAATTGGCACTCTGCCCCTCTAAGATAATTTTTGCGGGGAAGAAAATGTCTCCCCCCCCCCCCGTGACACTGTGGCGGTCTTAAAATCATTAAACAAACGACAATTTTGATTATTTTTATTATTTTCATTAGGCCTAGTTACTGTTTACCTCCCGTAGACAGACCGTGAATCGCTAATCGTATCACTATCTACAAGATTTCGTTTACCAGATTATTGGTAATGCCTACTCCCTGGTGAGAACGAGGTGGGTTTTGAGATCTAATATCAGGAGGAAATAGTTACAGAAATAATCGTGGGTAGGTACTGGTAGAGAATGATCTCTTGTTTAAGGGTTTGTTTCTTGTCTATATTGGCTATTTACAAACCAACTTTTTTCCATATACAAAGCATGTGTCATCTAACATTAGCAAACCATATCAAACAAAACCAAACCTCGGGATGTAACTTCCCCGAAGGGCCATAGCCTACCAAGCGACCGCTGCTCAGCCCGAATGCCTGCAGATTATGAGGTGTCGTATGGTCAGCACGACGAATCATCTCGGCCGTTATTCTTGGCTTTCTAGATCCGGGCCGCCATCTCACTGTCTGATCTAGGTAAAACTCTCCGACCTGGTCACGAACCGAACCAGGGGTCTCTGGGTAAGAGGCAGGCACGTTAGCCCTACACCGCGGGGCCGGGATTTAATATTACCACTGGCAATATTTCTTAAGTCACCTCTGTGGTGTAATGGTTAGTGTGATTAGCTACTAACCACCAGAGACACGGTTTCATTTTCTGGGTCTGCCGCAAAATTGGAAAAAATGGTACGAGGACTGGAACGGGGTCCAGTGGAGTGGAGGGTGGTTCGATTCCGCCCTCAGCCGTCCTCGAAGTTGTTTTCCGTGGCTTTCTACTTCTCCTCCAGGAAAATGCCTGGATGTACCTAACATAAGGCCACGTTTACTTCTCTCCTCCTTGTCTATCCCATCCAATCTACCCATCCTACTACAAGGCCCCTGTTCAGCATTGCAGGTGAGGCCACCTGGGCAAGGTAGCTACTAGTCCTCCTCCCCTCTCTCGCTGAGTTCGAGAGGGAACCAACACTGGACGGCTAAGGGACTAAGAAAGAAAGTCATATTTCTTAAGCAACAAGGAATTTTTAAAAAAAATCGCAGAGAGAACATTACGAGAGGGATACATGCAATTATTGGATAAAAGTATTTAAATAACCGAGGAAATATATTTTTCAAAACAGATTTACATATTTTTGAATGGAAAATGGAGCTCCTTATATTCTTTAGCATAACTGAAAGTATGAAATTAGAGATTAGTAATGTTATTTGTTAATGTTTTTTGTTACAATATAATACATTAATTCAATCATTTCTTATTTTATAATTTGCTTTACGTCGCACTGGCATAGTAAGGTCTTATACCGACGATGGGAGAGGAGAGAGCTGGAAGTGAAAAAAAAAGTGACCGTGGCGTTAATTAAGGTACGACTCCAGCATTTGTCTGGTATGAAAATGGGAAACCACTGAAAAACATCTTCAGGGCTGCTGACTGTGGAGCTCGAACACACTATCTCCCGAGTTCAAGCTGACAGCTACGTGACTCAAACCGCACAGCCATTTGCACGGTTTAATTCAATCCCATTTAATTGTAACATGAAGTTGCCGCAGGATATATTATACTTCAGTATATTTTTAATTAATTGTATCCACTAATTTTAGGATTATGACTGAGAAATTCGTAAGATGGACAGTAGGCAATGGTATGATGATAAACGGGGTGAAACGTCAGGAGGAAAGGTCCTTTCAGTTCTAATTACTGTGCTTATGGAGTGACAGTAACTCATGTGGATCACTGTAAGTACCTACGTGTTATAATTGGGAAATTGGTGTACTCTCATAAACGGGACTTTAAATAAAGATGACAGATTTCATACGGTTATGATGGTATTTAGGATTGAACACAGAAAGTAAAATTGAGGGGGTTATCATTGGTAAGAACCCAATTGGAGTATGGTTCTGATGTATGGGCTTCTCATCAAGATTACTTTATTCGAAAACTGTAAAATATCTGAATCATTTCCGACAAAAGAGTAGTGTTAAGAAAGTTTTCCAAACCTTTGGACTGGGAATATTTGGGAGTAAGGAGACGGGCTGCTCGACTAAGTGGTATGTTTCCAGCTGTCAGTGGAGAGATGGTTTGAAATTATATTAGTAGAAGAAAAAGCTTGAGTGGAGTTTTTGAAAGTTTGAGGGATCATAGCAAGACTATAATTTGGAATTGAAGTGAATACATTGAGCAAAATAATCGTTTAAAGGAAGGGAAATTAGGAATTAGAGTAATTTACCCACAGAAATGTTTGATAAATATCCAACTTCTTTGAAATCATTTAAGAATTCACTAGGTAAACGAATCTGCAGCGTGGGAGAGAGCTCTGAATGCAAATCAGTGGTGATCGATTGATGCCCGTTAGCGACATTATTAAATTCTTATTCTTATTATTCTTATTAATAGTTCAGTCAATAATTCTATATGGTTCAGAAATTTGGGCTGAGTCTTCTAAGTCTGAACAATACCGGCGAAGTATAGACACAGTACAGCGGAGATCAGCTTTGCGAATTACAAGCGCATATCGTACGGTATCCGAACCTGCGATTCTTGCGGTAGCAGTAGTCCCGCCGAATGACTTACTTGCCTTAGGAAGACAGGAAGCCTGGCGTACTCAAACAGAGTTACGAAAGAAATCTGCCAAGAAGTTGAATTACGGCCAACGAATGAAACGATGGCAGCAAAGAAGGGATGCAGTTCTGCGAGGGAAATGGACTAAGCGAGTGGCAAAATGGGTAGCACTGGCACATGGTGAAGTAAACTATTACCTTACGCAGCTCCTGACAGGTCCCGGATATTTTTGAAAATGTCTGCATAGAATAGGCAGATCCAGTGACCCAGTGCGCATTTATTGCAGTGATGCTGACGATATACTTCACGCCTTTTTTGTATGTGAGCACTGGTCTGCAAAAATAAGGTGTTTAGAAGTTGAGCAAGGAGAACTGACACCAAAATCTATTGTTCCAGTGATATTACGGAAGCAAGAATGTTGGAATCGGATAGCTGTATATGAATAAAAGGTCCTATGACAGAAAAAGTGGGATCTGGATGCTCACGAACGCCAGTAAAGGAGACACAACAATTTCCTTTGCGTGGCACCGACACAGATACGCCTTATTGCGACGATGGAATAGGAAAGCCTAGGAGTGGAAAGGAAGCGACCGTGGCCTTAGACTTAATTATTGTACAGCCCCAGCATTTGCCTGCTGTGATTCAGGGCTGCCGACAGCGGGGTTTGAACCCACTATCTCCCGAATGCAAGCTGATAGCTACGTGACCCAAACTGCGCGGCCACTTGCTTGGTATTTTCATTGTCATTGATTGTTTATTTTAATTGTTAGACATAATTATTGATTGCCGGCATGACTGTCATTCAGTGGTTATAATAAATTATCTCAAACTATAATAAAACTGTTCTGAACTGAACGTTTAGCTTCAGAAGCTCGTAATTATTATTACCTTTAACTGCTGTCTTTGAAATTTGACAAGCACTGTTGCCGTTCACCACACATTTCCTCAATCTACTTACAATAAGATGAATCAAACAGAAATTACATCTTACTTACTCCTTGATTCTGTCCCCCCGGGTGAGGGTGGTAGGATAATAATACCCACGGTATCCTCCGCCTGTCGTAAGAAGTGATAAAAATGGGCTCCAGGGGTTCGTATCTTGTGAACGTGGGTTGGCGACCACTGGGCCCTTAGCTGAATTCCGGCATTGCTCGCACTTCCTTGAGCCAATCTCCTCGGATCGGCGTCGTCAACATTTGTTTTTTTTCCGAGATCGATGCTATTAGGTTGAGTTCTAGGAAGTCTTTCACTTTCACACTCCTCCTGACCCTTGTCTTTCTTTGGTTTATATCTTCATTTTTTAAAGTGTTGGATCGCTTCCATTTGTTCTCTCTGAATAATGTTATATAGAGGATGGTTTCCTAATTGTACATCCTCTTAGAACTATAATCACCACCATCACCACCTCCTTGACTCTACGGCCGTTTGAGAGTCTTGACCTCATTTAAGATAATTGCCCATCCTTCTTCATCGCCTCTCTCCTTCTCCAGTCGCACACTTTCAGCACACTCAGGTCTGGATCCTCATCCTCCATGCTTTTCTGTCTTAGCCTTTCTACATACATTGCATCTTCCACATGGCCCTAACCAAATCATATGCCTTCTACTAACCAGGTAGTTTAACCTTTAGGTCTGCCCGGTTCTTATCTGTTGACTTCTCAACGGTATTTTCTTTCATGATGATACACCCAATCCCCAGCCATGAGGACGATGGACTCTTTTGTTAGGACTACCGCACCTTAACCAAGACGTCCTTATATGAGGGGCAGCTGTAACTGGCCTTTGTTCTTTCCCATTCATGGATACGATCTTGTAGATGCACCAGCAGCGGCCAGAGTATCTGTCAATTCCTCAAACTCAAATTAAAAGCTATTCACCCTCCTCATTTATCCAGGCTTGGGACCGGCATCTGGTTTATTTGGATTACCTCTCCCAGTCCCCCAGTAGAAAGCTTGAGAAATTACATCTTCTGGAAAAGTGATGGTAATGTGAACATTTGCACGATTTTATGACAAACGGGAGTAGGGTCTTTAGGTCAGAATTAAGAACATCCTCGGTACAATCGATTCTTATAATTTTATTACAATATATTTCTGTACATATAAAATATATTACAATAGATCTATACATAAAATGTGTGTACAATTAGAGAATTCGTTGCGTTGTTTATTTATTTATTTATTTATTTATTTATTTATTTATTTATTTATTTATTTATTTATTTATTTATTTATTTATTTATTTATTTATTTATTTATTACAGATGAGTAATTACCTTGATCCCAGTTTTGTTCCACCATATGGCAGATGTAATATTTTATAAATAATGTTTTCGTACAGTGTATCATAGACATTTCAACAAACTGTGAGGCACGGTAGGGAACAGACAGGTGGGCAACATTATTTTTCAAACAAAATCTCATGTCTTTTCTTTTTTTGTTATTTGTTTTACGTCGCACCGACACAGATATGTCTTATGGCGACAATGGGACAGGAAAGGCCTGGAAAAGGGAAGGAAGCGTCCGTGGGCTTAGTTAAGGTACAGCCCCAGCATTTTCCTGGTGTGAAAATGGGAAACCACGGAAAATCATCTTCAGGGCTTCCGACAGTGGGGTTCGAACCCACTATATCCCGAATACTGGATACTGGCCGCACTTAAGCGACTGCAGCTATCCAGCTCGGTAAATCTCATGTCAAAAAGTTGTAATCATTAAGTATGTGTTTACTATTACCCTCCATCCATCACAGCTTATAAGGTAGCCATAACGGAATTGTATATTCTTAAAAGCCAAACACGATGAGCGTGTATGGTAAAGACATTTTAAAAAGATCAGTTTTAAACGAAACATGGGACAATCGTCTACCTAACCTCAAAATGTGAAGATGTTTATTGATACACACTGATTTATATGAAGGAAAACTGCATCATTTGACATGCTTGCTGTGAATTTTCACGACTCCATAGTTCTTATATCAATACGTAGGCCTACCAAATATGAGCATTATAGTGCAAATGGAATTTTGAACTCTTCTTCACAATATCAGACTTTCATATGAATGAATCATTATTTTCTATTCAATAGTCTATGTTCCTCATATCTGCAGGAAATAGATTTTTTCTTTACTTTGAACATAAGAAAAGTACAAATAAATGTAAACACTTACGTTTTGGAAATAATCATCTCTCTGAAGAGAGTAACAAATGCCCACAAAACCTGCACAGTTCACCTTGCGGCAGCTTATTAAATTACAAAAGTGGTCTTTTGGATTCCAAGAAAATAAGTCCATTACTGAGAGATAAGGAATTCCAAGAAATTGTGTCAGCTTCCTCAAAAGGGAAAAGATGTTATTTTATTTAAAGAAAACCTTTCAGCGAACAGTTGTGTAATACACCATGATGGCCTGTCTTGCAGTGATGCTATAAAGATGACCGCTAACGTTCCAGCCGTTCAAACCGTTCCAGGCAGGTGCCAGGACAACAACCGTTGTCGTCATTGCCACAACGATATAGAAACCCTTTCTCATATCCTGGGATACTGTCCCTACGGCGAAACCCTGCGACGTACTAGACACCATGCCCTGCGAAGCTAATCGCTCAGTCATTGCGAGACACTGGTTACGCAGTGCACGGAGAGATCTATGGACAGTCAGAGAACCACATCACCCGTAGGTTCGATATGATAGCCTTCAAAAATAACAACAATGGATATATTACTGATCCTACGGTTCGGTTTGAATCGCACGCTAATCATCCCAGTGAAATACACGAGGAAAGTAAAAGCATCTACGAACCAACTATCTACTTCTACCGACGTGAATACGGACTGGATAACATCGAGGTTATAGGCCTCATGATCGGTGCAAGAGGAACAATTCCTAACTTCTTCGAAGAATTCCGCTCAAGATTCAATCTATCAGAGTCGTTAACGAAAAATGTAGTCCTTAAAGCCTTGAAAGGTTCATTTTTCCATACTGAGAAATCATTTATATAGTATACTTTGTCCTCAATGGTAACCTCCTTATGGGGAAAGTGTTTATTTTCTCTGAATTAATTATGACAATAATGGTCAAACAATACACATGATCTACAGCACATCAGACGAAGAATGGCAATACAGAACACATTTTTGGCGCACATCAATAACAAGAGGGAAACAACCACTAAAAATTTCTGCCTCAAGCTATTCATTACTAACTTAAGCTTTTAACTTATAAATTACGATCCTCAAAACAGAAATTAATACCACCATTGTTATTAACTGCTACATCCTGGTATTCATTCAAATTTATTTCTCTGGAAGTCTGTCTGCAAGGAACAAATTACTGATACCACTAGCCTGATTTGTAGAGAAAATTCTTTATAAGCATATCATATGAAGCAGATATTCCATAATTCCTTCAGATGTGGAAACGCTGATAACTTCTATCTTAAGAATGATTTCAGTCTTCAAGTCGTGGAAGAGCATCGAAGCAGGTGACCATGAGGATGTGAGATTTGCAAGCCACCACTCTTTTCCTGAGGATATCTGTTTCTCTCTGAAGAGCCTCGATGAAACTAGGGTTTCGATGATCCATACTCGCCTCCACATGCACTGAAACATTAGAAAAGGAATAATCTTAGATTTTGAAGAGTGGAAAACAACTCTTGCATTTAGAATGAATGGTTTAATGTTCTGTAGTAGTAAGTGTCAGGAAGACTTGGACTAAGAAAAGAACCGTATCTTAAAACCAAGCCCCATGGTTCTACAGCCCTAACGAGCTTTGGCCTACCAAGCGACCGCTGCTCAATCCGAAGCCCTGCAGATTATGAGGTGTCGCATAGTCAATGCGACAAATCCTTTCGATCGTTATGCTTGGTTTTCTATGGTTTTCACGTAGCCTGAGTGAACCTTGAGCCACCCCTCAATCCAGGTAAAATTTCCCTGATCTGGCCGGGAATCGAACCCTGGGCCTCCGGGTGTGAGGCAGGCACGCCACCCCTGAACCGTGGGGCTGGCGACATTTTAACACAAAAGCAAATTTATGCTGGAGAATCTAAAACAGAGCCAGAAATAGGAATTTTATTTTATTGCATTTGACGTTCATGTTGAAGGCAGAAATATAGCCATTGGACTCCCAGACCTCGGTGTTAAAAGAACCCTGTAAATTTGGATGCAACATCCGGGTCACGTTTGAAATAATATAGTTTTGAATATTAGTTTTTTTCCTTGGGGAATGACTGTACATTAGAATAAAATCCACCCCTGAATTCACCTAATATATAAGGCGTGACCGAAAAGTTTCCGTTTGAGGGCGTTGCTGCGGCGGATATATAAACACAGACACGTAGGCAAAAGCTTGAGAGTGACAGTGGTGTGCGTACGTTAAATGCGGCCAAGTGAACTGTGGCGACATTATTACCAAATGCGTCCAAACAGGACCAACGTGCTTTTATTCTGTTCTTGGCTGCCGAAGCACAAACACCGGTGTACATCCATCGAAGAATGAAGACTGTGTATCGGGCAGCATGTCTGTTGTGGAATGGTGCACCAAGTTCCGTGCGGGTCGCGTTTTGCCACAAGACGCGGGTCGTTCTGGGAGGCCAGCCTAATCCATTACGGAAAACAACCATCAGGCGGTGGATGAGGCCTATAGTCCTGATCTCTCTTCATGCGATTATCACTCCTTTGGTCCGCTGAAAAGGGCCTTGAAGGGACGACGCCACCTGTCAGACGAAGATGTGCAGCAGGCGGTTACGGACTTCTTCACGCAGCAGGACACGGTATTTTACCAAACGGGGATTTTTAACTTGGTGCATCGGTGGGATGAGTGCTTCAATGCTCACGGTGATTATGCCTCATTCGTATCCCAATTCAGGACTGTACGGCCGTCGAACGGAAACTTTTGATCGCCTCTTATATAACAGTGGTGTGCTGGTGGACACAACCTAAAGTTATATTTGAAATAATGTGAAGAATGTGTCAGTTTCTCCATTACTAATACTCACGCGGAAAGTTGCTGCATCGTGTACTATAATGCATGTTTTCATTCCCACCCAGAAGAGGCGAGCCATCTACACGGTAACGCCGTCCCTCAGGACAGAGAATTTGATACGGCCAAGAATATGTTCGTTGAAGGTGAGGCGGTTGGTAGCCGTGGACTATAATAGAAACTGTCCCGGCACTCGCATTAGTGTAGGAGAATGGAAAACCACAAAAAAAGCATTCTCAGGACAGCCGACGGTGTGGACCAGCCCCTCTCCGTCTCTCGTATGCAGAGCTGTTGAGCCACAGTAGAGCCATGTGCACTGATAAGAGGAAGGTCACCCTGCTCTGTTGGTCGGTCGAAATTTAGAGCTGTAGAGTCACGGTAGAGCCGTGAGCACCGGTAATATGAAGCTCACTCTACTCGGTTGGCAGGTTGTAACATAGAACTGTAGAGCCACGGTAGAGCCGTGAGCACCGGTAATATGAAGCTCACTCTGCTCGGTTGGCAGGTTGTAACATAGAGCTGTAGAGCCACGGTAGAGCCGTGAGCACCGGTAATATGAAGCTCACTCTACTCGGTTGGCAGGTTGTAACATAGAACTGTAGAGCCACGGTAGAGCCGTGAGCACCGGTAATATGAAGCTCACTCTGCTCGGTTGGCAGGTTGTAACATAGAGCTGTAGAGCCACGGTAGAGCCGTGACCACCGGTAATATGAAGCTCACTCTGCTCGGTTGGTTGGTCGTAACATAGAGCTGTAGAGCCGAGAGCACCGATAAGATGAAGCTCACTCTGCTCGGTTGGTCGGACGTAATGTAGAGTTGTAGTGCCACGGTAGAGCCGTGAGCACCGATAAGATGAAGCTCACTCTGCATGGTTGGTCAGTCGTAATGTAGAGCTTTAGAGCCACGGTAGATCCGTGGCCGCCGGTAAAAAGAAATCTCTGTCTGCTCGGTTGCTCGGTCGTAATGTACAGCTGTTGTAGAGCCACGGTAGAGCCGTGGCCTCCGGTAAGAAGAAGTTCACTCTTCTCGGTTGGTCGGTCGTAATGTAGAGCTGTAGAGCCACGGTAGAACCGTGGCCACCACTCCTCTTCTCGGTTGCTTGGACGGAATGCAGAACTGTCGGACCACTGACCAGCCATGGCCACTTGTAAGTCGGAACCTTTTCTATATCTGCCGATCGACGGGCCTCTACTACTACTACTACTACTACTACTACTACTACTACCTACTACTACTACGGTTACGCCGTCTCTCGGACCAAGGATAATTAATACAGTGAAAGAGATGTTCGGGGAAGGTTGGTGGCTGTGGCCTATATTAGGAACTACCCCGGCATTCGCCTTAGTGCAGGAGAATGGGAAACCACGGAATATCATTCTTAGGACAGACGATGATGGGGACTAGCCCCTCTCTGTCTCACGAATACAGGGGCGTAGAGCCACGGTAGAGCCGTGGCCACCTGTCCTCTGCTCGGTTGGCCGGTCGGAGTGCAGCGGTCTCGCCCTGTCGGAACATGGACCAGCCGTGGCCACTTCTGGGCCGATACTCGCTCTGCATCCGCCGACGGCAGGCCTCGTCACGAGCTCGTTAATGCATTATTTATGATTACGAATACAGAATATGGATGTCTTTCACGGATTTGGAGATATTTCAGGTTGACCTTATTATCGATACATAAAATAAGATTCTCAGATAGTAAAATGTATCTTAATTACTACAAAATTATACTTGCATCAATCCTTCACACTCTACAGGAGGAAATAGGGAAAAGAAACTCACTTACGTTCGTAGCTCCATCTGCCGGAAGGGATGAGCAAACGTTGTTTGGCTGCTGCCAGCTCCTCCTTTAGCTCTTTCTGCTCCTGGCGTAGTTCTCTGATTTTACTTCCTCGCACTTCAGTCCACCTCCTTTCCAACCTTTCCACATCTTCTCGGCAATACTGTAAAACGGGCACTGCGGACATACAAGAAACATCCATGTTCAGCAAGGATCACTTCCGATTAACATTCGTAGAACAAAGGTAGAGGATTAAGAAAATAAAAATTATACAGGGAATGATAAGAGAGACAGTGCTGTTCCATAGTCAGTCTGATTTGAAGTTACTGTTGTAAAATATAATGGGTCAAAATCACTTCCGTATTTTTGGCTAAGCGTTCGGGACCTGACTAGGACGACTGAGTATCATTGAACAGACACCCTGAGTCAGAAATTACTTTCAGTAGCTCAGGGTAATTCCGTCCTTCCTTCTCTATGCTTCAGAAACAGGAATATACTTACTTAACTGTCCTCAAAAGTTTGGGTAACATTATTCTATTTTATGCCAATATATTAAAGCCCTTGGTAGAATCTTAACTGAATCCAAAAATATTAGAAAAACACTTCAACAAGGTGCTCAAAGATGACATGAATATGATCATCAATAGACCCGTCGTTAATTCATGACTATTATTGTTATTAATAATATTCTTCTTCTTTCCGATGAGGCCTAGGTGCCAATTTCAATTCAATCCTTAATACTTCGTTGTTTTCTCTTATGTTCCTTCCACTATTCTTTCATCCTTTCACTATGCTGTTTTTTGTCCTCGGACCACTTTGCACCAGGTTTCTTGTTCAATCTTCCTTGGAATTCTTCCACACTTACTAGCCTCTTTCTAAAAATATCTTTGTCCATAGTTTATTCTTCTCTTATATTATTTCTTTCTATACATTTTCTTACTTTTTGAATCCAGCCCTTTTGTCCCAAAGGTACTTGAAAATACTTTTTGTTAATCTGGAGTCATCTATTCTGTAAATATGTCCAAAAATTGCAATCCCCTTTTATTCTTCTTCTCCTTATTATTACTATTATTGTATTAACACAAAATGGAAGAGTCGAGCACAATGTAGAATATAAAACTAACTTCATACAGGTACAATATGAACCAGTTAAATCTAGGGAAATTATCTGTTTATTGCATGACAGTCATAAATGATAATAATAATAATAATAATAATAATAATAATAATAATAAGTAATAATAATAATAATAAATAATAATCATAATAATAATAATAATGTTATTGGCTTTACGTCCCACTAACTACATTTGAGGATTTTGGAGACGCCGAGGTTCCGGAATGTAATTCCGCAGGAGTTCTTTAACGTGCCAGTAAATCTACCTAGACGAGGCTGACGTATCTGATCACCTTCAAATACCACCTCCCACGTCAGAAGGCCAGCGCTTTAACAGTCTGAGCCGATCAGGCCGGCAGTCATAAATGCGACTTCTCTGCAGATGTCTTCATATTTTTCGTAAGTGCAAGAGTAATAACTACACATTAATGAAGGTTCACATGGGCTTTATTTGATAAGAAATGCAGGGTGCAACAATAAAGTAGGCCAAACTTTGAGGACACATTCCTCAGATGAAGAACAAGAAAATATATTATATGGACATGGGTCTGGAAACGTTTCATTTCCATGTTAGAACACAGTTTCTACAACTCTACATTAATCGCGGGAAACACACAGAAACACAGCATATCAGCATAGCACATGAAACGCTTTCTTAAATGAGGTGTTTGTAATGCCTTCCGTTAGCATTGATACATGCATTAACCAACCGTCGTTTCGAATGCGGGATGCACTGATAAATCCCTGGAGTACCGTGTAATATGGTTTCTCAGCCTTCCAAAATGCAGGCACGAGGACACTCTGCATCGAGTACCGGGATTTGATACACAAGAGTTTTCAAATGCCCCTACAAGTAAAATTTTAACGGATAGAGGTGAGGTGAATGTGGAGGCCAGGGAAACGGTTGCGGACCTTTATTTGAATAAAAATTATTATATTCTTCTAACTTTGAGGAATGTGTCCTGATGTTTGGCTGTAACTTATTGTTACACCCTTCTCACCACACTCCGTCTATTTTCATCACATGATCGACTGTTTAGCTACTGATAAGAAACAATATGAGCTCATCCATAATAGCTGCAATTATAGGATCATATTATGTTAGGCGCTAAAAACACCAGGAGGAGACACGGAGACGTGCAGAAAATATGTAACGAAGTCGTCCAGATACAAGATAGCCTAGTTTGTAATTTCAGGTGTTTAGATAGCTTATGGTATAAAATACTGTAAATACTGTACAACAATTAAAGTAAGTAAGACAGTATCCATTCTTCTCTGCCTTTCATTCTTCTTGTACACTGAAATTTATGTTTGAAAATGGAGATTACTGTATGAGAAATGGCACTTTCTTAGATTGTTATGCAGTAATATGTTTAATTTCGTAACAAGTTAATTCTAGCACGCACAATGGTTCAGTTACGCAATTTGCATAAACGTTAGGGGAATAGAAAATTAGGACTATAAAAATATATGCATTTCTCCCAACATAACCACAAAGCACTCTAGACGACAGGTGTCATTTGTCAAATAAATTTGTATCTTAATTTATTATTGCATAAAATCCATTAATGTCTGGATCTATGTCATCAAAATAAGGAAGAAATCACGTAAACAGAATTCGCTCTGGTTATCCGTATGTTCCACCTATCTCCGGAGATATAGGTTGTTTATGAGGTACCGATACCGGTGCGCCTTTTAGCGCTCCTCTGTCGGTCTGTAAAGAATTTTAATTTAATGATTGATTAGAATTATTAAAGATAGCCTAATTAATGTCCATTGAGTATAAATTAACGTTTGTGTGCAAGATATAATTTGCGTGCTGTATGTGTGTAGGTGCCCAGGAAACCAATGCTATCGAGATTGGCTGACACAGCAGTTACCTGTGTGCTGGTACTGTGGAGTACTGGGTGGTCACCCATCCATGCACTGAGCACGCACAATGTTGCTTAACCATTAGAAAATGGGATTGTAACCGTTGGTGCGCAGTGCCTGTCACTTTAGTAGACTAATGCGTTTACTTTAGTGTGAGTGTGGGGATGCTCATTTAGAATAAGAGCAGCATCGTTAATGGGCAGCAATTAAGTGTTGTGCACCGCCTCGTCTCCGGGAACCAGAGCTTAACCTTTTAGAGCTAATAAGTCCTTAGGATGTGGTTTTCAATTTAAGGAAGTGAAAACTTTTGAACAGAGGAATGGGGGCTATTCTTGGGGGGCGGAGTGGAGATTTATACTTGGTTGGAGTTTTTCCAGGGGCCTCAGCTACTCAATTCACCGAGGTGACCCTGAACTGCGATAGATTGGTTTTTGAGGAGGTTGAGGAGTAGTAATAGTAGGGTATTGTTTACTTGGCTGGTCGAGGGCGGTATGGGGGCGGGGAGTAGCAGCGGGGGAGTGACTGAATGAGTGTTGGGATTTGCGCGTGATTGGGGGTACTATTGTGCCTTGTGCTTTGCTATTACTGCCTTCTTGAAGTATGGGCATCGAGGGAACGAGGCCACGTGACTACCATGGCAGTTCGCGCACCTCTCCTGGTACCGAGACATCTTGCATTCAGTGTGACGGTGTAGGCCGCCGCACCTATTACAACGGGTGTTGTTCCGGCATCTTGCAGCGTAGTGGTTAAGTTTGAGGCAGTTGTAGCATAATATAGTGACACGTAAACAGAATTCCAGTTCTACGGGACTATTACTATCGAGATCATGAACTAAGCAACCTCAGATTCAGAACTAATCGAATGTTATGTTTCAATTCCGTAACTTATAAATTAATTAGCGGATACTCGCCTAGTTCAACTTTTCCTTCAGACAATTTATCACTACCATCTCAGATTCGTTTACTGTGGCTCGAAATAAAGCTGCGGCGATATAACATCTGCTGTTTGATTGAGGTAAAGGATAGATTAAAATGTATAATTTACTTTAAAAATTGTACAAATGAATTTAGAGAAGAATATCTAGGAGGGATGGAAAATTTATGACTGTATATTTCACAGTCCTTTATTATTTACCATTATTGACACCTCCTGGATCATGCAGCTCAGCCTGTGATCCATTATCTGAGTCCTGACTGGAGACAAAACTAGAACTCTCACTGTCGCGAACAACACTGTCATAGCCCGAGCTCTCACACCCTGGCCGAGACTTGCGCTTCAGTCGAAGAGACTGTGGGCTCACCTTGGACGGTCGAGGGCTGCCGGAGTCTTGTCCACTGTCATATCCTTCTGCCGTGAACTCTGGGGACGGCTTCAATCTGGCTAAAACAAGGAAACCAATTGTAAGAATGTTCGAAAGATTTTTCTTTAACAGATAGAATACATTTCAAATAATAGGGTAACACAGCAACAATAATAACAAAATTAATAATAATAATAATAATAATAATAATAATAATAATAATAATAATAATAATAACAATAATCATGTATTTCCGGACCCCACGTTGGGTTCATTTCTTTCTTCACTACATACTGCATGAGGAATCCATATTTGAATTCTCCCCCACTTTTCCGTTTAACTGTGTATAAATCAGAAATAGAATTCAGACAGTTGTGTTTTTATTACGTATCACTAACTACATTTTTATGAATTTCAGAGGCGCAAATGTGCTGGATTTTTTCACTGTAAAAGTGCCGGAAGGTATACAGATACGAGTGTGGCGTATTTGAGTACCATCAAATATTAACAAACTGACAAGCAACATTCTCACGAGGTGACGAGCTTAAGACTACTTCGTTAACGAGAAGTAATCGAAGTTCACTCCTGAAATTATGTTTCATTTTGCTCATAATAGATATTCAACTGTGATTAATCAGAACATAGACTCTTTAGTAGTGAGAGTTGTCAAAATATGTTTAAAGCATAACTTCTCTGAGCGCCGTCCACATTTAATTACTGCTGCCTTTTCACATTCAAAACGGTGATCTTTCAAATTGTTGAAGCATTAGTCAGCTGTGTTCTGAAAATGGTCTTGATTTCTTAAAGCTAATCGAGCTAACATCCGTGCACATTGATGTTTGTGCTGAAATCGCAATATGCAGCATAGCGTTTATTTGTAATCCGGGATCAAAACCAGTGTTCTACGGATTCTATTATTATTAGGACTATTATTATTATTAATTCTGTGCCGTATCCGCTTAGCGAACGTTGGCTATCATGTTCGTAGTCATTTTTTGTATCGACTGCAACTCGGAACAGTAGGTAAGAATATTTGAATCTCACACATTCCATCCAAGAATAGGTTATTCCTGGACCTACCCTTTCCAAATTCAATGCCGGTACGGTAAGTAATAATCATAATCACTGCATATTTCAAGAGACCTCGAACTGCTGGAGAATTGCATTAAAAGTAGGTTTGTTGAAGTGTCTATTAACAACTACTTAAATACTCTTAACTGACAATTGGCCGAGCTATGGTTAGATTCTACAACGTTGAGCATCCAGTACATACAAGAGTTAGTCTTAAGAATTAAGAAACAAAAGAAATATTGCATAGATTGAACTCACCTGCCACAAGATTTCCCAAATAGCCATCGGTGTAATCGTGATGGAGCCGAAGCATGTAGAGGAGGTGGTAGAACAGGGGGCATATCATCGTCCTCAGGTTCATCACTGGCCTTGCCAGTCACTGTCCGAACACTGTCACTAGGTTGAACCTTCTTCAGTCCTTCAGACTCTTCTTCATGGTCCGACGTTGATGCTCCGTTACCGGGAACGCGCTCCACTTCTTCCTTCAAGTTAGGATTTGAAGCTCCATCAGGATGCCTCAAGGACGAGATGTTACATCCACTGGCACTCATGTTAAGACGATACCGAAGGGAATCACGGTTACTAATACTATCACTTCCAAAACCACTCCGTCGATTAAGTTGTTCCCTACTCTGGGAAAGAAATGGAGAGCGAAAGATGGTAGGGCTGTTAGTCCGACTAAAACTCATTTTACAGTTATCACATATCTTACTCTCGTCCAGTCTCTGATGGCTGGAGTTGAACACTGGTTCACTGTAAATGCTACCGTTCTCAGCATAGCCCAAACCTGCACTGGACGAGTTATTTTCACCGGTATTGTAAAGCATATCTGACAAAGATAGGGATTGATACCGAGAGGATGGTCGACACTGTGGTGTTTGATGTTGGTTAACACTCTTTTGCACGTTCGTACGCGCCATCTTATTGTTATATATCTCGTGTAGTCTTGCAAGCTGATCGAAACGGTCCTGCGAAGCTAACGCGTCCCGATGTTCCATCTCAGAATGGCGTTTCCTCTTCATCTCTTCCAAGTACATTCCCAGATCAGATTGACGATCCATATACTCGTCTGGAAGCTCGTAGAGGCTGTACGGCCGATTATGGTGGTACAGATGGTCTGAGTGAGGTGGGAGGTCAAACCTATGTCGCTGTAGAGTTCTCTCCATATCTGTGGTCACCGACATCGAATCTGTAACAATGATACAAGCTATTCAGAAACTTCTACGGAGTAATAACATATATAGAAGGCGCATTGTTTCAAAACCAGACAAGTCCAACACATGAGTTTCCAATTGGACAAGTTCAAAGCTATTTTCCAATAAATAAACATCTAATTTAGCTAAATGATCACACATCAGCGTTGTAAAATATTCTGCTGTAGGAGTGCTTAAATATGTCATGCAAGCGTACACTCCTAGAGTGCGGTACGGTAGGGTTCATTTTCCTTTACACGTAAGCATAGAAAAATAAAACCGATCCTGGTAGCTGCAGTCGCTTATGCGCGGCCAGTATCCAGTATTCGGGAGATAGTGGGTTCGAACCCCACTGTCGGTAGCCCTGAATATCCGTGGTTTCATATTTTTACACCAGGAAAATTCTGGGTCTGTACCTAAATTGTCACGGCTGCTTTCTTCCCATTCCTATCCCTTTCCTGTCCTATCGTCGCTATAAGACTTATCTGTGTCGGTGCGACGTTAAGCATCATGAAAAAGAAGAGGAATAAAGGAAAAAGAAAAAGAAAATTTTTCTGATATCTATATATATATCCCTCTCTAAAGAAGATATCTTTGTTAGAGAACTCGATATTAATAACTTTTTTTTTGCTATTGGCTTTACGTCGCATCGATACAGATAGGTCTTATGGCAACGATGGGACAGGAAAGGGCTAGGACTAGGAAGGAAGTGGCCGTGGATTTAATTAATGTACAGCCCCAGCATTTGCCTGGTGTGAAAATGGGAACCCACAGAAAACCATCTTCAGGGCTGCCGACAGTGGGGTTCGAACCCACTATCTCCCGAATACTGGATACTGGCCGCACTTATGCGACTGCAGCTATCGAGCTCGGTGATATTAATGTCTGGTAGAACTCGCAGTCGACTAACCAGATTATTATTTTCAAATTCACCTAGATCTTCGAATTCAGCTTCATTTCATGTAGCTACATATTGCATGCTAACATAGAAACGGTTGATTTGTAATAACATTAATGTATTAAGTGTGTCAATTGTTGCTAAGATCTTCCTAGCAGATGAACAAAACAATTAAATAAATAAATGCTTTCAAAATAATAGAGAAAGCATAAGGGAGCAAATGTATTCACATTGCAGTAATATTCGAGTCTAACGCATAAACTACTACTACTACTACTACTACTACTACTACTACTACAATTTTTTTGCTATTGGCTTTACGTCGCACCGACACAGATAGGTCTTATGGCGACGATGGGACAGTAAAGAGCTGGGACTGGGAAGGAAGCGGCCGTGGCCTTAATTAAGGTACAGCCCCAGCATTTACCTGGTGTGAAAATGGGAAACCACGGAAAACCATTTTTTTGCTATTGGCTTTACGTCGCACCGACACAGATATGTCTTATGGCGACGATGGGACAGGAAAGAGCTGGGACTGGGAAGGAAGCGGCCGTGGCCTTAATTAAAGTACAGCCCCAGCATTTGCCTGGTGTGAAAATAGGAAACCACGGAAAACCATCTTCAGGGCTGCCGACAGTGGGGTTAGAACCTACTATCTCCCGAATACTGGATACTGGCCGCACTTAAGCGACTGCAGCTATCGAGCTCGGTGAAAACCATTTTCAGGTCTGCCGACAGTGGGGTTCGAACCCACGATATCCCGAATACTGGATACTGGCCGCACTTAAGCGACTGCAGCTATCGAGGTCGGTACTAATAATAATAATAATAATAATAATAATAATAATAATAATAATAATAATAATAACCATCATCATCATCATCATATGGAGTGTATTAACTGACAAATGTCCCAACTGTACAGGGTGCTGGAGTATTAATTTCAAGGTTTCTCCCTCTAATGTGTCTTAAAATCTGCTATCACGGGTGACTTGTATTTATTCGCACGATATTATCGATTGACCATCCGACATCGGAGCCTCAGACACAAGTGAGAAGCGCTTAATCGGTTCCACCATTCATATCGATAAGGATGATAAAGAAATATTGAGGATAAACAGGGCTCTAATCAAATATACATATTTACCTGTGAACGTAGATACAACAGTGAGGTTCTCTTGACTTAAAATTCTCAATGGATGTTCTTCAGCACTTTCTTGATCGACCTCCGGCAAAGGATTCTCCAGCTCTCCCATGCAGTAGGCAATATCCTCTTCTGTGACCTACGTCAGAATTACAGTAGTTGAAGATAGGAGAGAAAAATTATATAAAATTGTCACCCTTAGAATGTTGTCAACTTTTGCTTAGTTGAAAACCCAAAGTACATAGACACAGGAAATTATTCATCAAATTAGAAATGAGAATGAGGGAATGTTCCCTCTCACAAATCTCTTACAACCAACACGAATACTTCATGGGTAGTTCACAAAGCGTTTTTTATGCTCTATTACTAATTGTTTGTGTAACCAGACATGTCTGTAGACCCTATGTACGTACACTTTTTGTATTTTCATTTTGTTCATAGTAATACTGTTTGCAAACTGCGTAAATCTTAAGATTGTACTTGCTTCGTATGAATGCTAGTATTTTGTGTCTACTCATTGAATTAAGGGCTATTATCACGAAGGATTCGAGTTGCCACATCAGATCTTTTTGTGTATTTTATACGGGTCTGAAAAACAAAATGCTAGAATGCCTAAATTATGACTGATTTACCTTGTTGTATTGTTAAATCTTCAGAATATGGACCGATGACCTTAGATGTTAGGTCCCTTTAAAGAACAAGCATCATCATCATCATCATCATCATCATCATCATCATCATCATCATCATCATCATCATCATCATCAAATTTTCAGAACAGAGGACAACAGGCTCCTCAAATAGCAGAATAATAACAATAATTATTTTTTGATATAAATTAACCTAGATGCTCGAATTTAACTTCCTTCCAAATAGTTATACATTTTATGCTGACATAGAAACGGCATACTTGCAGAACCATTCATTAATCACTATGTTCTTCTTATTAGTGACCTTCGTGGCTTGAAAGATATAGTACCTTTCTTTGATTGAATTTATTTGAAACAGAAACATTGAAGAAATATGCATGCTGGAAAAATCTCCAGAAAGTTAACAATGGAGGACAGAGTTACAGAGGATTTTATCTATCAGTTTCTTTTCCTCGTAAAACTGTACACGACTGTAATAAAAACTGCACAGAGCATTCCCTATTCGCTCACTGTACATTATCTCTAAACAATACGGAGATGACGTACTACAGAAGGTCGTTCGGGATCTCTTGTGACGAGTTTGTAGGCCGCTGGTAGCGCTGTTATCAACTTGAGCACGTCCAAACGGGGAGTGATGATTTAATCGAAATTACTTTGTCGGCTTATAGCTAGAAATGCTTCCTTTCCAACTGAGCATGATCGTAGGTGGAGAAATGGCTTTTCATAAGCTACTTACCCTTCAAACATCGTCCCCAGAGATCCTGAACGACATTATGTATTATGAAGCTAAACACATCAAATAATCGACTTGCGACAATCAGTTCTTAACATAAGCAAATGCAATTTGAACTGAATGCAGAAGTTACGTAACAGAGATAATATATTATTCTCTTTACCTGCAGACAGGAATCTTGCATTGGAACGGGTTCATATGACTCCTCTACTTCAACAATTTCTATCTCCTCCTCGTCACCAAGACCGGTGATCTCCTCTCGCTGATCCTGCATGATTCTCAGCCGCACATCCAAACTGTTCATCGAGACATCTACAAGAAAATTAGGTGATGTCAACTTGAGCGACGAAGTTGGTAATTCTATAAAACAGTTGAAAACAAAAGTGTTTTTTGCATAACAGTATACGAGTGAATGGTAAATCATAGGAATGCGAAAGGTTTTCTAGATCGATAAATAGACAATGGTATCATAAAATAGCACGTGTCAGAAGAGATCTTAAGGCAGTTCCTCTTCTCTGTAATCTGGACAAGTATTAAAGTGGATTTCAAAGCAGTGAATTAACATAAAGATGGTCGAATGTATATAAATGGTTACATCAGATATGACAGGGAGTGACTGTCACTGTTTTCCCATCCTTAGACAAAGAGAATCAGGATTAGAGTTAGATGTAGATCAACTCTTAACCTTCTTCTTCTTTTACTTGAAGTGCCTTCTCCATTACTGAAGGTTGGCCACAACCACAGCGAAATCTGTACGATGTTCGGATGTCCTCATCGGTCTACTATAATCTAGTCCTGTCCAATCCCCTAAGTTCCTCAGCTAAGAGTGCTTCCTTCGACTGCGACTTCTACGTCCATCAATTTTACCCTGTGCGATCAGTTTACGTTAGTCATACTTTTTATTCCTCACAATAGCCAAGGTAGGCGGATTTTCTTTACTTGAATATATACATCAACATTCGTTCACTCCACATGCGTTTGAGTACGTCAGTACTGGATATGTGGCCAGTCCACGCGATCCACAACATCCTTAGGAACACCCACATCTCGAAGGCATTTATTATCCGAGACCATGTTTCAGCGCCGTACAGAAGCAATGAATATATACAGCATTTGACGAAGTTGTGACGTGTCTCCAAGCTGAGGCCTTCTTCAACCGGTTCACCACAAATTGTTATAAGAATGTCCGTGTTATATGTTCTGAAAATGGCCATCCTATTGGTCTTCTTGGTGTTAATTTTATCCACGTCTGCTACGATTCTGTCTACCAGATTCTGAAGGCCTTCAGTACTGTCAGTCGAGATGACAAGTGTTCCCTGCGTACCTCACATTGTTGATCAGCCTACCATTAACTTTTACTCGGAAGATATGCTCAGAGTACATATTAAACAGCAGGGGAGATAATACACATACTTGTCGTACTCCCTGTTTGATCCTAATAGCGCGAGTCTCGAAGTTTCCAATTCTTACGGAAGCTTCTTGTTGTTCACACAGCTTTCTGACAAATGTAAAATCTTTACTATCCGTCCCTATTGTGTTCAGAATTTGTAGGAGTTTGGAATGTTTGACATAATTGAATGCTCAGGCATAATCAACGAACCTAGCCAGTCAATTTCCAGAAATCAGTTATCTACAAGCCTCTTAGAAACTAAACAAGGAGCTGGTAAGAGATGATATGGAAATTCGATATTACGCAGAAATCACATCAGATACGGCTAATACTCAGAAAAGTATTCCATAAAAGGCAGATATCTTGATTTGATCATACTTCGAATTAAAATAATTCTGGGCTGGTTGGTGACAGCCAGTCGTTTTATACTACTCTACTTCGCTAAGTAACGTCGATTCCACAGTCATATTGCTGATGATATCTCACTTTGTAGACAAAATATATTGATAAATATCTTGCACTTCATATAAGCTAGTAATGTACGTTTCCCCCCTAAAACCAGTGAGCGCCTGAGAAAAGTAAAATATACGTTTAGGTCATTTCATGAACCCTTTGTAAACTGGTGGTTTCGTAGATAATATCATATTTCCTGATTTCACAAATTCTTGAAATGAAATGTTGAATTATATCCGGTTGTTTTTCGTAAATCTTAACCCTTAAGACAAAAAGGCAGGTAACCAATTTAAATTAGCTTAAGCGATACACATTTCACCTGAATTGGATACCAATTCATTAACAATTTGAGGAATTTAATCTGGAGCTTGGCATTGTATGGAAGTGAAACACGCACGATAACAGGTTCAGAAAGAAAGTTAATAAAAGCTTTTGAAATGTAGTGTTACAGAATAATGCTGAGGATAAGATGGGTAGAACGAATCACAAATGAAGAGACAGTAAATCGAATGGGTGAGAGCAGAAGAATTTGGCGAAATTTGACCAAAAGAAGAGAGAGAATGATAGGGCACATCTTAAAACAGAATTGTTGGTGGCATGAACGGTAGGGGAAGATCAAGGTATGAAGATGACAAACAGATTAGAGCGGATATAATATGCAGAAGGTACATAGAGATAAAAATATTAGCACAGGATAGGGTGAGATGGAGGCTGCATCAAACCAGTTTATGGACTAACGACCCAAACAACGAACATGATTATCAATGCCGGAATAATCAACCTAAAGCCAGGTAACTTTGAACATTTTAATTACGTAGCTATTTGGAGATTCAGATCCGTAAGAGAAAAGTAGCTTTTGCAAGAAGTTTAGAAGAGTTATAAACTAACATGAACACAAGAGAAAACCACTTCATGACCTCGGTATGTATGAGGTCTTGGAAGTTTACCCCTGGACTTTACCTCTTAATTCATAATCATTTACTCTACCCCCCAGCTTAGACCAAGCTCAACCATTAAGGAAGAAAATTAAATAGGTGTCTGATACAGAAGGATATATTATCCCAATTATTCTGAAATTATAAAAAGGATCATTCCCCACACCTTTTTTGTGCATGATTACAGCGAACGTTCAGATGTTAATTTATCCAGTTCCCACATAATTTTTACTACTAAAACTAACAGCAATCATATAACAATGTGTATAATAGCAATAAGGAAAACTATGAAGAACTGAGCATTATTTAAAATCTACTCTACGACGTCCTATTACTAATGAATATCAGATATTTGACAAATGTTTAAACTTCAGCGTTGCAGAACTTATTATGCGCACACTTTTATTGACAGATTTTTGTACTGAGTTGAAGAGTAAGGAGGGAGCACTGCCGGTTCCGGTAATACTGCCAACTGAATGGAAATGAAATCTGAATTGAATCGATAATATGATCGATCGATATGAATTTTCTAAACCTTTATTATATTAAGCCAACAACTGTGTCACACACATTATAAACATTTCTCGATGCGAATCTTGTTTCTAGCATGAATTCTATACTTTGGCTTTGCTGTGTAAGGAACAACAGTACGAGTACGTAAAGAGTACGCCAGATGTCGCACAGCGATGCATAAGCGAGTCTTAGTTTGTGTTCCAAAGGTTGCCAATACGAATCTCGAAGATAACAGAGGTCGACCGATTCAGCACTAGGGTGTCCATCTATCACTAAAGGGTGCGCGTACTATACGTAATCCATTACTACACTCTTCGCCTGCTTAATGCTTAATGTATAGCGATATTTCAAATGCATTGCATAATCTTCTTATCAAGACTACTGATGTATCCCTATTTGATCCCAGATAATCAGTCTCCCCAAATAGCTCAAGTTGAGAATGACACGATCCAATCCGGTCGAAAAATGTAATAATAACTGAACAGACCGTGGGAGATTCAGTTCTAAAATAAGGTAATCAGTTTACGAGCGCTTACTCAGGCAGTAGTTTAATATGCAGTACCAACATATTTTACGTATATTATTATTATTATTCTTTATTATTTTTCTCCAGTTCACAGTAACCAAATACCCTTGATCCATTGAATGAGAAAAATAACAATGTTCATCCTAAGCCACCAAACTCCACACACATAAATTGACAAAACAAACTACTAATAAAATAAAATAAAATAAAATAAATTAAAATAAAATAAAATAAAATAAAATAAAATAAAATAAAATAATAATATCCTAAAAATACTAGTTTTAATCCCAAACGTACTTCTTGGGCATGCCATGAAGCTCGTCAGATACTCCGGAACCGTGACCCTTAAGGATAGGGTCACCACGGCAGCCATCCTCAGTACCTTCATGCCACGTCCATCGTCACCCTTAAATTTTTCTATTCCCACTCCCGTACATGCTATTAAAATAAAATATAGTTATAAGATATCCTACTGCTACTGTCCGGCCGTGTCATCACCCCTGGTGAGAAGAAGGCCGCCCTCCCGATAATGACACGACCGGCCCTATCCGTGAGGTCCTAAGGAAGGCTCCAAGAATCCAACCAGATGACAATGCTTTTTCCTCTCACCATTCCTTTTTGCGGCCATCCACGTGCAACTGGAGCCGCTCTCCATCCTTATCTCGTCTAATTCTCCCTTCTTTAATTGGGGGGGGGGTTACGTCCCCACCCCGTCCTCTTATGGGTATTGCCTTACCATCTCCTACTATGCTGTATTGTGAGAAGAAAAAGCCCCGTCACTGCCTCAAGTTTCTAGCATACACCTCTCGTGTCCATTATTCACTCAGCACTTTCGTCACATTCATCCTTGCCGTCGCGACACATTCCTTCACCGCTGTTATACTTCTACTTGACCCACTCCGGATTGCTAAGTCCACGTCCACACTCCCTTACATCACCAGTCTGGACTTTCTTTACATTCACCTGCTCATGTTGCAACTTTATCTTTGTGCTCTGTTTCTGCACTTCATACTTAACTCTACCTAATCTAATTTAAAGACCCAGCCACATTCCGCGTTAAATTTGTCATCTCGTTTCCCTGAAATATTTTACGTATACGATGTGTTCCTAGGACCTTACATTTTGGCTTAATGTTGTAGGCACACAATTTAAAACACATAATTTTTTGACATTTTTAAATTATAAACTACTTACCTATACTTATCTCCTTGTTGCGAGAATGTAGGAACTTCAGAAAAGACGGCAAATTATCATCATCATCCTCCTCCTCTTCCTCCTCACCCACCTCTTCCTCTTCTTCTTCGCCGTCCAGACCTTCTCGCTCATTTTTCTCATTTGCTTTGTCGCATTCTTCTTTTCTTTTTCCTTCCGCTCTAGAAACTTGCTCACACACATTGTCACTAACGAACCTACTACTTTTAATAACTTCCAGGGATGTAGTATCATCCTTTTGCTCCCTAGTTCTGTCAACACACGTGCTCATCACATCATAATTTTCCACAACACTGGTTCCTTCCACCCTACCATTTACACTTGAAACTGCACCAGTTTCATTCACTAATTTTACACTGCTATCCACTTCATCTGGCGGTTTGTCAATGAGTCGTCCACCGTCCTGACTTTCGTTGTTTTGAACTGGCAGCTGCTGCGCAGCACCTGTTGTTGGAGGTCTTTTACCAGGAGTTTCTTTCTGAATTTGCACCGTCTGGTTCTCAACCCATTTCCGTATCATACTTTTCTTGTGGCTGTCCATGAACCCGTAGCTCCCTGCTGGATGACCAGACGGTTTCACTGACTGAAGGGGTCCATCAATCCAAGTCTCCTTCTTCTTATGATTGTCTTTAAGCAAGTTTCTCGCCTCAGCTACTTTGGACTTTGATATTCTTGGTCCGTCGATCCACTGTTCATCACTAGCTGATACGGTGTTTTGTCCTGGCACCTTACTGCTTTGTGATGCTGGTTCGTTACCTGATGGATTTGACGAAGTTTTGTTACCGGACACTTTATTCTGAGTTCGAACCGGTGATGATTTACAGCTAGATGGGTTCGTTTTTGCAGCACTAGATGATTGCATGGTAGTTTTTGAACTGTTTCGATGAGATGGACTACCTTTATCTTCAGGAACATTTCCATTCACTATCTTTTGAGGACTCGATTGTTTACTATTGGAAGAAGCAGACGGTTTTCTCGTATTACTACTAATAGGTTTGTTTTCAGCACTAGATCCTCGGAGGGCTTTGCCCATAGCACAGCGATTGTCACCAGAATTGAGGCTGGGAATGTAGACAGGTGGATGTTCCCCGTCGGTAGCGTCATCGGAGGGACCAACGTAGATGACAGTATCAGCTGATTGTTCACTGCTGGATGGATCCACGTCACTGCTCCCTGTTGATTGGCCATTTTCCTGAGCCTGAGGCCGTACTCCATCTTCTCCAGACGTACCAGTGGAAGCACCAGCAAACTGAAGAAATAAAAAACACCGAATAAATTTCATTCCTTCATAGAATTTTAACATAAATGAAAACGAAAAATAATCATATTTGCACTAACAACAAAAACACAATAAAACCTGCTATGATATACCTTTTAACTAAATATTAACTAAATTATCTAAATAATAATAATAATAATAATAATAATAATAATAATAATAATAATAATAATAATAATAATAATAATAATAATAATCAGGATAATGGCCCGCGTTGAGGCCGTTGGTTAAGATGGCTCCGGGTTCGATTCAGGGCCGGATCGGAGATTTGAACTAGGTCTGTTAACTCCTCTAGCTCGGGGGTGGATTCTTGTATTCGTCTTAATACACAACTTTATCTACATACATCATCCTATAATCACTACAGAAACATGCTGTAGTAAATACATCCATCCATACACGACTGGCGTGAGGAAAGGCAACCGGCCGTAGAACGGAACTAAATTCATACTTCGTGCCGACCTAAGAAAATAAAGACCAGGAATAATAATAATAAGAATAAGAATAAGAATAAGAATAAGAATAAGAATAAGAATAAGAATAAGAATAAGAATAAGAATAAGAATAAGAATAAGAATAAGAATAAGAATAAGAATAAGAATAAGAATAAGAATAAGAATATATTCCTCCCCTTAACAACACCTTATCACGGTCATGTGGGGTCGGGAGAAAAGTCAGCCACGTTATGAGATTGGACGGAAAGATCACCGACACTCCATCCACACGCAGTTTTCCTACAGCAACCCTAGTTCACAAGGATGGCATGCAGTTTGCTCTAGTATTCTTCTATACCGCCTGAAATATTATTATTAATAATAATAATAATAATAATAATAATAATAATAATAATAATAATAATAATAATAATATTAATATTAATAATATCTACAAGAAAATGTGTTTACTTAAAAAAGCTCAAAATTCAACACTACAACACAGTAGTCGAACCGGAGCCTAGTACTGAATTACAAGCTGAATAAATTAGAAGTAATGGAACGAAAAATTATACGGAAAATACTTTGTCCGGTAAGAACTACAAGACTCTGGAAATCAGAAGTAATGATGAAATATACCGGAAAATAAAAAACAGATACAATGCAGAAAAGGCGACTGAAATTTTTTGGACATTTACACAGAATGAATGACAACAGGTTAACCAAACAGATCTTCAAATATCTTTGGAACAAAAAGTCAACAACAACCTGGATTCATGAAGTCAAGAAAGAAGAAATTAGTTAAACCTTGATTACAACACAGATTTACAATAAGTTTCTTCAAGGTAATAATGCTATATTGATGTTGACCATAATAGATGCAAGCACAGTGTATAAAGAAACGTAATCCCAAAGGGGAGAACTTACCTTTATCTTTCGGCGACGCATGCGATGTATGCGGGAAGCAAGCTGTACTGTGGCTAACGTGTCCGTGTAATGTTGAGCGTACGGTGACACATGAGCTATCATTGCTGCATGGCAGGTCAAAGAGCTGAGGCACTCCTTCAGTAGCTGTGTGATCTTGTGCTCGCTGGAACAAACAGCAAGGGGCGACATGCCTTAACACTTCTATACACTGCTCAGACAAAGGTGTAGCTCTAGAACTTTTTTTCCTTGCCTCATATTTAATGTTAGACTACACAAACAGGTACCACACATTTTGGTAAGCTTTGCTCCCTCTGTTTCAACTGGTTAAGGCACCAATAACAGCCAAGGAAACGCAGCATTTGGTTGTGAAATATTGATAATATGTATCTGACATTATCAATGAATGCAGAAGGTTTCTGAAATTCTCGTGAAGTAAACTAGAGTTTGCAATACGTCATTTAACTATTAATTAACTGTGAATCACTGTGTGTTTGAGTCTTTTAAAGATACTTCAACATTACAGGTTTTCATTCTATCAAAAACACTAACGCTATAACAGGGATGGCAAAGGGTGTCAATTAAGATGTTGTATATTATTTACTGTCTAGTGTGCTATCAGCTATATTCCTTAAAATCATCACGAAACCCCACATTTGACTTCATTTAGGTATTAAACTGAATTACATATAAATCTATTCGACTGAATATGTAATGACTTTATTGTGCAAACATAATTAAAACTACATATTTTAAAACAATGAAATTAAATGGTGAATGGATTTTAGTGTCGGGAGGTGTCTGAGGACTTCGGATCGCCATATGCAATTCTTCTCTTTTGACGCCTGTAGGGGACCTGCGCGTCGTAATGAGGATGAAATGATGATGAAGACGACACATACACCCAGTCCCTGTGTCAGGAGAATTAACTAATTATGGTTAAAATTCCCGACCCGCCGGGAATCGAACCCTGGTCCTCTGTGACCAAAGGTCAGCACGCTAACCAATTAGCCATGGAGCCGGACCTAGGTCAATTTTAATAAAGGTATATTTTAATTTAACCTAATAAATTTTGTAAAAAATATGGCCATAGAATTAATTGTGACATAGCCTACGTCAGTCTTAAAGCGTAATGTTAAAATATACTATCTTGCTAGAGTTTCTACCTATTTATTGCATGTCAAAAACATTAAAATATATGGTATGTTGTCTGAAGTGCCACGTGTTCGCGTGTCACCTAGTGGCAGGCGTGTCATGAGTTCGCCATCAATACATTATAATATATTCGAAGTCGACTTTCAACCTATTAGGTCGTGTTACGTACATTTAGTACACTTGAAAGTCGGTTTCGATTACAATGCGGTCGTGAAAATTCAATATATATTTACTTGGCCCTCAACGGGCGACTTAAACGCATTCTACGGTATGATGGCAGTAGTGTTAGACCTGTAGCTTTGATCTTTTTCCAACAGAACAAAGATGGCCTAGGCCACCAAAGCTCAATCGGTAGAGCAACCGACGCGAAAGCGTGAGGTTGTGGGTTTGGATCCCAATGCTATCCGTTTGGCCATTTTTGTTCTGCACTTAACATCTCTTCAACACGCACTAAATATACGTAACACGACTTAATAGGTTGAAAGTCGATTTGCATTATAATGCGGTCGTGAAAAATCAATATTCATTCTCTATAACATACTTGTAAAGTTCACACACTGATAAACAAAGAACGATGTGCTTCGTTCTGCAAGAACATGCTAAGATTCTATGAAATCACTTTAAATCATTCGCATCTTGAACATTGCGTAAACTTTTGATATTTTTCCTGTAATGTGACATTCTTGAAGAAATATAGAACTCTGTTGTACGCTCGGCCCTAAACGGCGAAGGGAAGTGAGTCATTCTATACAACGGGTTAGTAATCAATAAATTTATTGTTGCTGTTGTTACAATATGCACTGGATGACTTTCGAAGTGAAGCTGATGCCTACATGTGATACCGCTGCATAGGTAAGAAGAACCATTTTGCAAAAGCTCACAGTTCCTTGGCCTGGCAAGGCGACCACTGCCCAACCAACTGGCCTTCAGATAATGGAGTACAAGTAGGTCAGCGCGGCTACATCACAAGAGGAATTGCTTGATTTTCTTGATCAGATCTGATGTCTAATTCTAGACCGCTCGTCAGTTAATCTCACGAAGATGACTGAATCATGTTAAGAATATAAATGCTTGCACCGGCAGGGTTTCGAATACGGAGCTTTAGGTTAAAAGGCAGGCACGCTACTCCTCCACGACGGGGATGTATAGGTACCTGGATTCGAATGACCAGTAATGAACTTAACGTCAGCATTCCAGAAGTACAATGGCAAAACTTTCAGGTATGGATTAAATACACGGTGTGACAATATTGGTCCTGAAGTGCATAATTTCAAAGTTATGTGACTTTTTAACGTTTGTGCAACCCGACACTCCAAACACTGTGTTCCGAATTCTTCTTTTTACAGCTTTTTGCTTTACGTCGCACCGACACAGATAGGTCTTATGGCGACGATGGGATAGAAAAGGCTTAGGAGAGGGAAGGAAGCTGCCGTTGCCTTAATTAAGGTCCAACCCCAGCATTTGTCTGGTGTGAAAATAGGAAACCACGGAAAATCATCTTCAGGGCTTCCGACAGTGGGGTGCCAACCCACTGTTTCCCGGATGCAAGCTCACAGCTGCGCGCCCCTACCCGCGCGGCCAAGTCGCCCGGTCTGAATACTTTCGTAACGTCAGGTGGAACGATGTTCATGTATCAGATGCAAAGTTTAAAGTGGCCTGCTCCAGGCCTCTGCTTGACTTCGCACTGAACACCAAACAAGATCAAAAATATCTGGTGTAGTGGATGCTTTCTGATGGGCTCCACAATACACGCACGGAGAATTGGTTCATCATCAACAGCAATCGAATACACGTCATAGCTAAAAGACGAGGTGCTTCATATCAGGAGATCGCGGTGGCCAGGCAATTGTCGCATAACTTTGAAACTATGTACTTGCGGGCCCATATTATCATTCCTTTTAACGTAGACGAGTAATGGAAAGAAACATGTTAAGACACTTTTAGTGTTTGGGGGAGAACGCGTATATTTCCGAAAGTATTTAATAAAGATTATGTTTAATATCTCAATTGACAGATAAAAGATGAGGCTATCTGTTGCAAAAGTATAATAAAAAATCTGGAACGTAGTAAGGCAATATTTGTGCTAACTACGTCACGTCACACGCATACTCTGTTAAAAGATGGCGCTGTGTTGACGCGCGCGCGCTCAGTTTGAATTTAGCTGTCGCTGTTAATACATTGTGGTCAGTTGTATAGAATAACAAATTTATCATCCACATAATATTTGTATTTTAATGAGTAAGTCTAAAATAAACCTCAAAACGCTGTTGTAGTTACAATAGTGACAGCCTGGCGCCAATATTCTTTCTTCTTCCCCTTGTGAGGAATTCATTCCATCCAGTATTGAACCACTCCGTATATTCTGACTCGAGTACGGAAATAATGTGGCTGGCATTGAGATATACTGGTCATCATGACCATCATAACTCATTCCAAATCCAAAGTACAGTCGATACCCGATTTATTCCAAATTCTAGCCCAAATACTAACCCCAATTACTCCCTATTTGTCAGATACATTCTCACTAAGTAAGATGTTGCTTTGCAATGATTTTCTAAGGTCCTGAACGTATACGTTGATTTTTCTGTAGTGTACAACCTGTGATCCTAGAAGTCTTCTAAATGGTAAGTCAGTAAACATACACGAAGACGTAGTGTACCAGGTGTAAGCGTAAGTTTTTGCCGGATTTTTTTTGTGATAAAGAAAGCACGTAACTTTCAAGGAAAGTTATTTTTTTGAGTATTCAAAATATTGGCCATCGGCTTCTACACACATCGCCCATCTTTCAGGTAAGTTATGAATACCATGCCAGAGAAAATGCTTATCTTTTGCGGCAAACCATTCGTGGAGCCATTTTCCAACTTCCTCGAAAGTGTAGAAATGCTGTTCTGCGAGTGCGTGCCCCACAGATGTGAAGAGGTGATAGATGGCGTCAGGTCGGGGAAGTACGGCGGGTGCGGAAGGTTCTCCCATCTAAGAGATTTCAAGGTGCCTTTCACCGGTTTTGCTAGGTGATACACTGCATTGTAGTGCTACAAAATCAATTTGCCGTGTCTTCTGGCCCATTCCCGTCGTCTTTCGATCAATGCGTGATTTAAATTAATCATTTGTTGGCGATAGCGTTGTGCATTATCGGTTTCGGCGGGCTTCAAGAGTTCATAATACACAATATCACTCCAGAGCGCACTGTCTTTTACATTGAAATCACCACGTTTAAATTGTCGAAACCATGTCTCACATGTTCTAGTCGATGGAGCGTGTTCACCATACGTTTCACTCGTTGGCCGAAAGGTCAGCGTACTGGCCTTCGGTTCAGAGTGTCCCGGGTTCGATTCCCGGCCGGGTCGGGGATTTTAACCTTAATTGGTTAATTCCAATGGTCCGGGGGCTGGGTGTTTGTGCTGTCCCCAACATCCCTGCAACTCACACTCCACACATAACACTATCCTCCACTACAATAATACGCAGTTACCTACAAATGGCAGATGCCGCCCACCCTCATCGGAGGGTCTGCCTTACAAGGGCTGCATTCGGCTAGAAATAGCCACACGAAATTATTATTATTACCATACGTTTCTATTCAGAGACAAACGTCAACTTGGGGACTGAACGATACAACACAGACGCTAGTGTTTGGCGGACTGAACTTGGTAGGTTATTATCAGACGAACAAACTGACGTATGTGTCAAAACCATACGCTGCGTACTTTTCGCTGGCGCCATCTCTTAGTGAAATCGGAAAAGACTTAAGCATACACCTGGTAGATCTATTAAAATAAAAATGGACTGTTATGATATTGTAATTTTTCTAATAACTTACCGGTAAGGAAGATGTTTCTGCCCGTTGAAGATGGCCAGTAATACATTTCCTAGGCCAGACAGAGGAATACCGCCACTACTTTTCCCTCTCTCACAGCTGCCAAGGTCTATGAGATGTAGTCGACTGCGCCCACCGGCCACTAAGGGAAACAACACGTACACATTACATCTATTTGCCTCAAAGAGAAGGGATGAGCTGTCATTAAAATATTTTGTTTTTGAGATTACGGAAATACAGGAATCTTTAGGAGAATAAGGTAAATTGGATAATGCCCTTTAATTCAAACTGGGACCTGTGCTTAAACAAGAATGTTACTTAGTTTTCCATGAGTGTATGAAATTCCTTCAGTAGCTGTCTTCAATCAATAAACGGACATTGGTATTTTACGTAATTACTAGTTCCACAGCCAACTTTATTTCTCGACGAAACTTACAATTTGACATATGATTTCAGAGAAGATATTTACAGACGTAAATACAAAACCTACACTTGGAATTCGTAAATAGTAAATACAAGTAAAATACTGCGCTAAGCCTCGTCTTTACAGGTCAAGCATTTTGCAATTCACGAAAAGAAAATTAATAAAATTGTATCCCATTAACTTAGGCATTTGAATATCGACAGTTCGTGAGTAAAATATAATCGTGGACATAGATATTTGAAGTAAATCATTTTCTTATCCCTACTCACCTCCTCCGCGACCAGCAACACTGTACTGGTACACGTGTAAAGTGTACAGCAGGTGGCAGTCCTTGCCGTCATCTCTCGCCTGACTACGGCTGCTGAGAGCAGCATCCAAGTAGAAAGCAGCCTTCTCTGCTGAAGGAACTCGCAGCTCACTCTGGTTTTGCAGCTGGGTACCAAATAAGGGATCGTCTCGTAGATAAACACCGGGGGACTGCTCAGAATCTAAAACAAAATGAGAAACAATCATACCATCTCAAAAATTAGGTCACCAGAAAGCAACCATAATTTAATTTCCTCGAGTTCAAACGTTAAAATTATTCAAGTTCTTTAAGTCTTGTTAATAATGAAATGACCAGCATTTCGCCCTAGTAGGGCAGTGGGCTGATTTGTTAGATTGGCTAGCGCGCCGTTGAGACACTACTATTAAAAAGTTTTCATTCCTCCCCTGAAGGGGGAGGCGGGCCTCTTAGACGGTAACGCCATCTCTCAGGTCAGGAGATTTGTTGCAGTGAAGGAGATGCTCTGATATGGTGATGGGGTTGCCGGCCCTGGCCTATACTGAAAACTATCTCGGCATTCACCTTAGTGCAGGAGAAAGGAAAACCACGGAATACCATTTTCAGGACAGCCGATGGTGGGGACCAGTCGTGAGGTGGGGGTGATGGTGGTGATTTTTGTTTTAAGAGGAAGTAGAGCTAGGCAACCATCCTCCATATAACACTAATCAGACAGAAAATATGGAAGGGATCCGACACTTCGTGGACCACTAAACAAAGATTTGAGGAAAAGACTTGTTAAGTGTTATATTTCGAGCATAGCGCTGTATGACGCAGAGACTTGGACATTGAAAAAGGAAGATGAGAGAAGATTGGAAGCACTAGAGATGTGGGTATGGAGGAGAATAGAACGAGTGAAATGGGAAGACCGGGTAAGGAATGAGGAGGTATTACGAAGAGTTGGAGAAGAAAGAAGTATGTTGCAAATCATTAGAAGGAGAAAAATGAACTGGATCAGACATTGAGGAGGGAGTGTTTACTGATGGAACGAATAGAAGGAATGGTGAAAGGCGAACGAGGAAGAGGAAGGAAAAAATATCAAATGTTGCACAATATCCAAGGAAATAAATATTTGGACTTGAAAAACTTGGCGCAGGACAGGCAACAGTGGAAGAGGGTCATCCCATGACAAGCTCTGCAGTAAGGCAGGATACCTAGATGTGATGTTGACACTTCCAAAAATTAAGATATCTTCCAAAGGGAGACAAGGGCCACGAAGGGCGTGAAAATGAAAAACTCCCTAGTCCTCGCAAACCTAATAGCTTTAGGGTCGGAAAAGAACAAGACTTGACCAAGAGAGGTCGGATAGGATTGATGAAAGTGAGGAGCCTGACACAAGTAACTGGAAACAATGCCAGCACTCAGCTAAGAGTCCCGTGGTCGCCAACCCACTCTCCAAAGAGGCGACGAGCCACGGCCACCCCTCCTCTGCTTGGTAGGTTGGTCAGAGTGCAGAGCTGTTGGACCACGGACCAGCCGTGGCCACTTACGGGTCGAAAACCACTCTGCATCTACCGACCGAAACATTCACCACTGCAAGCCTCCTATGTAGGACAATGCAATGACGGAGCACTATGTGAAGTGTGTACCTTCCTGGTTTATTTCAAAAATTAAGTTCCCGTAAGGAAACCATAATTTAATTTCGTCGATTTAAAAGTCATAAAGAACTTGCATGCTTTTAACATTTGCTTACAATCCCGCAATCGTTTCTGGAACACAAAGTAATTCATTGTATAGTTCTTGAGTTCACGTTCAGTTCAGTTCAGTTCAGTTCAGTTCAGTTCAGTTTCCTTATATGGGAGAATTGGTGTATACACACACCTCAATAAAGAGTTGCAACAGTACCATAATAGATTCTGAATCCTCGAACGCCCCATTTACTAGGGCATTCGATTCACAGCATGAACAGTCCTCACGCAGTAGACTTTGTCTGCAGTTAACGTCTGTTTCCAGAGATCTAGAGTACGCTCTGCTCGGATAATATGCTACGAAATAGTGTATAGTTTGATTCACTGCATTGTAAACGCAGTTAGGGGAAGTTCACACACACCCTGCGTAGCTATAGTGTCTACTTCGTTCGTAATAATAATGTTGATATCATGTCTCACTGGCTACTTTTACGATTTTACGAAGACGCTGGGTTGCCAGAATTTTGTCCCGAAGAATTTCTACAAAGTGCCTATAAATCTACCACCAGGAAGCTGACGTATTTGAGCGCTTTCAAATACCACCGGACTGAGCCAGGGTCAAATCTGCCCAGTCGGGTTCTGAAGGTGAGCGCTCTACCGTCCAAGCTACTCAGCCCTGCCCACTTTATTCGAGTGGACAACCTAAACGACAACATAAGGGGTGAGCAAAGCCATGTGTCATTGTCAAGAAGTCTCTTCTTGTACCTGTCCGGCTCCATGGCTAAATGCTTAGCGTGCTGGCCTTTGGTAAACAGAATTCCGGGTTCGATTCCCCGCCGGGTCGGGGATTTTAACCTTAATTGGTTAAATCCAATGGCTTGGGGGCTGGGTATGTGTGGCGTATTCAGCATTAGAAATCATCCTAGGTAGAACCCTCATCTTCACACACACACACACACACACGCAGGTCGCCTAATAGGCCGTCTACGAGAAAAAGACCCCCACCAGACCTCTCCGGAGGCCATACGCCAATATTATTATTATTATTATTATTATTATTATTATTATTATTATTATTATTATTATTATTATTATTATTATTATGTCCGACTCGTTGGCTGAACGGTCAGCGTACTGGCCTTCGGTTCGGAGGGTCCCAAGTTCGATTCCCGGCCGAGTCGGGGATTTTAACCTTAATTGGTTAATTCCAATGGCATGGGGGCTGGGTGTATGTGTTGTCTCCATCATCATTTCATCCTCATCATGACGCGCAGGTTTCCTACGGGAGTCAAATGGAAAGACCTGCACCTGGCGAGCCGAACCCGTTCTGGGATATCCCGGCACTAAAAGCCATACGACATTTCATTTCATTATTATTATTATTATTATTATTATTATTATTATTATTATTATTATTATTATTATTATTATTGTATCTGAATGTTATGTTTCAGATGTTAAGAATTGGAATAAGAAATAAACGTTATAGATGTGACATTAGTAACTCCATGGAATGCTCCGATACTGACAAACCATTTTCATTGCCTATAGTACATCACACAGCGACATTTCACGTATTTTCATTAGCCGTATTACGGATCTTCACAACTTATTTTGACGGACACATACCAGAACACTTAAATAGCCACAACACGTAGATGAATATAATTTTCACAACCTTTGAGGCCTTCGAAACCTACAACCATCATTACTGGCGCACCATCACAGCTACCACAGCGAACTTCCAGAAGCGGATTGTGAATCAGGGATACATATGTCCTCAGCTGCCGTATGTATACATTGAAATTTGACGCCGTCTAGGCTGCCAGTGAATCAGTTTCTATGTTCTGATTTATTCTACCATATGGTAAAGTAAACCAGATAAAGCAGTAAACCAAGTTGTTCGTGGTTGGTTCGGCTTTTGTTCAGGACAGCTCATGTTCTTCGTGGGATATTCTGACCAGCAACATGGTGTTCTTGTGCGTTTATAATATATCTTTAAGATGGTCTCTATAATTTGTTTTAAATCAATCGCTGATCTGAGTTTAGGGCAGTCGCCCAGGTGGCAGATTCCCTATCTGTTGTTTACCTAGTCTCTTCTTAAATAATTGCAAATAACTTCGAAATTTATTAACATCTACGTTGGTAATTTATTCCAATCCCTAACTCCTCTTCCTATAAACGAATATTTACTCCAATTTGTCCTCTTGAATTCAATTTTTATCTTCATATTGTGATCTCTATTTTTTAAACACCACTCGAACGTATTCATCTACTAATGCCAATTCATGCCATCTCTCCACTGACAGCGTGGGACATACCACTTAGTCGAGCAGCTCGTCTTCTTTCTACCAAGTCTTCCCAGACCAAACTTTACAACATTTTCGTAACGCTCCTTTTTTTTTTTTATCGGAAATCACCCAGAACAAATTTAGCTGGTTTTCTTTGGAGTGTTTTTTTTTTATTTCTCGAATCAAGTAATCCTGGTGAGGGTCCCATAAGCTGGAACTATAGTCTAGTTGGGGTGTTAAAAGAGAGTAATATGTGCTCTCCTTTACATCCTTAGTACAACCTCTAAATACCCTCCTACTCATGTTCAGAGATCTGTACCTGTCATTTACAATACTGTTTATGTGATTACCCCAGTGAATATTTTTCCTTACGTCCCACTAACAATTTTACGGTTTTAGGAGACGCCGATGTGCAGGAATTTTGTCCCGCAGGTGTTCTCTTACTTGCCAGTAAATCTACCGACACGAGGCTGACGTATTTGAGCACCTTCGAATATCACCTGACTGAGCTAGGTTCGAGCCTGCCGAATTGGGCTCAGAAGGCCAGTGCTCTAATGTCCGAGTTACACAGCCCGGTGTATCCTTGAGATCCTTTCTGTTTAAAGACAGTGATATCAGTATAGGGTAACACTAAGTGTCTCGCTTGAAATCTTGAAATGATGATATTTGATTAGTAATGTTGAAACCGTTCCTCACGCATCAAGAACTGGACTACTGTGGCCAGCGTTAAAATTATAAACTTTGAAAATTTGCTCTGGAACTATAATTCTGCGCTAAAGAGGCAGGTCACTTATAAGAAATGGTTTACTGTAAGAATTCAGGGAAGTAACCGAACGTATTCACCGTGAAATAGGAGTGCAAAGTCTGATGCATCACACTTGAAAATTGAGTCATCAAGAAAACCAATTTTGTAAAATTTACGTTCATTCTTCCCTACAGCCTAACTTGTCACTTCTCCCACAATCGCAGCTCAATCGTTTTGTCCCCCTCCCTTCATCCCTATATATTTAAGAAATCCTCTCACTTTGAAGGAAATAAACATAAGTTTTTATGTCTGCCCGTTAGGGGGAGACTGCTCACACCAGATGGTCTAAACTGACTTCTACTGTGGTGCAGTTTCGATGTGTATTTTATGGCATATGAACAAACAAGAACGAAGAGGTTGAGAGTTTCTAGGAGAGCGGTAAACTTTAGAACTGTCATGCTATTGAGTTCACAGCTGTTTTTCTCCTTCAGGTGAACCATTTTCAAATAGCCGTAACTTCTAATGTGCACGAGTTTGAAGGGAATCTGTTTACTACATAAAATGTAGTCAATAATATGACTTCAGGCTTTGCGTTTCATATTTCAAGGTCGCATCTTCCTAAATGACAAGTAATGCCTGATATAACTGATCATACTGCCTCCATGCGCGTTGGTCTCTCACCACTCGGTTTTGTGGTTCAAACTGAGGTCAGTCAATGTGAGATTTGTGCTCAACAAACGGAGGCGGGAGAGTTTTCTCGCTGGGTACTCGAGTTTTCCCTGTCATCTTTCATTCCTACAACAATCTCCGATATAATTTCATTTCATCTGTGAGTCAGTAATCACTGCCCTAGAGGAGTGCGACAGGCTTCGGCAGCCGGAACCATTCCTGTCCTCGCCGCTAGATGGGGTTTCATTCGTTCCATTCGTGACCCGGTTCAAATTGGAAACAGGCTGTGAATTATTACAACTGATAATAGAAGGCATGATGGAGGGGAACTTGGACGAGGGAAGATAAGATTTTAGAGGTGTGGAACCTCTGACAGTAGTTCTACATCCTTCTGTGGAGTATGAGAGCGTGAATTGACGACGAGGATATGACACTGCTTCATTTTCAAATCGTACTACCTGTTTTTGTTTTTTTGACAAGATCTGCTCAGTTCTCAAGCGGTTTACAATTTTTGGATGTTTATAAATTTGATCCCGATCACCGCTGTACGTATCCACACTCTTCAGCTGTCGCATCCCTCTTCGTTCCAGAGATTTGCCTCGCAAGATATAAAATAAATCTACGAAATTTCGTATATATACGTTCAACTAATATACTGAGGATTGTCGTGGAAACGAAAAATCGCATAAATGTTTTGACTAGAAAAATGTACGGTCTGTTCAAAAAGTGAAATTCCTAAATTCAAAAGAATAATAATAATAATAATAATAATAATAATAATAATAATAATAATAATAATAATAATAATAATAATAATAATAATAATAATAATAAAACTTTCGATCATATGTACACAACATTGGAACATATCACAAACAAACTGAGATATACAGATTGTCAATAATGTATCTGCAATGCACTAGCAAACGTTTCATCACTCTGAGAGGTATGCTCTTGAAAATATTAGGGAAATGTATTGGAATGCAGTTATTAGGAGGCGTGATCTTAGGCCACGTTGTTATGATAGGTGGTTTTATGGGAGATTAGTCATCACTTTCACTCCCCTATATTTGATGGCAACATTATTATTATTATTTTTTTTTTTTTGCAAGCTGCTTTACGTCGCACCGACACTGATAGGTCTTATAGCGACGATGGGGTAAGAAAGGGTTAGGAGTGGGAAGGAAGCGGCCGTGGCCTTAATAAATGTACAGCCCCAGTATTTGCCTGGTGTGAAAATGGGAAATCACGGAAAACCATCTTCAGGGCTGCCGACATTGCGGTTCGAACCCACTATCTCCCGGATGCTTACAGCTGCGCGCCCCTAACCGCACGGCCAACCCGCCCGGTCAGTGGTTGTCAAGCTAGATAATGGGAGGGTGTAGTGGAGATCTGTTGTGATTTCAGATGTCTGTTCTGGTGCCAGTGATGACCGTAGATAGATAAGGAGGCCAGGTGAGCTTTTGGAACCGAGCTATCTGCAGCGACGACACACTGGATCTACACCAGGAGTTATGGTCTGGAGAGCAATTTCCTTTGATACCAGGAGCACTCTCGTCCTTATCCCAAGTACCTTGACAGAGGATCTGTACGCCAGATTGGTGATTGAACCGGTTGTGCTGTCATTCATTCGCAGTATTCAAGGGGTGTTTTCCAACACAATAACACTTGTCCTCACATTGTTGCTGTCGCCTAACGTGCTCTACTGAGTGTCGATCAGTTGCCTTGGCCTGCGAGATTACCAGACCTTACGCCCATTAAGTGGGCATGGGACATTATTAAATGACAAATCCAGCGTCATCTAATACCAGCATTTATCGTTGCTGATTTCACTGACCAAAGGCAACAGGCGTGGAACTCCATACCGCCAAATGAGATACGGCACCAGCATGACGTTAAAAAGTGCCAGTGAGAGAATATCTCCTAATGTCAGCCCAAACATATATATTTCACTCTAGTTAGACTGAACTGTTGCATACAAATGAAACAATACTAGAAGTCAGTGAAGAGTTTTCATTACTTACCGTTGGCATGACTCGCTAGAAGATCCTTTAGAGTCTGCGTGGGTCCTGATACCTCGACGGCTGACACTCGCACCGAGAATCGAGCACCAGTTTTCTGTTTCTGCTCGTTGATTCCCCGGAAGAGCCATGAAATGGCGCAAGGAATGACTCCTAGAGAGTTGACAGACTCAGGACTTCCCACCATCGTATAAGTCTTACCTGTCGAGACAGAAATAAATAATTAAAACACTTAAGTAATCTTCAAATTGACATGACTAGGTATAATATATTATTCTATAAACGCCAGCCGAGGGTGAAGGACGGAGTATACCAGTTAATCATACAATGTTTGAAGAATGGTTGCCCTCTAATATTACCACGTTTGAAGACGTAGAGTTTGGAACGTTGATTTTTTCCCAAAAGTAATTAAGGTACTTTAACAATAAGTATACCAGTCAATTTGCCTAATTTAATAATGTGTTGGTGGATGGAACGTTTATAATACCATTAAGAAAAAGGTTGTTATCAATACATTATTTGTTATTATCCTGAAAAACAGTATGTTGTTTAAATGAATGCCTTAATATCGTTTAACAATATAAAAATAGAATGTCGATGTATTTACAATCTTGAGATATTTCAGACAGACTCTGTATATACGGAGTGAATCTCTCCAATATGGCTAAACAAAGGGAGGTGGCTGGGATAATGAGGGAGTAAGCCAAAAAGTATGACCCATACAACTCTACTGTTTGTGAGTTTATTGAAGCTGGAGAAGAACGCGCAACCTGTTACGCTGACACAAGCAAACGATACAGGTCTACTTTTCATTGACTGAAATCTATCGACACTCTGCTGGACCGTGTTTCTCTCCCAGACCAGTGTAAGCCCTGTCACTAGGTCTAAAAATCTTTCGGAAGACAGAGCTCGCAAATTTGGGAATATGTTTAGAAATATGTCAATTTTTATTTGATCTTACAATTAACATTGATACATTGAATGAGTTTCAGCCATTCATCTGAGGATCTTCATCAATCTGATGATGGCGGTAATAATAATAATAATAATAATAATAATAATAATAATAATAATAATAATAATAATCATAATAATAATAATAATAATAATAATAATAATAATAATAATAGCATGTGGCCTCCAGAAAGTCTTGGTGCAGGTCTGTCTAGTTGACGGCTGATAGGCGACCTGCACATCTGTCGTAATGGTGCTCTACCTACAGTATGATGAATTCTAAATCCTAAGGGCAGCACATGCATCTAGACCCCGAGCCATCAGAATTAATCAATTAATGTTAACATACCTGATACAACTGGGAATCGAGTACAGGGCCTCTTAGACCAAAGGCCAGAAGGCTAACTATTCAGCCATGGAGCCTGATATTACGGTAACAATTTTGTTTTTGGAAGGGAGCCTAACATATATGTCATCATTCCACCCTTCACCCTCTTTCTTCTTTTCTCGTACCGGGTTAGTCGTGCAGCTGTGAGATAGTGGATTCGAATCCCACTGTCGACGCTCCAATTTTACACTTCGATTGCTCCAAGGAATTATGTGATAGGTCATATGCAGATATTCTAGCTCAATCGTTTATCACCGGGCGAGTTGGCCATGCAATTAGGGACGCGCAGCTGTGAGCTTGCATCTGCGAGATAGTGGGATTTTAACGCCAGGGCCCTGAAGGTGGTTTTTCGTAGTTTCCCATTTTCACGCACGGCAAAAGCTGGGGCTCTACCTTAAATAAGGGCACGGCCGCATAATTTCCACCCGTATGCCTTTCCTATCCCATTGTTACCATAAAACCGATTTGTGTCGGTACACCGTAAAGCAAATTTTTTAAAACATACAGTACTTGCCATATAAGAGTGCTTATACACAAGAGACCAGTACCACTGGCACGTTAAATAAATCATTCTCAAAATAATACATCAGCATCGCACCCCAAATTCAACAGTGTGCCCATCGTTTGCAGTCTTCTTCTTCTTCTTCTCCTTCTTCTCATTCTGTGAATCTGTCTTGAGACAAGTATCCACTGCACGACTTCCATGTTTCTCTGTCCTAAGCATCTTGTTCCAGTTGTTCACATCTTCTGCCTTGCTTGACATCTATTAACATTCCACACCTCCTTCTTCCTCTTCATCTGTCTCTTCTTCCATATATTTCCCCCTCCAATCATCCTCTGATGAAGTAAACGTCTGCGTAGTATGTGACCCAACCAGGATGTTTTCCTGTTCGTTATTGTTTTCATCAGGTGTCTCTTCTCTCCAACTCTTGTTAGTACTTCATTTCTCACTTTTTCTGACCACTTCATCTTTCGCATTCTTTTCCACAACCATATTTCAAAACTTTCAAAATACTTTTTTCTTTCTTTGTTTCTTTCTTTCAGCTGCGTATGACACCACACTCCACATGAAAACTTCGCGAAACTCTTTCTTAAATTAATAGGGATTGCCTTAGACATCAAAAACGCTTTCGCCTTTCCGAAAGCTTACTTTCCCATAGATATTCTGCTTCTTACTTCTAATTTACAGCTTCCATTCCATGTTTGCGTACATACCCACTGTTCATACTTTCAATGAAACTGAATACTATGGACTAACAGTTAGGTACTCTAGCAACATCAGATGCAGGCCTGGATTCTTAGCAGCTTGCAGTTGCAAAGTGAGTTTCTCTCATAGGTCGCTCGGCGGGCGCGCGGTGCCTTCCTGCCGTTGACTCGTCTCACTTCCCGTCCGCAGTATTGCAACATTCCCTCACTTTCGCAGTTGTTCTCAGTGCTTGGATCGTTTAACAATGTCGATCTGTCACTCCAACTGTTCTCTAGTTATGAGGTGTTAGTTTGGGATATAATTCTCACAATGCCTCCACATGTGCACATAAGACAGCAAAGGGTTTCAAGATTTCACATCTAGGAGTGCAAGTACACGCCTCCATTCAATTTGTGTTTCGGTCCATTTTCTTAACCTGTTCTTTTCCGCAATGGCCCAATAGGTTGGGTACTAGATACCCTTGTTTCAAATTTGTAAGTTGTGCCTTGATGGCGAGTGATTGTAATTTTCTGATATTGCCTTGAATAGGCTTGGAAAACTGAGTGCACGCCAGCTCTTTACAAGTGTTGTAAAACTGCCTCTGGGAGGCTGGATATTGTAAGTTGGGAACAGGTGCTCCATGTATTGAGGGATTTATGCCCTTGAGCAAATTTGTGCTCTTTTGTAAATTTGAACTAGGAGCTCAAGAATTGTAAAGTGAGGGGCTTGAAGCCCAGATTTTTAAACAGTCACTAAATTTTGAATTTTCTTGTCTTGTCTAAAATTTGTCATTGTACCTGACGTTTCATTGTTATGAAAATTCGCTAAAGTTGAATTTAAGAAAATATAACCTACAGTTTAAGTTTTTAATTCTTTTCTTGACATTGTAGTTAGACCCATTCATCCCGGCACCTTCTTTCACCTCTGCGGTCCACGATAAACCCCGGAACAATAATAATATTTGATTTACGCCCCACTAACTACTTTTACTGTCCAACTCGTTGGCTGAATGGTCAGCGTACTGGCCTTCGGTTCAGAGGGTCCCGGGTTCGATCCCAGGCCAGGTCGGGGATTTGAACCTTAATTGGTTAATTCCAATGGCACGGGGGTTGGGTGCATGTGTTGTCTTCATCATCATTTTATCCTCATCACGACGCGCAGGTCACTTACGGGTGTCAAATCGAAAGACCTGTACCTGGCGAGCCGAACCCGTCCTGGAATATCCCGGCACTAAAAGCCATAGGACATTTCATTTCAACTACTTTTACTGTTTTCAGAGACACCGGGATGCCGGAATTTAGTCCCGCAGGAGTTTATACGTTCCAGTAAATCTTCCCACACGAGGCTGGCTTATTAGAGCACCTTCAAATACCACCGGACTGGAAAAGGATCGAACCTGCCAAGTTAGGGTCAGAAGACCAGCGTCTCAACCGTCTGAGCCACTCAGCCCGGCAGGAACTTAAAGAAATAAAGTGTATGCAATAACTCAAGGAACGTATCAGGAGCATCAATTTCGGAAGACAACTAATGGGTGTGAATCGGAGTTTGCTAACACGATGCCAAAAGTGAGTGGATATAGAACATTTTTATTTTAGTAATTTTGCTGTACGTCGCACCGACACAGAGAGGTCTTACGGTGACGATGGGATAGGAAAGGGCTAGGAGTGGCAAGGATGCGTCCGTAGACTTAATTATCATTTGCCTGGTGTGAGAATGGGAAACGAGAAAAAATCATCTTCAGAGCTGCTGGCATTGGGGTTCGAGCCCACTGTCTCATAAACACAAGCTGACAGGTACGTGGCCCAAACAGCGCAGCCAATCGCTTGGTAGGAGGAGAATATTTCCAACGTCTACTATCATAAGGTACATGCTTATTTTCGTAATTTTAATTTAAATGTTATGCAGGAGGAAAGTGAGGGAAGTGATTGTTGCTGAAACTGATGAGTCGTTACACGAAAAACTTTATTGACTTCCGATGTAGCAATGTTGAAGCTATTTTTCAATATAATCACCACCAGAAATGAGACATTTGTCAAGTCGTAGGAACAACTTTTGTATGGCGGTGTCGTAGAAGTGTGCCGCTTGGGAATGGAACCAGCGTGTGACATTCGTCTTCAGCTCTTCTTCCGTGTGAAAATGCTGAAAGGAGAGCAGAAATTGCTTGAGGTGCAAGGAAAGGTGAAAATAACTGGGGGCTAGATCAGGACTGTACGGCGGATGATCAAACACCTCCCATTGGAACTCCTGCAGAAGAGTTGCTGAGCGTCGAGGCGTATGTATTGCCATGGATCAGCACAACAGATGCACTGAGCGTTTCACACCTCTTGTTTTGAATGGCCCATCGCAATTTCCGTAGAATATCACAGACCCAACAATTCAGTCGGTGGGAGAAACAATATGAGCCGCCATTTCGAGCCACTGCTGCTGCGCTACTGACTAGTGATGGGATAATCGAATGCTTTTAATAATCGAATAACATCCATCCGATTACCGGTATTTAAATAATCGAATAAGATAATCGAATGAGTTTCAAATATCATTCAGTTGTAGCGATGGCATAATCCAATAATCTTAATAATCGAATAACCTCCATCGGATTATTTAGATAATCGAATAAATAATCGAATAAAATAATGGAATGAGTTTCAAATATCATTCAGTTGTAGCGATGGCATGATCGAATACTTTTAATAATCGAATAACCTCCATCCTATTATTTAGATAATCGAATATATAATGGAATAAAATAACCGAATGAGTTTCAAATATCATTCACTTTTATCGCATAGAATATTCGGATGCGTCATGAATCATTTTTCGGTTTAATTGTGTCGAATGCAGTTCCAAATGAATAATCGAAACAATAATCGAATGGAAAAATTCATTATTCGATTACTTCATTCATTCGAATGGAGTTTCGAATGAATAATGGAAATAATAATCGGATGGAAAATATTCACTTTTCGATTGCCTCATTTATTCGAATGAATAATCGAAAAATAATCTAATGAGAAATATAATAGAACAATCGGATAATCGATTATTTTGTATTTTATTACCCCATCACTAGTACTGACACCACGCTCGACATGTCCGACCGGTGTATGATTGCTATGTCATTGAACTGTCACGCATGCTCAAATTTCCAGGCTAAATACGTTTACTTTACAAGAAAAGAAATAGGGAAACTTAATTTCTGGATGGTCTGCGTAAGTGGACTATATATTATGGCTCTGTTATCTTCTTTATCACTTCCTAATTACCTCTTTGCTCCTTTTTCCATAGTGGAGAGGTTCTCTCTATATACTGACATGAATTGCACGTCCTTTTCTAACTGAAATATAAATTTAAGCTTTACATCAACTTTAATTTCCCTTTGTAAGTGATGAGTTGTCCTGTAATTGCATGTAACACTCTCATAGCGACTGTAAAGCCTGTGCTGCTGTCTGATCATGTTGCCCATCCTCTAATTGAGTTGTTCTCTCTGTGTTTACAGTTCCAAGTGCACAGTCAAGTGATGCAATATTGACGCACTCTAAACTCATCTCCAAATCTCGACTTCATTACTGCTATGGGCAAGTGCTCCCTGCTTGATTGACGGAACGACACCAACTCCACATGGTCGTGCCAGTTTGGCCAAAGTTTTGCTCTTGGTGATAGAATATCTCCAATATTGCATCATATGGAGCCTCCGTGGCTCGGGCGGCAGCGAGTCGGCCTCTCACGGCTGGGTTACGCAGTTCAGATCCCGGTCAATCCAAGAGAAATTTGTCATCTTTTATGCCAGTAACACTCTCAAATATAATTTCGTTTCATCTATCAGTAATCATTTCTCCACAGGAGTACGACAGGCTTCGGCAGCCGGCAAAATTCGTATCCTCGCCGCTCGATGGGTTTCAATTCACTCCATTCCTGACCCAATCGCATGACTGTATACTCTTCTACACTTTCCCACGACTGCCTGTACTTTCGCTTACTTCTGGGTGTTTTAACATAAATTTTTAATTTCTTACGTGTCGAAGGACCTGCTTCACCTGAAGTGAACACCATCTTTATTTATTTAACATAATTTATTAACATAAATTAATACAGGGTAAGCTCATCCACACGGAACTGAAGCACTGCGCTACCACGCAAAAGAATTTGTAAGTACATCACAATATTAGTCATAGGAACGACAAAATAGTATTATCCATAAAATTTACAACTAAATGCTGCACTGTTACCCGTTTGACGTTACACTACACTTCACACTTTCAATGGCTGATTAAAGGACGATTGTTGTAGTTCGGTGTGAGCTGGTTCGAAAGTGTGACTGTGAACATAATATGTAGGACTAAGGGATCTGCAGTTGATAAAGTCTGAAGTAGAGCATTCTAGGCAGCAGAGTGAGACAGAAAGTCCCACATGCGAGATTATGCAGACGCATCATTGGATAATCTGAACCCAGCTCAGAGGTGAACCACACCATTCAAAGCTTGGGAGCCCACTAGAGAAATGAGGGCCACCTCATATATGCCAAGAAAATGAGGTATTTTCAAAAAGGAGAAAAAACCATTTTGCATAAAATTATTAAAAATTTCAAAAAATTGTTCATTTGAAACTTTCGCAGAACCGTATATAACGCGTACCAGTACATGGAAGACTGAACGCCGTGAATGAACGCTTGGCAACGCTGCACCTAGTCTTCATATCCTGACCAGCAGCATAAAAATACAAGAATGAACTAGAATTTTTAATAATGTTATTTGTTTTACGTCCCACTAACTACTTTTTAAGGTCTTCGGAGACGCCGAGGTGCCGGAATTTAGTTCCGCAGGAGTTCTTTTACGTGCCAGTAAATCTACCGACACGAGGCTGTCGTATTTGAGCACCTTCAAATACCACCGGACTGAGCCAGGATCGAACCTGCTAAGTTGGGGTTAGAAGGTCAGCGCCTTAACCGTCTGAGCCACTCAGCCCGGCGGAACTAGAATTAGCTGAAGATATTTTTATTAATTGATTCCTAAGAACGTACTCTTCTCGTTATGAAATTTTACTAGGTCTATCAGCATTGAATGCCTCAGCTGATGTTTACGTTTGTAAGTATTGGAAAAAGACTAGGAAAGAAGAGTTTTAGACATCACTTCGATATCCATGCGCACTTGACGTGGAAATCCAGAAAGTCAATGTAAAGTTTGTAAAGATGGTGAATTTAACGTAATGTATATCCTGATTTTCTTTTACTTGTTTCTGAGTAAGTCCCTTCTAGTTCCAAAAATACACTGATCTAAATTTGTGATAAAGTCTGAAAAGGATCGCGGACCAACCAGACGGGGAGATACCAAATCTTAGACTTGATGAGAGTAAAATAAATGCATGTGTTTCTATATCACACTGCTTCAGTTGCACCTGATTTTGAATAACATCGAACTGTGAATAATGTGTCACAAAAAATTGAAATGAAGTACGAAATTAAGTTACATGCTTTAATTCACTCTCCTTGTCATCTGAACATGATGTACACGTCTATCAGTTTGACAGGCTGGAATCAGTTATTGAATTACTGTATAGAATTAGCACAAAGCTACAGAAAACACTGCGAACTGGCAGCTATCAAATTTCTATAGGGATTCCACATTTTTTTATCATACTCATATATTTTGAGTAGTATAATACAGGGATTCGGCGGCCTCCTCCTCCTCCGGCTCTGGGGAGAGGCCTCCTCCTCAGCCAGTGGCCTCCTCCTCCTCCTCAGCCAGTGGCCTCCCAGTGGCCACCTCCTCCTCCTCCTCAGCCAGTGGCCTCCCAGTGGCCTCCTCCACCTCAGCCAGAGGCCTCTTCCAGTGCTGCCAACTTAACCTAACTAGCGCGAGATAAACAAAGCCACGTGCTTTTTGACAGACAACAACGCACCGCTAACCTCAGTACTGCCATCTTGACGGGCCTAAACCTCAGTAGTGCCAACTTAACCTCACAAGCGCGAGGTAAACAAAGCCACGTGCTTTTTGACAGCCACGTGCTTTTTGACAGATTTGTAAACAAAGCCACGTGCTTTTTGACAGCTGTCATCGACAACAACGCATCGCAAACCTCAGTACTACCATCTTGACGGGCCTAAACCTTAGTGGTACCAACTTAACCTAACTAGCATGAGGTAAACAAAGCCACGTGTTTTTTGACAGCCACGTGCTTTTTGACAGACAACAACGCATCGCTAACCTCAGTACTGCCATCTTGACGGGCCTAAACCTTAGTGGTACCAACTTAACCTCACTAGCGCGAGGTAAACAAAGCCACGTGCTTTTTGACAGCCACGTGCTTTTGACAGATTTGTAAACAAAGCCACGTGCTTTTTGACAGACAACAACGCATCGCAAACCTCAGTACTGCCATCTTGACGGGAATAAACCTTAGTGGTACCAACTTAACCTCACTAGCTCGAGATAAACAAATCCACGTGCTTTTTGACAGCCACGTGCTTTTTTGATAGCTGTCATCTGCCATCTTTGAGCACAGTGCTGCCCTCTTTAGCTACCTACCTTTGAAATGTGGTGGCGGATAATTTGAAAAAATGCTTTTCGACATGCAGCCATCTTTAATCCAGAGAGAACAGTGCTGCCCTCTATGTGGTGGCGGCAAATTCCACGTGCTCTTGTTTGAAAACATACTCACGTGCTTTTTTGACAGCTGTCATCCGCCATCTTTAATCCAGAGAGAACAGTGCTGCCCTCTATGTGGTGGCGGCAAATTGAAAAATTCCACGTGCTCTTGTTTGAAAACATACTCACGTGCTTTTTTGACAGCTGTCATCCGCCATCTTTAATCCAGAGAGAACAGTGCTGCACTCTATGTGGTGGCGGTAAATTCCATGTGCTTTACAAACCTATGTGCTTTTCTGACAGCTGTCATCCGCCATCTTTAATCTAGAGAGAACAGTGCTGCACTCTATGTGGTGGCGGCAAATTCCACGTGCTTTACAAACCTATGCGCTTTTCTGTCATCCACCATCTTTAATCTAGAGAGAACAGTGCTGCACTCTATGCGGTGGCGGCAAATTCTACGTGCTTTACAAACCTATGCGCTTTTCTGTCATCCACCATCTTTAATCTAGAGAGAACAGTGCTGCACTCTATGTGGTGGCGGCAAATTCTACGTGCTCTTATTTGGAAACAAATTCTACTCGCTCTTCAGCTGTCATCTACCATCTTTAATCAAGAGAGCACCGTGCTGCCCTCTTTGTGGTGGCGGATAATTTGAAAAAATTCTTTTCGACAAGCAGCCATCTTTAATCCAGAGAGAACAGTGCTGCCCTCTTTAGCTACTTACCTTTGAGGCGGTTAATTTGAAAAATTCTTTTCGACAAGCTGCCATCTTTAATTCAGAGAGAACAGTGCTGCCCTCTTTAGCTACTTACCTTTGAGGCGGTTAATTTGAAAAATTCTAGCTGCCATCTTTAATGAAAAGGGCATCGTGGTGCTATCTTGCGGGTAATATTTTACGTCACAGCTGTCATCCACCATCTTGCATTGCTAACCTTAGTGCTGCCCTCTTTAGCTACTTACCTTTGACAAGCTGTCACCCGCCATATTGCATCGCAAACCTCAGTGCTGCACTCTATGTGGTGGCGGATAACTTGAAAAAATCTTTTTGACAAGCGGCCATCTTTAATCAACAGAGCACCGTGCTGACATCTTTAGCTACCGCCATCTTACATCGCTTACCTCGCTGCTGCACTCTATGTGGTGGCGGTTAATTCGAACAAGTTTAATCACGCATCGGGTAAGCTAGAGTAAGCACGTGCTGTTGTGATGACATCATCATACATGTTTAGACTTGTCCGTTTTCTTAAGAGTAAGTCGATGTAAAGGAATGTGGTAGCGGTAAATTCGAACGAGTTTAAACATGCATCGGGAAAGCTAGAGTAAGCAAGTGCTGTTGTGATGACGTCATTGTGCATGTTTAGACCTGATCGTTTTTCTTAAGAGTAAGTCGGTGTAAAGCAATGCAATAAGTACAACATTTTTTGAATGCGATCAAATATTTATTTACAAATGTACTACAACAGTGTTCGTTTTTGCTGCTGACAAGGTTAGTGTGCTTCTTAACAACGTATGCTTCCGAAATGCCTCCTGCAACATTCAAATTAAACAAAGCATTTAGAAATATATTATACTAAGTATGTTATGCTTTACAGAGAAGATCATGTACTTCTTACCTTGCTGTTATTCCTTTTCGGAATCATCATCATCATCATGAAGTACTAGAGAAAGTTCATTCATACACTGTGTACAGTGTTCAATCCTCGGATTTGGTCCATCCCAATCATCATCACCATTTTCTCCTCGATGCTTGTAATGTCGCTCACAAGTTCTGCATAAAGCTACTTCGATTGACATCTTACTGTGTAGAGGAAGGATGTCCCAAAAATTATGTACGTAAGAGGCAGCGTACGTATATAAAAATCCTGGTGGTAAGTATTGAATAAGATGTTTCGGCATCGATGATCTACGTTTATAGAACATCTTAATAGCCTCACTCACTCGTGAAACATAAATAAGATGTTGCGTATGAGCATGCAAACAGCATGCACATTTACAGTTTTGTTCCATAGCGTACGATGTCGAAGCACACACTAATGAAAATGATAAAGATCTATTCTTATTTATAGTCTCGTAACAATATTCGTTAGCGGATGGTAAGTAACATCACTCATATGAATAATAAGACAATAGGCTGCTGTGTTAGCAGGAATGTTTTCAGATGTTTCAAATTCTAAACGAATATCAACTGGAGATTCTTTTATAGATTCTTCATGATAAGAGCAGTCTATAACTACAATCGGTGCTTTATTTTTAAATTCTTGAGGTGTAAATAGCGGACGATCTTCTTTCTGATAATACGATGATTGAAATTTACAAAACATGTCATAGAGCATCCCAAACTTATTTTTCTCAAAGTTAATGTCGATGTTTTCGTAGGGATACGTAATTCCATTGAGATATAGTCTAACGTGTCTTAATTTGCAGTGATCAAACAGTGAGCTATCTTTTTCGTGATTGAATTTACGATTAGTTTGAAATCCAAAAATAATGTACAAGGGCTTCTCAGTAAAACGTGATGTTTTAACTGCCCAGCTATGCTTGTTTGTAGGTGGTAACACAGGATATTCATGCAGCTCCCAACTTCTAAAACGTATAGGTAATGGTGTATCATTTTCTACAATCTTGAGCAATCGAAGTTTTTCACGATCAGATAAGGTTACATGTGGGATCCGCCACAGTATACGATGCAGTGTTATTTTCGATTCTACAGGTGTTTCTACTGCTTTAAGAGAATTGTAATCACTTCGATCACGGATTAGAATAAGCTCTTGTTTTACGTTGATTATAATACGTGTAAAGTCTTCTGCGAATCCAAAAATATGTTTCAGTGATAACATACCCGTAAAAGTTCCATCCTCATTAATCATCCAGTTGTTAGTAGATTTTGGACACCATCCAGCCATCCGCAAAAGATTACTTTCTTCATCACAGAAAGAAGGGTAGAGTTTCATTGCGCTTGTAATACCAACATTCTTCGTTCGATCTATTTCAACATTATTTACTTCATATCGCGCTTCAGAAAAGAGAAAAGCTAGAGCATGGTTGTTTAGTTGTGAAGTGCTTGGTCCACTTCCATCAGACTTTTCTAATCGTCCTTCAATATAGAGGTAGCTTTCGTGTGGTAAGGTGTAAACATCTTGTTGATTAATAATAAAATGAATTTCATCATTGTTATTTAATCCAAACGTAAAAGGTTGATAAGAATGAAGCTCACTTCGTACTACACCTTCACGACTTTCTACTGTATTCGTAATGTCTAGCATTTCTTCCATTCTGTTGTAGTAGTGTATATCCTAAATCTTGGAGTATCTGCTTATGGGTATCTGTTAACTCGATGAGTCTCTGCACACATGTAGTATGCCTTCGGAATGTACACCGTGTTTTATAGATGGTTTTCATACTGGTTTAAGATGTAGTTTGTAAGCTACGTACGCGTGCTGATCTAAATGAATAAGCTGATTATGTTTATTTACAAGTCTAAGAGTAATGTTGCTAATGTGTTTTACAGACACAGGATGATAAAGAACTACTGCTGGTTTCTCACAAATAGTATATCCACGTTCCTCTGTAACAATAAAGTCGTGCAGGACGTGCGAAGGTTGTAGATTACTATTCAAGTCTGTAATAATATTACAAGTAATGTTCACATTATAATCATCGAAGAGTTTTATAGGTTGATCAGACTCGTAACGTACGTTCGGTAGGAGCTCCCTCGATGAAAATCCAAGCAGTGGACCAATCGAATCAGGTTGTGATTTGAAGTCAATCTTAAATGATGATTCAATAACACATTTGTGCGTAATGTTGCTTATAGTGATTGAGAACTTGTAATTATGATTACTAAAACTATCTTCCCCAAACTGATCAATTAACGTACTTTCAATATAGTCGTGAATATCATCTACTGTATAACTACCTGAGGGTAGTGTTAGCACATACTCATCGTAATAGAACTTGTTTAAACCATCACGCACATTATAGATTTTATTGTAGCTTTCAAACGATACTAGTCCAAGACTATGCGGCTGATAACCAAGTTCGATTGGCGGATTAAAATAGATGGTTGTTTCAGGTCCTTCTCCACGTACAGCAAACGTTCTTTCACTGTTCGTCATCACGTAGACACTAATACACTTTCTCTACTGTCTGGGTTTGATATAAGAACATAAGACATAATCGTCCGCACATGCGTGTATTAAAGTTTTGCACACGGTTTTTATTGTAAACAATGTCTGCACTGCTTCCGAAATAACGTATGAGCTCAAAAGGAGGAGGTAAATCTCCATAGCTATCAAAATACCATACTTTAGATTTACGTTTTACATAAGCAACGTAATGAGTTCCAGGTCCACGACTGTCGTCCAAGTTAATTACGGCACTTTCACGTTCACGTGGACGTGCTGGTAGTTGATCACGCATATACACTCCTCGAAAATAATGAATTCCTAGTTGTTTAGCAAACGTAAAAACTTCATCATGCGTTAGAGCTCGATATGGCAGTGCATTCAGTAGACGTTTTTTTGGAGAAATGTAGATACCAAGCCCTTTCTTGTATGGCGCTAGCTTCATGTTCACACCTTTGCCTCGTAACGCAATTGCCTCCATCGTCTTGTTATGACGTTCACTCTCTTTCAACCGTTGTTTCGCTTCTTCTGCAGCTTTGACAGTTCTCGCTACAGCACTAGCACCACCTAGCAATGACCCTAAAGCTGCTAAGCCAGCAAACAGCGCAGGAAGAAATCCTCCTCGTTTTGGTACAGGAATAATTCGCGCACGTTTACTAAATATTGCTCTGCACTTTGGAGAAATTCTCGCTCTTGCTGCGCGTAACGCCTTAGTAATAGCTACACGAGGATTCTATTCCCCTCGAATAGCTTTTTGCGCAGCCTTTATAACATCTTTCCATCCAACAGTTTTTACTTTCTTCTTCTTCATGTCGTTTGGATATCGTTGTTTCACCATGCTGGACACGACTTTACTAGTCAAGAGCAAATCATAAACTAACCGTTGCCTCTTGTTTCGTTTAATATATATATATATATATTACTATTACGTACTTTATGATTCAGTTATCATGAAGATTATAAAGCAGCAAGACACGCTACCTGTTACCGACATTGTACCACATCTCTTACCTAGTTCTAGTACAACTACAAGAAAACGTCATGGAACGTTGTTTCCTTTTACTGTGCGATGTATTATATCAGGTCCGTCGGGATGCGGTAAAACAAATCTTTTACTCACACATATTACTTCTGTAAATGGTGTACGCTTCGAGAATATTTACGTTTTCGCAAAGTCACTCTATCAGCCGCTATATACTATTCTACAAACTGTAATGCACGATCTAGTTAAAGATGGAATAAGATATTTTAAATTTAATTCACATGAGCAAGTACCATCACCAGACGATGTGCTTCCTAATTCTCTAATGATCTTTGATGATGTCGCAACAGAACAGCAAAACGTTATTCGTGCATTCTTTAGTATGGGTCGACATAAATATGTTGATTGCATCTATTTGTGCCAAACCTATTCTCGTGTGCCCAAGCAGTTGATACGCGACAACGCAAATGTTATTGTGCTTTTTCGGCAAGATGAGCGCAACATGCGACATGTGTATAACGATCATGTTAACACTGATATGACATTCGATGACTTTAAACGTATGTGTGCTAAATGTTGGTCATTACACCGTTACAGCTTTTTAGTTATTGATAAAGAAAGTGATGTACAGCATGGACGATATCGCATGGGTTTCGATCATTTTATATGCATTAACACAGAATTACAGTAACTACTTGATTAAAAACCACCATCATGTTAACATCTAGCAAGGAGATCACAAAACATATCATCCAAGCTCGAAACAATATTCGACGGAAATTTAAAGAGCTTAAACGTATTCAAGCAGACACGGATTTATTTTTAAAAACACAACTAAGTACACCACTCAAACAAATTTTTAATTCTACTTCATTACCGCAGTCTACTTCAAGTTTTGCTTCTATGCAAACATCATATCATAAAGAGAAGCATGAAGAAGAAAAGCATGAAGAAGATACGGAAGAGAAGAAGCAGGATGTAGATCAAGAAGAGGAAGATAAGGAAGAAGAAGAAGAAGAAGAAGAAGAAGAACTTAATGATGCATCACCATCTAAGCGTGTTGAGTTTTTAACTACAGATGTTATTGCAGAAACACCTACTACATCGACGCAAAATCTACCATCTTTGTCTGAGGTTATGATTACACCAGAATATCGCAATCAGTTTAGAACTTTTATTCAAGATACCTATGGATCTCTCTTTGCACCTTATATAGAAAAACTTTTTACAGGACAAACTGACACTACCTATGGTATTCGCTACGAAGATGACTGTTTCCGGATAGGAAATTCAAATGTTAAGATTAATAGCAACAAACTCATTGTAAAAGGTGTTACCTATAAACCTACGAAAGGACTCTTAGAACTTCTTTTCTCACGAATACCTGACAAGGATATAATTTTACAAGATGATCTTAAAAAGTATAAAGCAATACTTTTTGCTACCGATGCAACACGACGTAATTACAAGAGAACAGAAGCTGTAAATGCGAATAAGAGTTACAAGTATCGTGAGTTTATTTCTAAGCTGTTTCCGACTGCACGTAGTCTAGACGTTATCTACAAGCCTTTGTTGCCGTATGTGGATGTAAGATACTGGAATGACCCAAACTTACTCGTTGAACGATTACAACTTTTAAGAGCATCGCAAGAGGCTGGTCACACTGGTCACGGATCAGAAATTCTAGAAATAGAAAGAGAACTACGTTATGCCGGTATTATTTTATAATGGCTCGTCAAGAGAAGATCTCACCTGTAAAGGTAAACATCGCACATGAGTTACATAAACCGGCACGTCGCACCTACTGTCGCAGACGCGTTATTACACGAGGAAAAGATGATCTCTGGCAAGCAGACTTAGTAGAAATGATTCCATATGCTTCTAGTAATAAGGGCTATAAGTATCTACTTACTGTTATCGATGTGTACTCAAAGTTTGCTTTTGCACAACCCGTGCGTTCTAAAACAGCAGCTCAAGTTAAAGAAGCATTTAAACATATTGTTGAAGAATCGAAACGCTGCCCAAGGCTTCTTCAAACTGATCAAGGTAAAGAGTTTTACAACAAGGATTTTTCTTCTTACCTCAAGTTACTTGGCATTCAACACTACTCTACGTTCAGTAATCTCAAGGCAAGTGTTGTAGAACGCTTTAATCGTACACTCAAAACAATGATGTGGCGAGAATTTACAGCGCAAGGTTCATATCGTTGGATTGATCTGCTACCTAGACTTTTATCTACCTACAACGATACACCTCATCGCACTATCGGAACAAAGCCACGTCTTGTTACAAAGAATACACCTCGTCTAGATGCTATTCATCTTGTAATCAAAACAGCTGATCCACGTCGCTATCGCTTTAAAGAAGGTGATTTCGTTCGCATCAGCAAACACAAGTCTATCTTTGCAAAAGGATACACACCTAACTGGAGCACTGAAATTTTTCAAATCAGAAGTGTTAAGCTTACTAATCCAGTTACGTATTTACTTCGCGATCTCAGAGGACAGCCTATTGAAGGAGGATTCTACATCGAAGAACTGCAGAAAACAAAATATCCTGATCACTATTTAGTTGAACGTGTTATTCGACGTCGTGGTAATAAACTGTATGTTAAATGGCTTGGTTTTAATAACAGCTTTAATTCATGGATTAATAAAGAGGATGTACTTTAAATCTTATGTGTGTTTTCTTTTAATCCTCTACGTTTCCTTTCTTCTAAGTCACTAGGACATGCTGTAGGATTAAACAACACCTGTAATATGTTTTGACAATTCATATTTATTTTAGACTATATACATACATTTTTATCCTTTGTTCATGTTACGGTCTTTGTCACTCAGTTTTTCGTTTTATTGCACCAACAACGACAAGTGCTGCTATATTCTTCTGAGCAGCTAAAGCACTAGGTAATAACACATACACACACACACACAGCATAACTTTACGAAGCAGATTTTAACAGCTACACTCTATGCAGGCAGCATGTAACTACGTATCAGGCGAACGTGTTCTAGGGCCGCAGGGGAGATGAAGCACGAAGAAAAGAAGATCAATCACTCTATTGATGAGTCCACGCCCAACATGCTTCCTCATCTTTCTCCCAGCACGTTTCTTCACCTTTTCCTTGTTTACTCTCTCCACAGCCATGATAAGTGTTTATAAGCGAAGACAACTCGTTAGTTTTAGGTCCGTGATACAGTTTAATTAGTTGACATGTACGGCACTGTCTCACAGAAGGTCTTCTAGCTAAACTCACGTGTTCATGATGTAAACTACACGTTTGAAGCTCTGACAAAACAGGATCTTGAGTCCACTCACGAGGCACCTTATCCCAAATCTTCTTTACAGCATTCGCAGCTACATTGACCAAAAATGCCTTTGGTAATGCATTTAACTCTTCTTCAGTAAAAGTGTTTAGTTTCTTTTTGCATGCATAAAACTTTACGATCGCCTTTTCAACTGCGTTACACTTAGTATCTGTTAGAAATGACATGATGTCTTTACTCTACAAATGTTTCTTTTACACTAAGGTTATTTCGACACTGCACTTTACATATGTTGTTCACTTCCCGACATGCACTGCGACACAACCAATCAAAGAGCATGCATACATGTTGTAAAGACTGTTTAGTTGTTTCTCTACTATGCTCTTTCGGAAGAGTTTTAAATGATGGGCACCCCAATTCATGCATGTCGATAACTTCACATGATGATGGTAGAAAATCACGCAACCATTCTTTCTTTTCACAACCCTTTAAAAGAACAAGATCTGCTCTTGACAAATGTGCATTCATCATTAAAGGTAGAAAACGATAAGGTATTCCTTTTTCTTCCCACTTCAAACCTAAATTGTTTTCAATCCACTGAGTCTGCTTTTTATCTTCATCTGTTTGCAAACAGTAAGGGAACGGTGGACTAAATACTAAACTAACAAGTTTTGGTGCCCACAACACACAGCAATCTAACACAGCCACCTCTTTAAACACAAACTTGTTTCCGTTTACTTTAAAGCCTTGCACATCAACTATTAATGTTTTCGTCATGTTTGCACTCCACACTCTATCACTGTTTCCCGAAGACTAAAGCTTTTAGTCAACGAACGGGTTTAAACATGCATGATAACGTCATCACTGCAGCACGTGCTTACTCTAGCTTACCCGATGCGTGATTAAACTTGTTCGAATTAACCGCCACCACATAGAGTGCAGCAGCGAGGTAAGCGATGTAAGATGGCGGTAGCTAAAGATGTCAGCACGGTGCTCTGTTGATTAAAGATGGCCGCTTGTCAAAAAGATTTTTTCAAGTTATCCGCCACCACATAGAGTGCAGCACTGAGGTTTGCGATGCAATATGGCGGGTGACAGCTTGTCAAAGGTAAGTAGCTAAAGAGGGCAGCACTAAGGTTAGCAATGCAAGATGGTGGATGACAGCTGTGACGTAAAATATTACCCGCAAGATAGCACCACGATGCCCTTTTCATTAAAGATGGCAGCTAGAATTTTTCAAATTAACCGCCTCAAAGGTAAGTAGCTAAAGAGGGCAGCACTGTTCTCTCTGAATTAAAGATGGCAGCTTGTCGAAAAGAATTTTTCAAATTAACCGCCTCAAAGGTAAGTAGCTAAAGAGGGCAGCACTGTTCTCTCTGGATTAAAGATGGCTGCTTGTCGAAAAGAATTTTTTCAAATTATCCGCCACCACAAAGAGGGCAGCACGGTGCTCTCTTGATTAAAGATGGTAGATGACAGCTGAAGAGCGAGTAGAATTTGTTTCCAAATAAGAGCACGTAGAATTTGCCGCCACCACATAGAGTGCAGCACTGTTCTCTCTAGATTAAAGATGGTGGATGACAGAAAAGCGCATAGGTTTGTAAAGCACGTAGAATTTGCCGCCACCGCATAGAGTGCAGCACTGTTCTCTCTAGATTAAAGATGGTGGATGACAGAAAAGCGCATAGGTTTGTAAAGCACGTGGAATTTGCCGCCACCACATAGAGTGCAGCACTGTTCTCTCTAGATTAAAGATGGCGGATGACAGCTGTCAGAAAAGCACATAGGTTTGTAAAGCACATGGAATTTACCGCCACCACATAGAGTGCAGCACTGTTCTCTCTGGATTAAAGATGGCGGATGACAGCTGTCAAAAAAGCACGTGAGTATGTTTTCAAACAAGAGCACGTGGAATTTTTCAATTTGCCGCCACCACATAGAGGGCAGCACTGTTCTCTCTGGATTAAAGATGGCGGATGACAGCTGTCAAAAAAGCACGTGAGTATGTTTTCAAACAAGAGCACGTGGAATTTGCCGCCACCACATAGAGGGCAGCACTGTTCTCTCTGGATTAAAGATGGCTGCATGTCGAAAAGCATTTTTTCAAATTATCCGCCACCACATTTCAAAGGTAGGTAGCTAAAGAGGGCAGCACTGTGCTCAAAGATGGCAGATGACAGCTATCAAAAAAAGCACGTGGCTGTCAAAAAGCACGTGGATTTGTTTATCTCGAGCTAGTGAGGTTAAGTTGGTACCACTAAGGTTTATTCCCGTCAAGATGGCAGTACTGAGGTTTGCGATGCGTTGTTGTCTGTCAAAAAGCACGTGGCTTTGTTTACAAATCTGTCAAAAGCACGTGGCTGTCAAAAAGCACGTGGCTTTGTTTACCTCGCGCTAGTGAGGTTAAGTTGGTACCACTAAGGTTTAGGCCCGTCAAGATGGCAGTACTGAGGTTAGCGATGCGTTGTTGTCTGTCAAAAAGCACGTGGCTGTCAAAAAACACGTGGCTTTGTTTACCTCATGCTAGTTAGGTTAAGTTGGTACCACTAAGGTTTAGGCCCGTCAAGATGGTAGTACTGAGGTTTGCGATGCGTTGTTGTCGATGACAGCTGTCAAAAAGCACGTGGCTTTGTTTACAAATCTGTCAAAAAGCACGTGGCTGTCAAAAAGCACGTGGCTTTGTTTACCTCGCGCTTGTGAGGTTAAGTTGGCACTACTGAGGTCCACATTTCAAAGGTAGGTAGCTAAAGAGGGCAGCACTGTGCTCAAAGATGGCAGATGACAGCTATCAAAAAAGCACGTGGCTGTCAAAAAGCACGTGGATTTGTTTATCTCGAGCTAGTGAGGTTAAGTTGGTACCACTAAGGTTTATTCCCGTCAAGATGGCAGTACTGAGGTTTGCGATGCGTTGTTGTCTGTCAAAAAGCACGTGGCTTTGTTTACAAATCTGTCAAAAGCACGTGGCTGTCAAAAAGCACGTGGCTTTGTTTACCTCGCGCTAGTGAGGTTAAGTTGGTACCACTAAGGTTTAGGCCCGTCAAGATGGCAGTACTGAGGTTAGCGATGCGTTGTTGTCTGTCAAAAAGCACGTGGCTGTCAAAAAACACGTGGCTTTGTTTACCTCATGCTAGTTAGGTTAAGTTGGTACCACTAAGGTTTAGGCCCGTCAAGATGGTAGTACTGAGGTTTGCGATGCGTTGTTGTCGATGACAGCTGTCAAAAAGCACGTGGCTTTGTTTACAAATCTGTCAAAAAGCACGTGGCTGTCAAAAAGCACGTGGCTTTGTTTACCTCGCGCTTGTGAGGTTAAGTTGGCACTACTGAGGTTTAGGCCCGTCAAGATGGCAGTACTGAGGTTAGCGGTGCGTTGTTGTCTGTCAAAAAGCACGTGGCTTTGTTTATCTCGCACTAGTTAGGTTAAGTTGGCAGCACTGGAAGAGGCCTCTGGCTAAGGTGGAGGAGGCCACTGGGAGGCCACTGGCTGAGGAGGAGGAGGAGGTGGCCACTGGGAGGCCACTGGCTGAGGAGGAGGAGGAGGCCACTGGCTGAGGAGGAGGCCTCTCCCCAGAGCCGGAGGAGGAGGAGGCCGCCGAATCCCTGTATTATACTACTATTTTGAAATTGGGGGATAGGTGGCTAGCTACGTTGGCCTGTGCCCAATGTTAGATCAAATCTCCGTGAATTAATTTGACATTTAACAAAGACACTTGTTGCATCCGCTGTGGACCATTACATCTTCGTGACAGCAATGTGCTTCAAACACACTTTCAACGCATTTATGATGATGCTGATGCTTGGCGTTTAAAGGGGTCTTACATCTAGGTAATCGGCCCCTAATGATACGACATGAGACGAAATGTAATGAAACATTAAAAGTCCAAAAGCCTCCACCGAACATAATTCAAAATACGAGGACGAATAATGAATGGATAGAAACAAATTTAAAACAATCTGTGGATCCGACCCGCAATGCCTCATATTCACATAAACTGACATAAAACAGGAGCACTACTGACCTTGGGCCTGCTTCTATAGCATAATACTGAATCTATAACGCTTGCAGTCTATAGGGGTCAAAAATCCAAGTCATCGGCCCCTCATAATGGTACTTATCGCTAGGAAAGTACAACCATGGTATTTGTCATGTTGCGCTACTAATCAAAAGTAGAGTAGACTCGCCTTATTCCACACATTATGGTACTACTCACAGGTAATGAAATTCGCACATGTAATACAGACCTATCCTGTTTCGCACATTGTGGTGCCATTTACAGGCAACGCAAAGATATGGTGTTCGTCACAGAAGTGTACTAACCACAGGGTCTCGTACTATCCCGTGGTGTTCCACATAGAGTGGTTACTAATCATAGGCAAGTCAGAACCATGGTGTTACTCACCTATGCTGTCGCTCATATAGTGGTACTAATCACAGGTAGTGTAAAAGCCGAAAGTGCACTCTGTTGCCACTACTCACAAACCTATTTGGTACCTAACATAGTAGTACTACGCGCAAGTAAATGCGATAAATGCGACCCATGATGTTCCCCGCGTGGTGGTACAAATTACAAGTAGTCTCATGGTTCTAATTCGATCATCCCTTGGTCGCCCCTTTTAGTCGCCTCTTACCACAGGCAGGGGATACCGTGGGTGTATTCTTCGTCTGCGTCCCCCACCCACAGTTTCAACTCATTAGGTCATGTCGAGTACATAAAGTACTTGCGAAATACGAAGATGTAGGTTCGATTCCTACCGATATTCGGTTGGCTATTTCTATTATAAACTTAACATTTCTTTGGTATGTACCATGTGTACTTTACACTATCTAAAATTATGGAAGTCTATTTGAAATAAATAAAAGTTACTTAATGCTACTACACTTTAAAATCATTTGGATAAACAAAACTACAGAGCAAGTGGCTGAGCTGAGCCTCCGTGAATCAGACGGCAGCGTGTCGGCTTCTCACCGCTGGGATCCGTGGTTCAGATCACGGTCACTCCATGTGAGATTTGTATTGGACAAAGTGGAGTTGGGGCAGGTTTTTCTTCAGGTAGGCTACTCCGGTTTCCCTGCCATATTTCATTCCACCAACACTCTCCAATACCATTTCGTTGCATCTGTCAGTCATTAACCATTGCCCCAGAATAGTGCGAGAGGCCTCGGCAGCCGGCACAATTCCTATCCTCACCGCTAGATGGGGAATTCATTCCTTTGGTGAACCCATCCAATGACTGGAAACAGGCTGCGGATTATCATTATTAAGTGGCTGTGCTTCTTTGTGTCACGTATTTATCAGCTTGCATTCGGGGGAGAGTGGGTTCGAACTCCACTGTCAGCAGCCCTGTATGGTTTTCTGTGGTTCCCCATTTTCATACTAGGCAATTGACGGATCACAATGTTGGAAGTTTCATGTCTGTAGCTTGCACCGTCATCGAATAAAGTCGTGTTTGGGGAGTGACAAACATTGCAACGCAGCGGCTGGCGTTAGCGCTTGAGGCTGCCGGGATACGTGTGCAAATGTTAAAACCGGTGAAGGGCTGCTGTTGCATATTCAAGCTCGAGCGTCCACTGTCAACAAAAACAATAACATGTATATCCTAGCACTAGTGCAGTGACCAAGTTTTGTGACGGAAATGGGCGTAACTTCACGCTTTAAACTTAAAAACATGCTATTAACCGTCACTTGACCTATTACAATGATGATGATTCCTGTTCCTTTTTCTGCCTAGAAAGTGAAAATTGGAAACCACGTAAAACTATCTTCCAGATGGCCGGTATTGGGATTCGAATTCTTCCGTTAACGCAGTACGTCACCAGCACGGCGGTGGACTGCGTAAACATTACGAGCAATTCTGAGAGCGATTTAACAAGACGGCGCCATGTAACACTGCTTTATTGTCTGCCGTAGTGGTACTGAACAGTGTCAAAGGAAGGAAATATGGTGACGAATAACTGTTTCAACAAATGAGAATCAAGCACGCATACAATGGTAAATGAACACGCTAACGTTGTGTATGTTAGATTATTCCAGAAGAAATAATCTAAAACATGAAAATATGATAATATTGTTCGTGGTTTGTTCTCTGTAAGTCATTAACAGATTAACAGATTAACAGATTAACAGATTAACAGATTAACAGCAGCATAAATTCAACTGTTGTCCTCAGCTACATTTCATATCCATCCCTTCCAGGATTCCCATCAATCGTTTCATAAACGAAACCGTTTTTGCTACCTAAAATTAATAATAGTGTACTCAAAACAGACGCACGTTTAATTAAAGAAATCGTTACAATTCATATAATCACTTCCTTCTAGATTTCATATCGCGCTACATGACCTGACGGCAGATCAGTTCCACTCAATCGTCTGGCTGGCATTAAAATTAATGTAATCTACATTATTGTAAACTCTGTTTGTATATGAAGTGGAGCAACAATTTTAATGAATTTACTGTCAATATTTTCGCGTGAAACAAAATTTAAGGAACAGAAGAAACTTTTAATTATAAATGTCATCATTGTTATTTATGACATAAAACTCTTCATTGTCAGACTCATTCTGACTTACTACACCAAGCGACTCTTTCATCTGATGATATATCAGCACGCGCCGAAATTATTTTAAAATTATATCATATGAATGTAAATTTTACTAATGTTTTGCAAATTTCAAAAAAAAAAAAAAAAAAAAAAAATTTGAGCTAAAGTTATTTGTAGACAGATGAAGATGGCCTAGTTTGGCCGAAACATGTACCGTTGTTGTAATATGATGTTTCTGGAATTTTGAATTGTAAATAAAATTGTATTTATTGACTACTGTAGGTTGAAGAAGTATACTAGTTTTTCAACTTATGCAGCATAATAGTTATAACGGATCCAAAAATGAAATTTATTTCATAAAATAACCCCATACACAGATAATTGTTAGGGGGGATGACGTGTACTGTGATATCGTTCCACGTACTGAAAAGTAAAACACTATTGACATTATACTTTCTATAGTTTTATTTTCTTAATGTCAATAGGCATTGTTCCAATTGAAAAAGGTGACTTTCTAAATTAAATACATGTTTTAGTCGTTATTAAGGATTGCATCCGGGAGGCAGTGGGTTCGAACCCCATTGTTGACAGCCCTGAAGATTGTTTTGCATGGTTTCCCATTTTCACACCAGGCAAATGCTGGGCTGTACTTTAATTAATGATATGGCCTCTTCCATTTTACTCCTAGGCCTATCCAATCGTCGCCATAAGATCTGTCTGTGCCAGTACGAAGTAAAGCGAAGTTATTTAGATCTGTGTGTGGGCTACAATTATGAGCCCATGGTTAACTTTATATCTGTGGAAATACATCAGTAGCATCTTCCATTTCAAAATTATTTGCGGTTCAAATTTTAGGGGGATCACCCAGTATACTTCCTATATCCTTAGAAATTCGTCCAGTGTTTGCATATACTCTGCAGTAATGTGAGCATGCGCAATAAAGCACTATTTCTAGCACAGAATGTACAGGTTCCTGGTGCCTCTGATGATAGGTGACAGTCTGTATGGCTCCTAAAAACTCATGTGACAGATATTGAGCCTGTTGTAATTAGTGCACTAGTTTAATATTAAAATCAAGAACATGAGTGACACATCACAACTGGAAGAATTTAAAAAAATGTAGCTTCACCTTCGCCGTGCGCATGTGGTAAAAACATTGCTCATATTTTGCTGTCATGAATTCTGATGATGATGATGATGATGATGATGTTTGTTGTTTAAAGGGGCCTAACTTCTAAGGTCATTGGCCCTGATGACTTCTGAAATTACATACTACCACCTCTCATATCCTGTTGGCTAACATTTTGATGGAATTATTTTTTATGTGTAATTCTTAAAATATATACTTAAATTGGCGCATTTGCTATAAATGTATATGTAATAATAAATACTTTAACTTGTTGTTAATAACTAAATAGATAATGAATATATGTTATTAATTATTATACTGTCCGACTCGTTGGCTGAATGGTCAGCGTCCTGGCCTTCGGTTCAGAGGGTCCCGGGTATGATTCCCGGACGGGTCGGGGATTTTAACCTTCATTGGTTAATTCCAATGGCTCGGGGGCTGGGTGTTTGTGCTGTCCCCAACATCCCTGCAACTCACACACCACACATAACACTATCCTCCACCACAATAACACGCAGTTACCTACACGTGGCAGATGCCGCCCACCCTCATCGGAGGGTCTGCCTTACAAGGGCTGCACTCGGCTAGAAATAGCCACACGAAATTAAATTAAATTATTATACTTAAATAGCAATGTTCTAGATATATTATATAAGCATTTATTAATATATAAATTCATATTTTTTCAATCATCCATACCCTTCATAATGAGTTCAAAACCCTTACTGGTCAGCCAGACATAACAGGAGAACTTTCATTTTTATCTCATTATGCTCGCTTATTCTTTTTAATAACTTTCTGGGATTGTACCCTTATATTCTTACAAGTTATAGTAGACTTGAGGACTTAATTATCATGACCACCAAACAGCTTCCAATTTAAGACGGACTACATTTATATTTTCCTGGTATATTTTTTGATTTACTAGTCTATTATTTTTATTTTCATGAATGGCATTATTATAGCTCAAAATACTATTGTTACTGGAATATTTTGTTCTGCTGTAATAATTTATTATTATTATTATTATTATTATTATTATTATTATTATTATTATTATTATTATTACTTTCTTATTCTCTCAAAATGATGATGCATTTATTTATTTATTTACTTACGAGGGTCGAGTCATAAGTCATGGCAACTATTTCTTTTCTCGCGAACAGGAGACAACACGGAAAATCTAAGATATGCATTTGGAAATATAGGGCATGTACTTAAGCATAGTGCCTGAAAACTAATTCCGACTGCAGGAGATTCTCGTAGGAAAGTGACAGAATACTGGCCATTGGTAAACATTGTTTTATTATGGTATAGACACCAAATACACAAGACTACGTACAAAGGACAGGTCTTCACTGGTTACAGACCTTCGAAATAATGAAGGTTTCCACTGTGCGTTGCCAGCGGTGGGGCAGGCGCTGAATACCATTCGCTGCATGTGTATCGCTAACGTGTGACACCTCTCTCCGAAATGCTGGTACGATATCTTCTTTGTTAACAAACCGTTGTCCACGTAATGACTTCTTGACTTTGGGGATTAGATCATAGTCACATGGGCTCAGATCAGGCGAATAAGGCGGGTGTGGAAGAACCTCCCATCCCCACCGTTGTAAGCGACGCTGAACGATGGCTGTTGTGTGAGCTGTCGCATTATCGTTGTCCATACGATCTGGATGTTTGGTTCGCACTGTACCGCGCAATTGGTGAAAAAAAAGGAATTGTAATGAACTGCATAGACAGTGTGCTATTTTAATATATGATCGTTGCTCCAGCTTGTTGACTTCAATTTTGCGACCCTCTCACTCACACACTGAACTTGGGGGCATGCTTAGATCCACACTGTATTTTACATACACCATCTAATGGCATCATACGCAAGTACATACTGTACGTTTCCAAATGCACATATTAGATTGTTCGTGTTGTCTCCTGTTCGGGAGAAAAAAAAATAGTTGCCATGACTTATGACTCGACCTACGTATTTATTTATTTATTTATTTATTTATTTATTTATTTATTTATTTATTTATTTATTTTTATTTTTTATTTATTTATTTATCGTAATCATTTGTTAAATAAAGAAATCTGTGCAAGTATACGAACTACATTACTAGATGGAATGTGAGGAACAAAATTCAGCAGTCTTGATGGTCTTATGATGACGACGACGACGACGATGATGATGATGATGATGATTTTGTTTGTTGCTTAAAGGAGCCTAACATCTAGGTCATCGGCCCCTGTCAAAAATGTATAAACAATGTGTATACAACCTTAACTTCATATAATTTAGGTCCAACAATTGACTGCATCCAGTTCGTTTCGTCTCTTGAAGATGGACACAGTGACCATTGGACCATGTGTTTCAAGATAAATCCAAACCAAACCAAACCCCATGGCACTACAACCGTTGAAGGGCCTTGGCCTACCAACCGACCGCTGCTCAGCCCGAAGGCCTGCAGATTACGAGGTGTCGTGTGGTCAGCACGACGAATCCTCTCGGCCGTTATTCTTGGCTTTCTAGACCGGGGCCGCTACCTCATCGTCAGATAGCTTCTCAATTCTAATCACTTAAGCTGAATGGACCTCGAACCAGCCCTCAGGTCAAGGTAAAAATTCCTGACCTGGCCGGGAATCGAAGCGGGGCCTCCGGGTAAGAGGCAGCCATGCTACCCCTACACCACGGGGTCGGCCTCGTTTCAAGATAAATAAATAAATAAATAAATAAATAAATAAATAAATAAATAAATAAATAAATAAATAAATAAATAAATAAATAAATAATCGTAAAACACACGCATGATTTTACGCTCACCTCAAACGAATGGACAGAAACAGGTTGACCAAACAGATTTTTCACCTATTTGGTCAAAACCTAGAACCACAATAACTTGGTTTAGAAACACCAAAGAGAACCTTCGAGTGCTGCAGATCCAACCGAAAGAAGCTTTTGACGTAAGTCTTTTCCGAAAAAAAAAAAAAAGATAGTGACGAACAGGCTAAACCGAGACGAACAACCGAAAAGAAGACACGGTGTGAGGAACTCAAGCAGGCCCACACAGAAATAATGAGGAAACTCTGGGCTCAAAATAAAGCAATGTCCACCGCCAAATGTAACAAGACTTAACGTTGTCCTCGATGGCACCAGTGAATAAATAACAATAAAGAACAATAGTAAATATTAAAACGATGTATGTACATATTTTCTGGCCCACTGATACAGTATACTTTAAGAATAGTCTTAGCTCAAGCCAGTATTGTGAGTATAAGAATAGGCTACGTATTGTTCACAGTAGAAAACATAGGCATTAGAGCATCCTAATGACAGAAAAAGTACTTTACGAATTTGTTTAAATTTCCTCAGCGCATGCGCACAAGTGACTTATCACGAAATCTATCTATTGCCTGTCTAGTGCTCGTTAATAGAATCACTTTCGGCACGACACTTAATTAATTAGCAAATGAATAAAGGTGTTGTTCTTGATTGAATATTTATCTTGAGCATACATCACCTCGTGCGTCTTTTGTACCTGCGGCTTATGACTAAGATCACGCCATAAACATCGCGTGACTGCCATATAAATAGTTACTGTGAATTAATTTACCTCGGACAGTAAAAACTCCTACTGTATCACATCGTTGGTTGTTTAAGGGTTGCATATGTTAGATTCCACTTCCCGTTATGTCAGCGTTGAATTATCTAATGCATTCCCTCTCTCACTATTATCAGAGAACGATATTGGGACAGGAGAAGGCTATCATTGGTAAGGTAGCGGCTGTGCCTTTTTCTTTTTGAACTCGTTTTACGTCGCACCGACACAAATAGGTCTTATAGCGACGATAGGAAAGGGCTAGGAGTGGGAAGGAAATGGTCGTGGCCTTATTTTCCTGGTGTGAAAATAGGAAACCACGGAAAACCACTATCTCCCGGATGTAAGCTCACAGCTGCGCGCCCCTATCCGCACGGCCAACTCGCCCGGTGGCTGTGCCCTTAATAAAGGTCATTATCTACGGTATTCTGCTTTCCGGATTGTCACTAGAAGAGGTGCGTTAGTTGCGTCTTTGATCTGGTTTATCCATATACTGGGAGCTCCTCTCCGACGTGGTATCATTCCATTATTTTACTTTTCCCTTACACAACTAGATTTACAAGGCTATTTTCCAAAGAATTGCAGGATTCTCTGTCTAACAAGAGTTGAATGTTGATTCGGGATACCAAATTCTTCGATTAAGGAGGGATCGGGCGAGTTGTTCGTGCGGTGAGGGGCGCGCAGCTGTGAGCTTGCATCTGGGAGATAGTGGATTGGAACCCCACTGTCTGCAGCCCTGAGGATGGTTTTCAGTGGTTTCCCATTTGCACACCAAGCGAATGCCGGGACCGTACCTTAATTACGGCCACGGTCGACTTCATTCCACTCCTAGGCCTTTTCTCATCCCATCGTCGCCATAAGACCTATCTGTTTCGGTATGACGTAAAGCAAGTAATAATAAATAAATGATTATGGAGGAGTTACATCTTTTATCCATCCGAAATATTCGTGCCACATTTCAAATTCGTCTAAGCGATTTCTTCTTTTGGTCCTCCACTGTCCATGATTTACGGCTATGGGAAAACACGGAAAACCATCGTCGGCAGCCCTGAGTATGGTTTCCCGTGGTTTTCCACTTACCTTAATTAAAGTCACGAATGCTTCCTTCCCACTCCTAGCCATTTTCTGTCCCATCGTCGCCATAAGACCTATCTGTATCAGTGCGACGTAAAGCAGCTTGCAATAGAAGAATACTGAAAATATAAAGATACAAATTTAAATGTTTGTGTTTTTACTGCTTTCTCGGTCACGCCAGAGCGTTCGGAGTTTATCCATAGCAACTTTTCCAAGATAAAGTCTTTTTCTAATCCCTTTCTCGCAGCTGCCAGTGTCGTTCAGATAAACATACCCTTTAACAACATCTAGACCTACTAAACGATCAATAAATTGGAGCTTCTTTCCTGCATCAACAACCATCCCTTGGTTTTTCTACGATTCACTTCTAGTCCAAGCTGAAGACTTTCATTTTCTACCCTCTGCAACAATTCAGCAAGTTAATCTTCACTGCTTGCCAGTAGAATAGTATCATCAGCAAAACGCAGACTTTGTAACATCCTTCCTACAACTGATACTGCACCATGCCAGCTGTCCAGAGCCCTTCGCATGATTTATTCCCCGTATAAGCGGAAGAACAGAGGGGACAGAATACAACCTCATCTCAGGTCAGAAAGGGCATCCAGCCTTAAAGCCGCGGCAAAAATTTAAATGTGCCTGAGTGGTTCCACTGACCTCAGAAATACGGTACCTAGGATATGCTGAAGGAAGAAGTTTGGAGATAATTCATTAAGTGTTATGGCAGACTTACCCAGCCTGGCGTGCCCGAAGCAGAAGAGGCAACCATCAGTGCCGTTAATGACGGCGTGGATCACATCTGTAAGAGCACTGGAGCAGATTTCCGTCTGGAACAAAATAACAATCATTATTGTTTTTCTTCCAGGAAGTTTCTAGTAGAGCGTGTAATTCTGTGTCAGAGTACATAATGAGAAATCAGAAAAAGAATGTAATAGAACTCAATTATAAATCCATCATAGGATACCTTTAACAGCAGGATAAAGGCGGATAATTCGTAATTTACTGAAAATTTACTGGTGTTCTTGTATATGTACTATCTGTCGCATTTATAAACACAGGTTATGCTGGTGATTTATGGATCGATTTTAATCAAAGTGGACTTCATCTGGAAAAGAACAGAAGGACTTTATATCATCATACGTTGAAAACTCTAAGTGTTAGTCGTTGAATGACCAGAAAGATACCCATACAGATCTCAATAAATAATAGGGACTTCTACAAGTATTCATGACAAAATCGAAAATTCTAGCGCAGTCCTGTTTAGCCAGATAACTGTGTTATAAGTAGACATAATATAGGTTTTTGGGCTTATGCCGTGTCAAGAAAACAAGGTGAAACTCTTTATCGAAACAGACTTTCAAAGTATTAGGTCGTGTTACGTACATGTAGTACGTGTTGAAGAGATGTTATGTACAGAACAAAAATGGCCAGCCGGACACCAGTGCGATCCGAACCCACATTTTGTTCTGTACATAACATCTCTTCAACACGTACTATATGTACGTAACACGACCTAATACGTTGAAAGGCTGTTTCGATTACAATGCGGTCGTGAAAATTCAATATTCATTGAAACTCTTTATGTTTCGCAGAGAACTTTGCTTCGCATCGTTAAAAGAAAATCTCGACTGCTCACGAGGAAGACTTATACAATAATGTTTAAATGTGCTATTAAATTTCTGAAACGTTGCGTAGGCTTAGAACCCCACTGACGGCAGTCCTGAAGAGGACTTTCAATGGTTTTCCATTTTCACACCAGGCACATTTTAGAGCTCAACTTTAAATAAGGCCACGATCGCTTCCTTCCGAGTCCTGGCGCTGAACTATTCTACCGTCACCTTAAGACTTGCTTCAATCGGTACGATGTAAAACAAAAATTAGCAGCAAGTAAATCAACTATCGAATTCCATTCGTTCGTCAGGTTGTCTACTACAAGTCTCTGGCCTGTCAAATAGAAGTCAAACTCCGTCACTTGGATATACCCGAGGTTTACTTAACTTGCTCACTGTATATCTGTGAAGTATTGTGCCAGCCACAATCCCCTTGCACACAGTGATAGAAGTGACGGCCAGTACTAGCGGTTAGAAGTAGCAGCCAGTGAAATGGCCGGACAGTAGGCTTGCACACGAGGGCAGTAATGGATTCCATGTTATAATGGCAGCCAGTAGCTAGTTTTTGTGTGGAGGTAGTGAGTGCAACATTGTTAGAGGATGTGTGAGAACATGGAGGAGCGTAGTTAATTCAAAAAGGCTTGAAGATAAAAACAGTTTATAATCAATATAAATATTGTAAATTACATTTTCTAGCATTTGATACCTACGATTCTTCAACATCACTTTGAGACTATTAATTGAGATATAGAGGATATCATTTTATACTTTATGTTAACTAATACTTCATTCCAATCAAATAATTTAAAGCCTGAATTAGAATTCGTCTTTCTCTGAATTTTTATACTAAGTTCACGAAAATTATGTCGAGTCATAGGCTCGTAATAAACAAATGTTTGTCATTCTTTTTAGCCGGAGATAGTGTGGATTGTCTGGCTGACAGTGTTGACTTTCAGTTCAGTACTGGAAATGGAATCTAAAAGACTATCTAGGGGCACCACGTGCAGGAATTAATTAATTTGTCAACTGTGTAAATATGTGTGTGTATCCGCATTGCTCTTGTACAATAAATGCTGTTTATTGAGTGTCATACGAAAAATAGGCTACTAAAATAAACAAATAAGCAGAAATATGCTATTGAATGTGTCGGCTTTTAAGTGGTGTTCATTGTAATTCTTGGTGTTTCAAGTGGTCTGACATATAAGTTATCGGCCTGTCTTTTAAGTGCTTCATGAGAATAAGAATAAAATGAAGGATTAAATTCACACAGGAGAATCCAATCATAGATAGGGTGCATATAAATGTTAATATAGTCCTTTCGCCGAGAAAAACCGCTATGTGATTAATAATATTTCAGCTTAGAACTCTGACCAGAAAGGTTCTGTCTCCTAAGGTTCAGTATAGCATGAACTAAACCAAACAAAATTAAATGGCGCACAATTCCCGAAAGACCATGGCCTACCTAGCGACCGCTGTCCATCCCGAAGTCCTGCAGATTATGAGGTGTCATGTAGCCAGCACGACGAATCGTCTCGTCCGTTATTCTCAGCTTAATAGACCGGATTGCATGAACCACAGTATATCAACGAATTTTCGTTGAAAGTGATACACGTGCTGCGGGCCAGTATTTATCCCCCTCATCATTGTAACATAACGATATTTCCAGACGCAGCGACGATATACTCCCTTAGTAAAAGCAACAGTAACATTTCTAACATAAAGTCACCTATTGTTATCAATCAGTAATAGTCATTTTCCTTCAGAAAATGTTTTTACAATTTAAATCTGAATTATTAGTAATAAAACTTTATCGTCACTTATTTGAAAATTATAGAGCTAGTATTTACAGCCACAGAATCCTCGGTAGTTTACTCTTACCACATCCTAGTATTTGCTTTACATTTAGGCTATTGCACAAGTTAGACGTACAGCTCACTCTTCCAGGTAGTTTTGTTCAATTTATTTACGTCGGCATTTGATATGAATTTGGCCCAGTTATACGACCGGATGTTCTTCCTGATACGTAACGCATTATGAAAGGTAGCATTATCTACTGCGTTTTTCTGTAGTTATAGGTAGTATGGTCCGTTGTATGCAGATGACGAGAGGTGTTTCAAGACGAACACTGGCACCTATTCCCCTAGCTAAATGAATTCACCATACGCAGTTAAAACCCTCAGCCTGACAGAACCGAAGGCCAGAACGCTGACAATTCAGCCAAAGATCCAGACTCACAATCACTTTCTTTTCAAAAAATACTTTATCACTATAACTCTTATATATTCACCCGATTTAACACTGCATTTGATATTACACAATTCAAGGACGTAGAACATCTTGATTAGCATGAACTTATCAATACTGAAATATTCGAAGAATCTGTTTTAGAATTTACCTGTAGATAAGACCAGGTTACGTGGTATTCTCTGGAAACATTTATAGAAACAAGGCAGTTAGGATAAAGGACTGGAGCTTATTCCTGAGATTGATTTTATTGATTCATATTCAGAAATATTTTGTGCCACGGAGACAGTCTTATGAAACTGATGATATTGTGATTCTCGTTCAAATTCATTCGTCTGCCGTAGTGGCGTGTGCGGATCTCTGGAGCACACGGGTACACAATCAACTTTAAGAAGGGTCTTTGACGCATGGTTTACACCCTTTACGATCAAGGTTGAAGGCAGAAAGGAATTTCCTCCAAGAAAGAGCACTCACTTTCAGCCGAAGCGCGTTGGATTGAAGCACGGAAAATGTATCACCTGAAGGATTATGGTCAACGAAGGAGAGGCCAGTGGCGGGTTATCACTTGCCATTCGGAACATAGAATACTCTCAACCGACTGACAACTGCGGTAACACGATGCGAAGTAAAGCTGAACAAAAAGTGTTTCACAGATGACGAACAATGTGGAAGTGGTGAGAGTCAGGATTCAATACATTTGTTGATCTGTGAACCATTAAAAAAATAGCGTATGGCCTTTAGTGCCGGGAGTGTCCGAGGACAAGTTCGGCTCGCCAGACACAGGTCTTCTGATGTGACGCCAGCAGACGAACTGCGTGTCGTGATGAGGATGAAATGATGATGAAGACGACATATACACCCAGTCCCCGTGCCAGCGAAATTAACCAATTATGGTTAAAATTCCCGACCCTGCCGGTAATCGAACTTCTTCAAAAGTCAGTCTTTGTTGGTTCTTAGATGGCTGCAGAGGCCAATCTCTGAGCTGCAGATTCTACCGCATTGTCGATCTGGTGGGAGTTTGCTGTGTAGTGTTGTTTTTCTTCAGAAGTTCCCGTTGCTTCCTTGCATTGCGCTTGTCAGTTTCTATTTTCCCACCTTGTTGCCCAAAGCGCTGAGTTTCTTCCAATACATTATGGCGCCATACTGGACGATCAAGCACAGTAGCTTCCCAGTTGTCCGTTTTAATTTCACATTTCTTCGTGTAGGTCTTTAGTGTATGTTTGTATCGCTTCTGTGGTCCTCAGTGTGTCTTTCACTATCCTTTAGCTGGGAATACAGAATTCGTTTTGGCAGACGGAATTAAGGCGTACGAACATGTGGCCTGTCCAACGGAGTTGGTGTTTCATGATGACAGATTCAATACTATCGGAGTTTGCTTCTTCTATAACACTAGTATTATTTGTCGATCTTGCGAATTCACTCTCAAGATCCTTCTCAGGCAGCGCTGATGATATCCTTCCAGGAATCGTATGTGCCTTCTGTATGTTTTCCATGTGTCACACCATTATGCAAAAGATTGTATAACAATAGATTGGTACACAAAAATCTTAGCAAATGACAGGGCAATTAAGGCAGCTAATCATTGGACAGGTAAAGTATAAACATGTTTTATAACTATACCTCGGATTTGTAGGTGGTAATAGGTTAGAATGAAAAGTAATTTGGTCTGTAGGAAGTGTCATGCAACCCGTTGTACCATAATGTAGGAAGAGTGCCATGAATTCAAGGAGTTCTATAGGCTGTGCCCCTAATATCTATGCAAATCTCATAGCATAATCGTTGTACAGTGTAGGGCATACTTGTTACTGGCTTAAGTAAGTTTGCATTCTAACCTACCAGTACCTAATAACCCGGACTCTAATTATAACTCATATTCGTTTTTAGCACCGTGTGGAAGAAATTATTCAAAATATGAAGAAAAGACGTTGACGTTTCTATTGAGCTATGTCAATATTCCAGGGCAATTAGCGAAGTAAAAAAGCACAGGATATCCTCTCTGTCTAGCGGACTAGTTGAAGTCAGATTGTTTATCGCTAAGCGAAGTAATTACCGTGAACCAAGCTGTGCTAACGATGCAGCCTGCACCTCTATTGAAATTACGAGGACGTTTTCGTATTTCTATTGCTTCTTTCACAATCCTAGAAGCATTGTGTTTCACTCGAGCCAGGACTACTGTATCCTTGAACATGACGTTGTGGTCGGGTGACAAGGCTGCTTCCTGTGGAGCAGACTTTCCTTTTTTCTGTTTTACAAGTTACTTAACGTCGCACCGACACAAATAGTTCTTATGGCGACGATGGGATAGAAAAGGGCTTGGAGTGGGAAGGAAGCAGCCATGGCCTTAAGCAAGGTGTGAAAAGGGGAAACCTTGGAAATTAATGTTCAGGGCTGCCGACACTGGGGTTCGAACTGAATATCTCCGGAATGCAAGTTCACAGTTGCGCGCCCCTAACCGCTCGGACAACGTGCGGGATGATATGTATTACGAGCAGACGGGTGGTGAAGCAATGGGTATCTCCTGTGATACCTAACGTTTACATGGAGTTTTTTGAAAACTGTGCTCTGTCTTCAGCACGAATTAAACCAAAAAGTCCGGTGGAGGTATACGTTCAGGACGTCACACCATTCAAAACCTAAACCAAAAGCGTTCAGTTCATACAGTACCCGAACATTTCTATACATCTTCCCGCCAGGTTTGAACCTTTCGCGTGAAATTCACAGAACGGTCGTTGTTTATGTATTATAATATTCGACTTCTGACAAAAGAGTAGTGTTACGAAAATGTTGCAAACCTGAAGACTTGTGAGTAAGGAGACAAGCTCCTTGACTAAGCGGTATCAATTATCAGCGGAGAGACGGAAAGACCAAACGGAATGAATCGAGGTTTATAATAATGTTGATGAACAGTTTCAGCCTCTCTTATGAGGAAGTTAACTTTTCCAGTAACTACGTCGTAGGCCACGTTGAATTCACTTAATTAGGGAGAATGGTCAATCCCTTTCCATTCTCATTCCATGTTAAATATGTATGAAGTGCTTATAATGGTTGATACCCTTTACCTTGTTCACAGAAACTGGAATTCTGCCTGTTGTAGTATGTCAATAGCACTTAAGCTCTTTATTGTTAGATGAAGAGCAATGGTAATAAGGGCTTATATTCTCTCAATATATTCGTATTAATTTCTAGAGACCATTGAATGAAATTCAACTAAACGCTCAACAGTACTGAATATATTGAAGCGGACTGAAGAACAGATTTTCATAAAAAAATTCCTCATTTCTTTTTAAAATCGTAACATTATTCTTCATGATATTCGCACAAATTGAGCTGATGTTATACATTTAATTTCTGACGAGAAGATTCTCATTTTGAATATTTGGTGGGGCTCAAACACTACAGCCTGAGAGGCATATGTAGTGTTATACGGTGTTTCCAGATGCTATATTTCTGGCAATGGAGAATAATCTCAGTTTAAAAATTATCTTTAAGTAGGGACCTACACATTTGAACACAGAAAAAATGAGGTGCATTTTCTTCCGCAAAAATGGAAATGAATACTAAGGGGAAACTTAGTATGACAAACACATTCTTCTTCTTCTCCTTAATCTGATTACCCTCTAGGGTTGGTTTTTCCCTCGGACTCAGCGAGGGATCCCACCTCTACCGCCTCAAGGGCAGTGTCCTGGAGCATGAGACGTTGGGTCGGGGGATACAACTGGGGAGGATGACTAGTACCTCGCCCAGGCGGCCTCACCTGCTATGCTGAACAGGGGCATTGTGGCGGGATGGGAAGATTGGAAGGGATAGACAAGGAAGAGGGAAGGAAGCGGCCGTGGCCTTAAGTTAGGTACCATCCCGGCATTTACCTGGAGGAGAAGTGGGGAAACCAGGGAAAACCACTTCCAGGATAGCTGAGGTGGGAATCGAACCCACCTCTACTCAGTTGATCTCCCGAGGCTGAGTGGACCCCGTTCCAGCCCTCGTACCATTTTTCAAATTTCGTGGCAGACCCGGGAATCGAACCCGGACCTTCGGGGATGGAAGCTAATCACACTAACCACTACACCACAGAAGCGGACCAATCACATCATTCCTTAATAATATGCCTACGTATTCAGAAGTTATATAAACCTATGCCATTATATAAAGTAATTAATTATTCAAAATTACGTATCGTGGCCACTATTTTTCCGTTTCCCTCATAATTTCCAAACACATGAAATTTTTTTATGAATATTTTTTATTATGATCAGTAAAGTTATATCTACAACATGTACTAGAATCAGTGAAGTCCATCTAGTGTAAATATTTTTTTCATGAAGTTATTTTCAATGCCGGCCCTTGCTTGCCTCTTACCCGGAGGCCCAGGTTTCGATTCCCGGCCAGGTCAGGGATTTTTACCTGGACCTGACGGCTGGTTCGAGGTCCACTCAGCCTACGTGATTAGAATTGAGGAGGTATCTGACGGTGAGATAGCGGCCCCGGTCTAGAAAGGCGAGAATAACGACCGAGAGGATTCGTTGTGCTGACCACACAACACCTCGTAATCTGCAGGCCTTCAGGCTGAGCAGCGGTCGCTTGGTATGCCAAGGCTCTTCAAGGGCTGTAGTGCAATTTTTTGTTATTTTCAATAGTCAATTTTTAAGTCATTTTCATTTGATTTTTTTTTTTAACTTACCAATGACGCATGTTCAGTAATTCTAGTATATCATCTTCTCTATGAAAACTTTCATATTAATACTTTAAAAACGTTCAGAGTTAACAGGGAAATGGTTCTGAAAAACAAAAGTTATGGGAAACGTGCAACAGACTTACCGATAAAGGGCTTGCTTGGGTGACAGGGCTTCATACTTTTGGAAATAACTCCGAAAGTATTGGAGATATTAACAAAAAATGTTGCACTGTTATAAAGAGAAAAGTTCAACTTTAAATGAAAAAGATAAATTGAAAAACCGAATTTTTGGTCGGTCCTCCCTTAAATTGATACTTTATAACGACTTAATTAATTTTGGAACTGAACTTTACATATGCACATTTTCATTTTTAAGAACACTGCAGGAGGTGGCTGGATTGATATTCATTGCCACTGTTGTCAACTTTCTGGGGTTTAGGAAGAATCATAAGTTTCTTATCATTTTTTACCTCCTCCATTCATTATTATTATTATTATTATTATTATTATTATTATTATTATTATTATTATTATTATTATTATTATTATTATCCAATGCAAATGAAGCCTATTTTACTAATTATTTTAGGGTTGTATTTGAAACATTCATACAGTACGTACACATATACTGTACATAAATAACATAAATGATGGTGATTTACAGAACCAGTTTACGAAAGATGCGATGAATGAAGATAAGGAATTGTTTGTAACAGCATTTCTGTATAAAAATATGATATAGCGGTTGTGAAAGTTGAATGTTACAGCAGTTCAAATGAGAGTCACTATCAAATCTTGCTCTTGCAAACACAGGACAATAACATTTTATATGATCAACTGTTTTAGAAGATCCACAAAAGCAAGAATAGACACCTGTCAAAATAATTCTATAACATTCAAAATATGATTTGAAATTTCCATTCCATTCCGGTTTTTCTAGTCCTCCGTCCCCATACTTCACGGTTTTGCGTCATTGTTGATACTATTTAAACGTTTTCCAAGTCTTTATTTTTTATCACACTTGAGCACATGATTGGAGTTCAACCTATTCCAGCCATATTATAAGTAGGCCTATGTACTTTGCGCGATATGTGCTGTTCCGCTCTCCTCACGATATGTCTATAATCGGTTCTCTGTGCCAGCTTCATTAGTAGCGGCAGGGAGAGTAAATTATCACGTGTTGGAACTTCCATAAGGCTCCGTTGTCCAGAGAACGTAGTTCCATTTTTCAACACCACGCAACGCAAGCATAGTTTGGCCTGAACGCGTAGCTGTTGAGCGCACTGTTGTGTAGGCGCGACCCACTGTATTAAAGAGTGAAATATTGTTTACGTGTGAATTGATAGATGTTATTAAGCGTAATCATCATCGTGAACATGCCAGGTTGTAAGTCTGGATACAGTAAATGGGATGGTAGGCACTCGTTTAAACGTAAGCAAAACTGTTTGTGTGAATGGAACAGAAAAAAATCCGAGGAGTGATAGACCGTTAAATTGGAACGATTGTGTGTGTGGCATATATTTGAGTGACGACATGCAGATCAAAGTGTATATCTTCAGTATACTCGGAAAAACAGTGGAACTGGTTCGTAACAGGTGAAAGTTTACAGAGAACGCTGTGTTACATAATTTACCGGGAGTATCAAGCTACTTAATTCTATATACGTTCCAGTGAAAAGAATTATTTCCTCTACAGTGAGCTGTGAGGATGTCGTTGACCACAAGCTGCCATCCTTTGTGCAACAGATAAGATCAATGGCACGAGACGAAAGACGTACAAGTAAGGAGGAAAAGGAAAATATTCATGAACAGATAAGGGACACTTTTACACTGACGGATATTACACCGGGCCTCAGTCCCATAGATCTGTCAGTTAATAACAACAGTTTAGCTAGAGCAGGTGATAATCTCGTGTAATATTTATCTGGCTACTTGATTTACACAGCGTCAGAGAAACTTGTGCCTTGCTGTGAGTGTGTGAAATCATGAGAATGTGATTCAGAAACTCAGTGTGGCCTTTGTGATGTGAGAGTTCTTTCCAAATTACGGAACTTTGGCTGTGGTGGCTCTAAATGCTCTAAATGCCCCAAATGTTCTTCGATAGCTTTGTGTGATGTGATGAAACGTGTAGACGCTACATTGGAAGAAAAGCTGAAAGGAGAAGGCACAATGTAGGATTATATGTTTTCAGACTGTGTGGAGATGATATACGAAGTTCCATTGTTTCGATATTTGTGCTGTTCAGAGGATCATCTGCTATTATATTTGCCCAGAATTATATTCCATTACATTAAGTGCAGATTTATTTTTCGGGCAAAGGGAATATCAAAACAGGTGAAGTCTAGGTCATCTTTTAAAGCAGCAAGAAAAATATTGAAAGTTCCTTCCAATTAGAGGTAAGCATTTTAATTGTCTGTGTCCTGCATTAGGTCTTTTACCATTTATTTCTATAAACAGTAATTATGTGTTATATAGCATTCCCAGTAATAATTGCATTAATGAGTGTTTAAATTATTTACAATATGTCAGTTTGGACACCCCCGAGGGGGTGCCTAGTACGGTGCCAGTACCGGTGCGCTATGCCGCGCTCCTCACCTGGCCTGTTGTAGAGGATAGAGAATAAAAAGAATAAATATATAAAATTTGATGATAATAATAATAATTAAAAAAATGGTGGAATTTTGTCTATTTAGTGTGTGCGGTTAAGTGGAAGTATGGTTAATAACTTAACGTTATTCGTTGTGTGTCATGGCTGGATGTTAAATAAAATATCTAAATTTGCCTTTGAGCCAGTGGCAAGGGCAAGTTTGGGTGGTCACCCATCCATGTCTTGACCACGCCCGGTGTTGCTTAGATTTACCGGGCCTTGCCGCTGGATTGTTCGCTGGAATATGTTTATATTCCCGTGTATCCGTTGTTTTTGATACGTGTAAATTTAGAAAATACAGCATTTGAAATTGCAGCTTTTATGAATACCCGCCTCGGCGTTGGTAATGTTTCCAGTGCTTTTTGGGGTTGTGCGTACTGAATTGGGTGTTGGCAGTTGTTGGTTGAGAATGTGCGGTGATTGTCTTGTGAGGAAGTGAGAACTTTCCGTGATTCTTGCTCTGGACTTGGTGGGGGCGGTTGCTTGGTGGGGGTGGTTACTTGGGGGTGGGATGGTTTTGCGGGGAGGGTATTGGTGGTGGTCTGGGTTGGGTTGCCATTAGGTTGAGTGTTTAAATTATGTTCAGGAGCTCCAGCTATATCATGTTACGGCATGCAGTGTTGCAGTCGCGTTAAAGGCCAACTAACACTAACTCCGTCTAGCGGCGGAAACTTTGAACTACATGAGTTTCACCACATAATACTTCACTCGTCTGGTAGAGGTCTGACTTCAAGGATCCCCTTGATATAGAAGTTCTTCATTTTGTCCGCATGGGTTTCCTCACAACGGCATATCGGCATTTTAATTAATGTGGGTTGCAATTTGTTCCCTGGTATTTCTTTCCACAGGGCCAGCGTTTAGAATTATACACATTAGCGCTATTCTCACAGCTACTTAACAATTTTTTCCTTTAATGCAGATCGGTATGTGTCGGTTCCACAACTGACCTGTCCATCCTGTTGTTAATGTCCTCTTTCATGGTGCCGCTTCATGATAGTATTGAGTCGAGGTATTTGGAACTTCCGACTATTCCGAGCGTTCCTTGGCATGGGATTGATTGTGAGATTTTTGTTCGTTAGTGTTGAACTTCTCTCGGTTTATTCTCATTACATCAGTTTCCACAGTTTTCCGCCATTCAATCAGCAACCTTGGTTGGTTTTCAAGTTCTCACACACCAGAAACATCTGCTTGAGGGATAAAAGGTACATTACCTATATCTCATCGATTATAAACAATTTTGCAAATATTTCAAGTTGTTCTCCAAACAATTTATCATCATTACAGCAGTTGAAAACAAGAATAATGTAAACGTTATTTCATGAGAACATTTTAGCTATCTAGCCCTACATATATTCACGTTCACTCCTTAAGCTTGGATGTCAAAGATGAAAAGAAACCAAGCAGCTAGGCTTAAAACCGTTTGTATTCTTCCCCAGTAAGCCCTGATAGAATTCAGACAACATTAGAACCGCCATAAATCAAAGTCATATTTTTAGCTGTAAAACTGCCATCACCCTGTTTAAGGACGATATAAATCCTGGAGAAGAAGCCGTTAAACTGTATCTCCTGTCCATATTTATTACATTATGGTCTGCTGTTAGTTGCAAGAATATATTTAATGCGTATGTAAATGACACAGAAAGATCGCTTAGGGAAATGTCAACCAATTCTGGCATCCCCACAACTCCAGGGGCCTTTAACAATCATAGGAGCTTTATTGTACTTTTGATTGGTTTAATATTGAAAACATTTCTTATCAGAGGAAGTAGGGGACCCCATACTACGAAAAACATAAAATTAAGCAATTTTCTCAATTGAGCAGGAAGTTGAAGGGCTAAAGAGCCCGGAAGTGTTTTAAATTACGAGTCTTAGATAGCTCTATCAAACAAACAATCGAAAGTCACTTCTGGCCTAAACGCAGTTCCAAAAAACAGTCTAAAAACGCTTGTTTCTTTATTCGTTTTCATTTTGATTCAAATCCTAGCCAAGTTCAATTAATTTACATAATTATTTCTGTAGTGTCTTCCTTGGTTCAATAACCTCCGGAATTTTTTTGATTTTTTGGAACATTTCCACACCCAATGTAGTTATAAGGGCTTAAGTGGAACTCTGCATTGACTCACATTAGCGCTAGTAGTCGTAAGAAAAAGGCAAATTGCTGATCTAATCGACCGGAAAAGGATGAATAAGTAGGGGATTGTAATTTTTGGGAATAAATAACGAAGATATTCTCATAGCTTATTATATTTTATTGACCTAAAATTCATAGCTCGTATCCCTAGGATGTTTTCAGCATAGAGTTGCTTGCCTGAAGGTTAGAACTGTGGATGTTTTGTTCTTATCGGCCTACTAAGGACCACGTTATTTCAGCTGGCTTCTCTGGGCTGTAACCTTTGACCAGTGACCCTTCATTCTTTGCCGGTGTTGCTATTTTCTTTCTTGCGTCCACGTTTTTCCAGTCCTCAACTTTTTTTGAAGGCCCTGGTTGTCATTTAGTTTCCTCCTGAGTGGGTTGCGTTCTTGTGTATCCTCATAAGTGATCCTCTTATCCTCTAGGTCCCTTTTCACCCTCCCCCCTCTGAACCTAGTTGGCTGGGTCTTCTTATATTTAAATTAGCTAAAGATCCGGTTCGATAATCGTGTTGGTTTAATTCTTAGCAAGCGGCCATAAAATGCAATCCTTCTTGCTCGCATCACATTAGAAACTTCTGGAGCTTTATTATTATTATTATTATTATTATTATTTGAAAGAGATTTCCAGCTTAATAAGGTCATGTCGAGTACGTATAGTTTGTGCCGAAAGGAAGTGAATATCAGAATAAAACTGATCAACCGGCACCGCCTGGAGCCCAACCCATTCACTACTTTCGGATTTCATCTCCAATGTTCACCCCCTCAAGTAACGGCACCCTCGGCCATTATTGTTTACTTGGCTACAGGTCTGGCACCATGGCTGTTCGCCAACAGAAGGCTACTCATTATTTTTATTTTTTTACGATTTGCTTTACGTCGCACCGAAACAGATAGCCTAACTTAGGTCCTATGACGACGATTGAATAGAAAATGGCCAGGAGTCGGAAGGAGGCAGCCGAAGCCTTAATTAATGTACAGCCCCAGTATTTGCCTGGTGCGAAAATGGGAAACCACGGCAAACCATCTTCAGGGCTACCGACAGTGGGGTTCGAACGCACTATCTCCCGAAACATGGATAATGGCCGCACTTAAGCGACTGAAGCTATCAAGCTCGGTGAAGACCATTCAAAATTAAGTGAACTGAGTCGAATTAAAGTGATTTTATTATTTCTTCGTTTTGCCCAATTTAAAGAACGTTTTTGAACTTGTTAGCTTGGTCTGACGGCTTCTCGTTCTTCCAAAATATCTTCAAGAATTCCCTTCTTCTGTCCACTATATTCTTCGTCTTCGTCTTCATCTTCTTGGTTTGAGTGGGCCTACTTAGGACAAGGCTCGTTCTATTTTTGGGCTTTGTACTTTGCCCAATATTGTCGAATTTTCTGCCGGTGTATCTCCTTTCTTTCACCTGTCCAGAAGGTGCCTTTATTCCAGGTTTTTTTTCCCTGAAATCCATGGACTTCTTTCAGGGTGAGTCGTACAGACCGCCTATCTTGAAGATCTGATATTCCCAGTTCTTTACTGTCCTTCTCAGTTTCTGTCAGCCAAGTGGTACGTATCTTCTTGTTCTGCCAGAAGATGAACAGGCGATTGGTCAGTCTTTTGGGAGACACTCTTACTATACGGGTATAGAAAACTACTCTCATTTTCCTTGCACAATCAGAGAGCCTCTCTATATGTTCATAGAGATGGGAATTGCGCCGTCTAAGGAATTCCTCATCTTCCTTTACCGGACCTCTTTCTGAGAATACTCCCCTCTCTGACTTGCGGTTTCTCCACCAGACTTCTTCGGTTCAATGAAAGACACTCCGTGGCATACAGTGCTTCTAGTCTTATGACTGACGTGTAGTGCTTCAGTTTCTGTCCACTGCGTGATTATTACTACAATGTTCTTACAGTGTTCGATTCTAGTCTTGCTATGCTTCAATCTAATTTTCTTAGAACAAAGGTATCCCCTAACATGTTGTATCGGATCACATGTTAAGGTTAACGACATCGAGTGTAGTGTTCGATTCTAGTCTTGTTATTTTGCTATCTAATTTTCTTAGAACAAAGGTATCCCCTAACATGTTGTACAGTGTTCGGTTCTACTTGTTTAGTGATCTGAACACATCAATCAATGTTCTGATCACATGTTAAGGTTAACGACATCGAGTGCAGTGTTCAATTCTAGTCTTGTTATGTTTCAATCTGATCTTCTTAGAACAAAGGTATCCCCTGACATGTTGTACAGTGTTCGGTTCTACTTGTTTAGTGATCTGAACACATCAATCAATGTTCTGATCACATGTTGTATCGAGTGCAGTGTTCGATTCTAGTCTTGTTATGTTTCAATCTGATCTTCTTAGAACAAAGGTATCCCCTAACATGTTGTACAGCGTTCGATTCTACTTATGAAGTGTTCTGAACACACCAGACAATGTTTTAATCACATGTTGTATCGAGTGCAGTGTTCGATTCAAGTCTTGTTATGCTTCTTTCGTAATCCGCAAGTCTAAACATGCATATCGCTGCACACTCTTGCCTTCGCGATGCGTGTTCGATAAAGTTATGCCTTGACAGAGGAGAAGGAGGAGGCGGAGGTGGTAGGGGAGGAGGAGGAGGAGGAAGAGCATGAGGTAGAGGAGGTGTCGTATAATCTCCTTCAAGATAGTAGATGAGAGGTTAGGTTAGCGAATGCACTAATGTTTAATGATGATAGCTAACGGAATTTCAAATTATCCGTCACCACAATTCAAAGGGATAGCAGCACGGTGCTCTGTTGATTAAAGATGGCATCTAGATAGAATTTCAAATTGCCGTCACCACATGTTAAATGTATGTAGCTAGAGATAACAGCACGATGCTCTGTTGAATAAAGATAGCGGATGATAGCTAACGGAAGGTTTTTTATTTTCAAATTATCCGCCACCACATGTTAAATGTATGTAGCTAAAGATAGCAGTACGAAGCTTTGTTGATTAAAGTTGACGGATGACAAGTAACAGAACTTTTCAAATTGCCCGCTACTACAGAGAGCAGCACGGCGCTCTGTAGATTAAAGATGGTGGATGACAGCTGACGAAATTACCCGCATGATAGCAGCACAGTGCTCTATTGATCAAAGATGGCGGATGATAGCTGCACGTGGCTTTGTTTACTAAACAAGAGCACGTGGAATTTGCCGCCACCACATTTCAAAGGTATCTAACTAAAGATGGCAGCACGGTGCTCTCTTGCGGATGACAGCTGTCAAAAAGCACGTAGAATTTGCCACCGGCATAAAGAGGGCAGCACGGTGCTCTCTGGCGGTTGACAGCTGTCAGAAAAGCACATGGGTTTGTAAAGCGTGTAGAATTTACCACCACCACATAGAGGGCAGCACGGTGCTCTCTAGATTAAAGATGGCGGATGATAGCTGACAAAAAAGCGCATAGGTTTGTTTCCAAACAAGAGCACGTGGAATTTGCCGTCACTACATTTCAAGCTAAAGAGTGCAGCACTGAGGTTTGCGATGCAAGATGGCGGATGACAGCTGTGACGTACCACATTTCAAAGGTAAGTAGCTAAAGAGGGCAGCACGGTGCTCTCTGGATTAAAGATGGCGGATGACAGCTGCACGTGGCTTTGTTTCCAAACAAGAACACGTGGAATTTGCCGCCACTACATTTCAAACTAAAGAGTGCAGCACTGAGGTTTGCGATGCAAGATGGCGGATGACAGCTGTGATGTACCACATTTCAAAGGCAAGTAGCTAAAGAGGGCAGCACGGTGCTCTCTGGATTAAAGATGGCGGATGACAGCTGCACGTGGCTTTGTTTCCAAACAAGAGCACGTGGAATTTGCCGCCACTACATTTCAGCTAAAGAGTGCAGCACTGAGGTTTCGGATGCAAGATGGCGGATGACCGCTGTGACGTACCACATTTCAAAGGTAAGTAGCTAAAGAGGGCAGCACGATGCTCTCTGGATTAAAGATGGCGGATGACAGCTGCACGTGGCTTTGTTTATCTCGAGCTAGTGAGGTTAAGTTGGTAGCACCAAGGTTTAGACCCGTCAAGATGGCAGCACTGCCGATGACAGGTGACGAATTTTACATCTACTACGATAAAGAGGGCAGCACAGTGCTCTGTAGTTTAAGGATGGCGGATGACAGCTGTCAAAAAAGCATGTGGCTGTCAAAAAGCACGTGGCTTTGTTTACCACACGCTAGTTAGGTTAAGTTGGTACTACTGAGGTTTAGGCCCGTCAAGATGGCAGTACTGAGGTTAGCGATGCGTTGTTGTCTGTCAAAAAGCACGTGGCTGTCAAAAAACACGTGGCTTTGTTTACCTCGCGCTAGTTAGGTTAAGTTGGCACTACTGTGGTTTAGGCCCGTCAAGATGGCAGCAGTGAGGTTAGCGATGAGTTGTTGTCGATGACAGCTGTCAAAAAGCACGTGGCTTTGTTTACAAATTCAAATCTCGCGCCAAAATTCAAATCTCCCGCCAAAAATCCAAATTTCCCGCCAGAATTCAAATTTCCCGCGGGAGGAGGCCGCCGAACCATCCAGTTATACTACTTTTACTTAGTTTATTGCCTGTATTATTTTTTTTGTAAAATTTCCATGAGCTGGGGTGTTCTACAGCCCACCCCCCTCCAGTAACGTCTCCTAGGCTACGCCCCTGTTGACACCTGTACGTATGGTACATTGACAGACAAAATCTTATTAATTTAAGTTTACACAGTGTGGAACGAGATTAATGGAAATAAAGAAAGGGCTTTGATAGAACTCAAAAATCAAATTCTCAGCCTGGGATTAATAGTTCGAGATGATTGGCTCAGGCCGGCGAAATTTGAAGGTGCTCAAATAGGTCAGTCTCATATCGTAATAAAAAGTTCTGTAGGACGAAATTCTGGATTCTAAGTGTCTCCGACATCCGTAACAGTGCTTAGTTGGACAGATAACTAATAGAATTATTGTTATATTTATTTACTTATCAACTAACAAAAGTAAGGTGAGTATAGTAACTGATAGTTATGTCATGAGTAAAGGAATGTCAGAGCCTGTTTCCAGACTGAGCAGACGTTGCCCAACCACTCACGAGTGGATCTCTTTGGATAATTTTCAGTTCAAATGGAGGAGGTTAAATATCCGACTCTGGAATTTGAACTTCCTAAATTTTCTATACGGGGTGTTCCCCGACCAATAGTTAGCGCGAAAGACATATGCCTTCCAAATACCTAAAAAAAAAAAATTGCTTTAGCCTCACACGGGTCATAAAAATCAAAGCAAGGTCATCTCTGTACTGGCCATGAAGGCCCTGGGAGGAGTGGAAGGTAAAGCCTTCCACTATCCGTAACCTCGGCACTTGATGGAGTAGAGTGTTTCGCTCTACGCCCGGCCACCTTTGCCCCCAGGAAATAATCTGGTTCTCATTTTCGTGTAGGCTGAGTGAACTTCAGGACCATATGCACCTCCGGAGGTGGAAATCTCGTTTCTTAAATTTTTCGACCTCCTGACGGGGAATCCAACCCGGGACCGTTTGTACCAAAGGAAGCACGCTAACCACTTAGCCATGAAACCAGACAAGGCTGCAGTGTTTATCTGGAATCATTTTAAGGCAATACGAAATTTCTAAAATGGGCTGTTGAATGCATGTGAAGGAAGCACTGGAGGGTATTGCAAAGTAGATACTAGAACAGAGCTTAGCCAAAAACCCTGAGGTTAAGAATGTTGCAACAACCAGGCATTTTATCTGAGATGCAACCTCACTGAGAAAACATGAACATGTTGAATATCATCTGTTTTGACAGCTTTCTGGACGTGTGATTTTAACAACATTGCGTTCTGGGACTTGTTTTAGGCAGATATTTAATACATATTAACATGAGTGAATTCTCTGTCCTTTCCTTATGATGTAAAATTTGTTTTGGTGATGTTTGTATGAATATTTACATTTAAAATTTGCACCTTCTTCGACTAAATTAAAGCACCCTTTTTGCACCTTTGGAAGCAAAATTTTGCGCTTAAAATTCGTAACTCTTGTAATGTCTCAGGTGCAAGAGAAAATAATAAGTAAGAAACGAATTCCTTTTAAAATTATGAGAAAATGTGCAGAAAGGCATATGAAATTATCGCAAACACCACATGAAAATCGTAATGACCAAATTCAAATCTGATGTTATTCACTGATTATTCCTTATTCATTTGGAACATCGTTTGGAGATCTGATAGTGATATTTCCTCTTCAAGATATTAATATAAGGGTGGGGAGGACATTGAAAATGTAAGTGTAAAAATATGTCAAATATCTTGGGCCCTTTATTATAAAGATAACGATGCATTCACTGTGGATAACCTCATTCAGACAAGTACAGAGTTTTGAATGCCAATCGAAAACCGATATTGACTTAATGTCTGTAAGGGATAATCAATCATGAGTATGCATTCCAATGATAGATTTTTCTCCTAAATACGCAGCATTAGATGCCTGTAAAAGCCCATAATCAATCAAAGGCCGGAGCATTTTTAACAGGCCAGTTAAAAGAGAGCTGCAGTATGTTATAGAGTTTGAGCTAAGTGGATATCTGGAACGTGTCAGTGAGAATTGGAATTTATGTGTCTAAAAGTTGAGTTTAATATAAAATATTCCTCTTGCCCCAACTGAAGGACGAAACAATATTAACAGGAATGAATACAACGTAAGGCATATTATAAGCATAATACATCTATAAGGCATATTTGAAACCGTAAAATTTTGAATGATCCGAAAGTGATTTGGAATGAAGTACAGGGAAAGCACTATTCACGAGTAGAGATCCCAGCCTTCAGTTCCGGGTTCTGATCCTGCGATGTTATGTTTTTCCTGCCTTTCTGTATGGTTTTGAAGGCTGGACTCTCAGCCATTTGCTGGAGAGGTGGATTGAAAATTTCGAGTGAACTTGTACAGAAGAATGCTTCGAATATCCTCGGTAGGATGTTAGACCAATGGGGAAGTCCTCAACTTGTTAAGTACGAAAAAAAGAGGTTCCGACAACCATAAAGGAGCGAGACCTTCGTAACATCATGAGAGGTGAACGATATCAACTTCTCCTAGTTCTCATCGACGGGAAAATACAAGAAAAACGGTTTTCTGGGGAGATAGAGAAATTTCTGGCTGAAATACCTACACCGCTGTTATGGACGAACTTCCATTGAAATATTTCGAGCCGCTGTATCGAGAGTTACCATGATCAACTGGATCCCCAACCTTCAAAGGGAGACAAGGTGAAGACTAATAATTGACTTTTAAGATGACCGAGATCTCATTCTATTAATAAGGTTGAATACGGTCCACTGCTGTTTATTTTATGTGCTGCCGTATGGAATGGAGGCATATATTTTGTTTTATGAAGTAATGAAGATAGGAACCTCAAATCACTGTTTCGACAAGTCAAAGAAAAATCAGCTTTCCAAACTCTTGGCGTACAGTTTATGAAGTTCCATGTGTTTGTGGTCACTCATATATATGAAAGGAAGGCTTATTAGCACAGGGTGAAAGAATGCATCAGATTCTTAACTGATCTGATGTCAATTTATTATCTTCCGCAGAAAATGCTATAAGCCGGTCTGTCACCGCAGAACACTTCTACAGTACAGACGATCAAATCCTCTTTGAACAGGCGAAGGTCTCCACGCCTGTAAAAGACTAGACTGGTGAGGGGAGCTGCCCAAATAACTTTAACAGTGAAGACGACTTCAAGTTGTCAAATACATGCAGACCGGTACTGCAGAAACACATGGGTAACGCCACCACGTCACAGCGCGACATTCCCTGAGTCCAGTCAGTAGGAGGCCATGAAGAATGTGGCAGTGACTCACTCAAAAATCTTCCACGTTCCTTGAATTTCTACGCTTATTATCAGCACCAGACCTTTATATGCTTTGCCGTTATGAAAGTCAATGAAACTTGGCTGAAAGCTCGGATTTTTTAAAAATACTCGTTAATATAAAGTAGCTTTAATCCAGAAATTATAATATGTATTTAATAAACCTCGTTAATAATCGACGAGTACATATATTTAACAGTTTAAGCAGCGTTACGCCGATTCTCATGAATTCTTCTCCAATAACAGCTACTGCTACCAAAAGGAAAAAAAAAAAACTGTTCTTACGAGTGAACTTTTAAAGATAGGTATGTGGTCACCCGACTTCTTTGTAGTATCTTTCACGCTCTGCAATCCTGATGCATATGTTCGTGAATGTGCTTAACGTTTTTGATACCGTAAGCCGAGAAATTGCTCGCGTTGCATCATTGTATTCCGGTTGTTTCGCAGAAACCATTACAGACCGACTTATTTTCATTAGATTTCAATATTTAACACACAACTTCCCAGGGAGATATTCTAGGCAACGGCGAAAACCGCATAACAATGTGTCCAATAGTTATTGAGCTATAACCCTTCATAGGGCAGGAATTTTTTTGTTGGTTACGAGTATATTTTTATGTTTCTCTTAATCCTGAGTTGCAAACGAATAGGTTAGGACAGTTTTTAAGGCAATTTGCTCCTAAATTTGTTATATAAGAATAAAAATAGTGTGGCTAGATATTTAGCCACCATCCATTCTGATCCACAACTTTCTGTACGTGGATGGTGGCTACTTATTTAGCCACCATCAATATATGAAGTCACAATTTTCTTTCATTGGTAAGAACTTTTACACAATACCGCAGTACAAATACAAATAGTCTTTACAAATTTGGATGAACCTTGATGACAGATTAGGAGAATTTTCAGGTCATCTTGTATGTCAATATCATCAGTATCCATGGGATCAGCTTATTCAATCTCTGACACATTATCGTGCAATACAGAATCATTGCTGCTTTTAGAACGAGTAGATGTATCCATCACCCGATTTCTGTGTGCAACAGAATCTTCAGCATCACTATCCCCACCTTCCTCGGAGTCGTATGCTTGATCTGTTGAAACAGCGTCTAGTAAGTCGAATAGCTCGTCTGCCGACATCTTATTTGCGTCCACGTACTTCGCCATGACGTATCTTGAAACACAGATAAGACAGTACGGTTAGACAGATGTTTTTTGGCAGCTGGACGCTGTTATAGTTATCATTTGTAGCATAAACATAAGCCTAGGCCTATGGTTAAAATTGAGGTTATGTTTTGTCACTTGCCAACTCGGATAAAGGCGATAATATTATCTGAGCGGATAATTTCCCATACTAAAGTCGCATATTGGTTAAAATATGTTTATTTCTACATGCATTTCTACCTCACACTATTCTATAACTATAAGTGTTTCCTTTAAAATGTAAAATAATTAGTTGGCAAGCGAAGTATTGTTTGGCGCAATGTCAACAAAACAACTTCATAAAATAATATACTTGTAAAGAGATCTGCTTACCGTTGGCAGAATAGATTGCGTGAATATCAACTGAAGGCACTGATATAGCCACAACTAGCAATTCAAATTCTGTTTGTTAGAAAATCAGCATCGAATTCTCTCCAATACAGCATAACCACGTGTTTCCATGGAGCCTCAATGGATGGTGGCAATATCCTTAGCCACCTCGATCGTTTTATAATCCCAGTTGCTTGCACAGCCTTCATAATCTTCTTTTCGGCTTACTATTTAGCCACTATCCGTTCAGGCATGTGGCTTATGGCGAAAAAGGCAAAATTCATTGCAATTTGTTAAAAATATGGACCTTTATGTGGGGTGGCTAAATATTTAGCCACCAACCTATAAGGAGATAACTGAACACCACTACATACTAACACACATATATGTATTGAGCTTTATACATACTGTAATTTTAAGTTCGTGCTGCGTTGTAAAATTAAGAGCTAATAATATAGTGGAAGTTGTAAATTTTAATTTCATTTCTCCCTGACTTTTGAACAGCTCTGAAGTTGTCCATTTAGAAATCTGATGTAAATTACGAAAGGTAATTTACTAATGAATGTTTTTGGTGCAAGAAACCTCTACATTGGCGATATATGAACTGCTATCGCGCTCGGCAAAGCTCAGACTATAAATATGCCGGTTACAACCTCCATATCAATGAACTTATGTCATTTATATGCTCGCATAATCAAGGTAAATGGTCTTGGAGTAAACTATTACGCGATTTTGCGTACACAATTTTGTAAAAAACAAATATATATAATTTTAGGTCTATGTTTTGAGATAAAATATAGTCATTGATTCATTCGAGAATGTTCGAGCAAGTGTTCATGAAATTCACCCAGCAGTATAGACGTGATGTTCTGCAAAACAGACAGACAAGTAATTTCATTTTTATACACAGACATGTAGAAATAGAACAGCCGGTAAAATGATTTTACTGAAAGCTAATTTGAAAAAAGAATGCATAATTTATGAAGAGGGAAATAATTCGAAAATTCCTGAATAAATTGTCATGTTATCTGATTATTGTTATTATTGTTATTATTATGCTGGTGCTTTAAAGTCGTACTAACACATCGAAGGTTTTCGATGACACAAGGATGGAAAAGGGCTATGATTGGGGAGGTAAAGGCCTTAGCCTTAACTAAGGTACAGCCCCAGCATTTGCCTGATGTGAAAATGGAAAACCATGGGAAAACCATTTTCAGGGTTACCAATGGTGGGATTCGAATCAATCCTCTCCCGAACACAAGCTAACAGCTAGGTGACTCTAATCGTACGGGTAACTCGCTAGTTATTATTATTATTATTATTATTATTATTATTATTATTATTATTATTATTATTATTATTATTATTATTGCCGGGATGAGTGGCTCAGACGGTTGAGGCGCTGGCCTTCTGATCCCAACTTGGCAGGTTCGATCCTGGCTCAGTCCGGTGGTATTTGAAGGTGCTCAAATACGTCAGCCTCGTGTCGGTAGATTTACTGGCACGTAAAAGAACTCCTGCGGGACTAAATTTGGCACCTCGGCGTCTCCGAAAACCGTAAAAGAGTATTTAGTTGGACGTAAAGCAAATAGCATTATTATTATTATTATTATTATTATTATTATTATTATTATTATTATTATTATTATTATTATTATTATTATTATTATTATTATTATTATTGGCTTTTAAACCTGTTAGGAATGGGAATTCAACAGTTTCAGGTAGTCATACTGATTTCCTTTCGATGTAAATTTTTAAGAAATTATGGAAGCATTAACTAGAATGAGGATTAGTTTTTACCTGAGAGTCATCCTGCGAGAAGATAGCGTCGAATGCGAACATTTTAGGAGCGGCAACACCCACACGGCGATCCTCAGGAGCGGAGGATCCTCCACAAAGTGCCGGGTCGAACAAAGTCACCTGTTTCTTGCGGGCGTCGATACTGAAGAAGGAAGACGACGTTGATGATAACGTAGAGGACACACCGTTCGAGTCGGGGGCGGTGTTAGCACCACCATACACACGAAGCATCACCTTTACCTAGAACAGACAAGAAATGGAAAATTTTTCAATATTGATTGTGTCTGCCAACTATCAAACCATTTAACTACAAGTAGAGGTGTTCGAGACATGAATGTGACCATGTTAGAAAATACCATGATAACTGTATGTACCTCACAATTAATATTTTACCCTAATGGGTAAAAATCCTGTAATACACACAATAAAAATATCTGTAAGTTCAATTGCTATGCTACCGAGTGGACAAAATAAAACTCGCCCGGACTGACGCGGGATTGACTGTTGTTAATGAACATCACAGAAGATGCTGGAAATGGCAAACGTTGACATCGATGCAGCGCTCTGCTTGATTTATTAAACTCTGAGACACGAGCACCAATAGCTGTAGAATTATTGGAGTAAAGTTGTTGCACCGTCTTGCTGATAATATCCACCCTGGCGTTCATCTTCTGCGATAGATTAAACAGTGTCTGGATACACAGGTTAGCATTAACAGTTTGGTCATTTATTATTTATTATTTACTATTTATTATTTTTTTACCTTGTAGACTACAAAATATGTTAGTAGTAATGTTCCAGGTTTGAAGTCTTGAGAGTTGTTCCATTTAGGTTATTTTAAATCTGTCTGCATTCTATAGGATTTCTTTCTTTTTATGTGTGATATCATAAAAGTAGGCTGCCTCTCTTTTGTAAGTTGTTTTTTCTTAGGCACAGTGCTTTACTTTATGTCTGATAACGATTGACTTGTACTACTGTTTTCTGTTGTTGATACACTTATATAGAGGTAATTTTTTGGCAGTGGTGTTTAATCATTTATTTCAGTGTTTTCATGTTGTGTAATATATGTTTATGCGTTGAGTTATGCTCGTAATTGAACCGAGTATAGAAGCAGTCGGTTGAAATGATCATGAAGCTCTAGGTTTATTATTTAAAAAAAACTGTTTGGGAGACAACATTTATCTGTACATATGTGAAAGGATTGCATCAGACAGTCTGTGCTATTGAAGAGAGTAGATTGAAATGTATATTTTAGACATTTTAGGAAGAAAAACCACGATAAATAACTTTACCGTCTTGGTGAAAGAATAGTGTTGGGATACGCACACTAAATAATATTGCGCACTACACACCAATCTTGAGACTGGGCAACGGCTTTTCGACGTACTGACGGGGATTTTTTGATACAAAATGGCGCGTGTTCTGTGAGTTCTCATACCCTGACAGGATGAACCAGGCCTCATCTGAAGTGATGAATAACTGAAAATCCAGAAATCCTGATTCCACTTCACTCAGAAATCACCGGCAGAACTCAACATGCGAAGGTCCATCTATAAATTTGTAAGGACTGGGGTCCCGTGCGAGAAATCTCTCATGTTCACATAGTACTTTGTGGAGTAGTCCCCTGGTGAACAAAGGCATACACAAATCTTTGATATTTTAACGTTTGTGGTATCCATTTGAACGGAAGGAAATGCAAGTGTATTATTATACTGACGAATGTTCCGGAAGTAATGTTTGGTTTTACTATCATTCTTTTCGTAACTGATAAGTAGCATATTATAATGACATAAAACAGGCGTCCCAGCGGCTAAAATGTGAAGTGGATAGCAATGATGGCTCGTATTTTCCTACAGCAACAGTGTTTGCAAATCGCACACTTCGTACAATTTTGTAAAACTCATTAGTTAAAGAAATTATCGATATTTATGAAATGAGAGTGAAATTCGTCACTGCCAATGTCTATTCTCTTTCTTTTGAATGCTTATTTGTCACGATCGGTTACTTGTGAGAGCCGCAAAAGGGATCTATACTACTGAAATAATATATGATGATGATGATGATGATGATGATGATACAGATGCAGGTCATTTCTGATAATGTTTCGACACGTCGGCCTCTTAATTCCCACTTGCACAAATAAACGGCAATGTTTACTGGTGTTCGAACCCGCAAGCATGTTACACGTTACAGCAACCTATTGGTGATGGGCAGTTCTCCTGTTCATTAACAATGGTCAATTCCGTATAAGTTTTATAAATATTTTCCGGTCCAGGTTTAGTTTGCTCATCCTGTATTTATTTTACCACAGACAGGTCTCGAGGAGGCGATGGGACAGAAAATGGCTAGGACTCGTAAGGAAGTGACCTTGATCTTAATTAATTTACAAAACTAGCATTTGTCTGTTATAAAAATGGGGAACCACGGAAAGCCATCGTAAGGGCTGCTGACATTAGGGATTGAACTCACTATCTCCCGAGTGCAAACTGAGAGTTACGTGACGGAACCGCGTGGCCAACTCACTCGGTAGATTCAATTGTTTCTGAGAAAAGTTTTCATGTGACGAACATATAAAATACCTTGTGCTCATAATTTTTTGAGCGAGTGGCCGTAACACATAACCAGAATAACCAGAATATACCAAACATTTTAGCACTGTACTTGTCAAATATATTTTACTATGCAATTACGGGTACGAATGTTAGAAAGCGTCATTTCTACGAGTACCAAGAATTATTTGGTTTATAACATACTTTTTTTTACTGACCAAAGTTGATAGCTGCCTCATATTTTTCATTTGTAGATCAATGAAAATAACCTTCAGATTCCGGTTCTGTAATGTGTGTTTTTCCTAGCAATAATTTAATGGTCAAATGAGAAAAACAGAATGAAAGTTGATACAGTGAAGGACTTGCTCATTGTAACAGCGCACCTTAATGAGGCATCATGCAAACTACTGCATTTTACGACCAATAAATAATTCAAAAGGTACTAAACGTCTTGATCAAATACATAAATTAACTAGGTACAGAGACAAAGAAGTATCATCTAGAATAAATAGATGTAGACCGAGCAGGTAATTTGAATGCACAGTCCGATATCATATACGATAGAATTAGTCAATGCCGGCCCCGTGGTGTAGGGGTAGCGTGTCTGTCTCTTACCCGGAGGCCCCGGGTTCGATTCCCGGCCAGGTCAGGGATTTTTACCTGGACCTGAGGGCTGGTTCGAGGTCCACTCAGCCTACGTGATTAGAATTGAAGAGCTATCTGACGGTGAGATAGCGGCCCCGGTCTAGAAAGCCAAGAATAACGGCCGAGGAAATTCGTCGTGTTGACCACACGACACCTCGTAATCTGCAGGCCTTCGGGCTGAGCAGCGGTCGCTTGGTAGGCCAAGGCTCTTCAAGGTCTGTAGTGCCATGGGGTTTGGTTTTTTAGTCAATATAATTGTGCCAATATATTTTATTGTTAATCAGTCCTTCCTGTTTGGAAAATATCCGATGTCTATCCCTAACTTTTTGTAAAAATGTTCCCCTTTTTTATATATAAAATAGTACGAACACCCAAAAATGGTGTCATGGTTCCCGACCAATGTTCTAGGAAAAAGTACGCGAGACCATGTGTATATAACGAAACCTGAACTAATTAACTACATATTTCGGAAATATAATAATTCGTCACAGAGTACCAATTAATCAAACTCGAACAAAAATTTGTCAAAATTTGAAGTCGTTTTTTCACAATTTGCTTTACATCGCACCGACACAGATAGGTCTTATGACGACGCTAGGATAGGAAAGGCCTAGGAGTAGGAAGGAAGCGGACGTGGCCTTAATTATGGTACAGCCCCAGCCTTTCCCTGACGTGGAAATGGGAAACCACGGGAAACCATCTTCAGGGCTGCCGGCAGTAGGGAACGAACCCATTATCTCTCGGATGCAACCTCACAGCTGCGCGGCCCTAACCGCACAGCCAACTCTCCCGGTGAAATTGGAAGTATTATCTCTAACAAGTTTTCATTTAACCTTTGATAATAATAATAATAATAATAATAATAATAATAATAATAATAATAATAATAATAATAATAATTTTATAATAATTTTATTTGTTTTACGTCCCACTAACTACTTTTTAAGGTCTTCGGAGACGCCGAGGTGCCGGAATTTAGTCCCGCAGGAGTTCTTTTACGTGCCAGTAAATCTCCTTTGATAATCGAGGTCTTTCCAAGGCTTATTCAAACCAGTTTCACTGCAATAGATAAAACTAGTACACATTTCTGTTCTGCTTAGAGATCTTTTTCGCTACACAAAGGACAAAATTGCTTATATTTTCAAAAGCTTATAAAAGTTATTTGAAGGTTATATCGAACACTAATATCGTAATAACATATTTTCTAACCTATCTTGTGCATTTCTACGTGAACTCACAAGTTGTACTTTGTACTTTGCTTGTTGCGAACAGATAATTGCATTCTTTTCGTTTAAAAGTATCAGAAAGGACGACAGTTTGAGGAAGCGATCGAATACAGTGTAAATGAGATTAATTCTTTTGTATGGTCACTGGTTAGAAGCGTGAAAACAATACCTTGTAACCAAAATAGCATTTGCCGTTTTAATGTTTGTTAACTATGACAACCATTATTCTGAAATTTGTAATTACACATATTTCAAAAATATTTTTATTTTGAATACAATTGAATTGTGATTATTTAGAGGGTAAAACGAATGCCATCGTAGACATTTCAGACAGGTATTTCAATCACAATGTCAAGTCTGTACGATCATTTAAACGTTGGGTCTCACCATCATTGGTAGACGTGGTTTTCAAATCTAGAAATGCAAACAATGAAATAACGATAACAAAATGATAAATGTCCGCGCACAATTCAGGAGCCGCTATCGCTGTGCTGCTTAAATTAATTATAAATAGCGATAAGCCTGACACTTATTAATGATCGCCTTTGTTGTCGTTTCTAAACGTTTCTGCGACACCTGTTACTCGCTGATGTGATTGAAATTTTATCTCTGTTCTATGCCCTTTTCAGCTCGTTCTAGATGTAGTTGGCGGCTTGATAAATGGTTTGTTTCCTTCGTGACCGCAGAGACCGTTTGTCTTGGTCAAATCTCCTGAGATTAAACTGCCTTTATCAGTACTGCCAATTTTGCTCGACTGGAAATGGCGTATCTAATACAAAAGGGACTTTGTATTGATACTCGGTGAATGGAGATGCGAATCACAAATCGAAAAGGAGGATGTTGAAAATAAATGTATGTCCATTAGGACATCAGATAAGGGTAGAGATTTTCGTACACAGACTTCACGGCTCACGTGGAAGTTGATGAATTGAGGAAACATAGCAGATGTTTCTGTTGGTTAGAAACGGAAGAAGCAAAATACTTCACTTTCAAACAGCGGTACTAGGTTCATTCTAGAAATACAAAAGCCAATTTGATCCCATGGAATGGTCTATGTTCACAATGATAGAACATGCAACACATAAGGAACATAGTCTCAAAACCAATTGAATTAAAACATATAAATTCCTACAGTTTATGCATGCATACCTCGGGGTGAAAAAGCAACGTTATCTCCGTACAGGCCATGAAGGCCCCGTGAGGGTTGGAAGGAAAAGGCTTCCACTATCCGTAAACTCGGCGTTTGATGGGGGTAGAGTGATAAGCTCTACGCCCTCCAAGAATTAACCTGGTGTAGGCTGAGTGAACCTCTGAAAGTGGAAAAATCATTTCTTAAATTTTCGACTTCCTAACGGGGAATCGAACGCACGTCCTTCCGGGTGAACCGAACACGCCTTTACCGCCTCGGCAAGGTAGCCCCTATATCTTGGATTGGAGCCTAAATAAATATTTTCTTCTTTCCTGGTCTTTATCCCAATTATCTAGGGTCAACATAAATGTGTGTAAAGCCCAGTTTTATAGCGAAATGATCCTCCTGACGCAAACGGAAAAATTATTTTGTATTTCTGTGGTGGTTGGTAGTTTTATATTTTCAATATGAACGAAGTCACGTAATAAAACAAACACCAGTCCTCGAGTCACGGGTATTAACCATACGCATTTACCCTGACTAGTCTGGGAATCGAACCCGGAGTCCTCTTATCCCAGTCACTCCGTTGATCATTCAACGAAAGATCCAAATTTGAAATTGAAATGACTGGTTATAATTGTTAATTGTAATTTTTTTAATATACAATGTTTCATTATAATTTTCTCAAGTTTTTTCACAATTTGTTTACGTTACACTGACACAGATAGGTGTTATGGCGACAATGAAATAGGAAAGGCCTAAGAGTGGTAAGGAAGCAGCCGTGACCTTTATTAAGGTACAGCCCCTGGTGTGAAAATGGGAAACCACGGAAAACCATTTTGAGGGCTGCCGACAGTGGGGCTCGAACCCACAATCTCCTGGATTTCCATTTGACAGGACAGGGAATCCTTGGTTTGTTTGCTTAGTTAATTAGCAGGGACTTACAGACTTAACGATGAAATGCAGATCAGTTTCATCCTGTCCAACTCGTTGGCTGAATGGTCAGCGTATAGGCCTTCGGTTCAGAGGGTCCAGGGTTCGATTCCCGGCAGAGTCAGGGATTTTAACCATAATTGGTTAATTCCAGTGGCTCGGAGGCTGGGTGTGTGTGAGACGTCTTCATCATAATGCCATCCTCATCACGACGCGTAGGTCGCCTAAGGGCGTCAAATCAAAACACCTGCACCAGGCCTCTCCAGAGGCTACACGCCTTCGTATTATCTTCATCCTTACGGCACGTACTGAGAATATTTCTTAGTAATTAAATCTATCAACGGCAATTAATTTGTGAAGTAGAAACAATTAACAAATTATGTGGCAGCAAGTGTTGGAAATGATCTCCATTCCTCTGCAGACAAGTGACGAAAAGCTTATTACGAAAGAAGAAAATAAATTACCTGAGGTAGAGCTGTCACTAGGCTGTCACTTGGAGCTATTAATTACTTCCTTGGGTTCGTGGTGTGTCAATTTACTGTATACAGTTCAGCATTCACGAGTAAAGACACAGCTAACGATGAACCAAAACACGCACTTGTTTTCAAATTATTTCATCATTCATGTAAATGTACATATACGTATATACATGAAAACGCCTTCTTATACATACATTACACAGGCATGCCAGAATTTCTTAAACTTTTCTTTTTCGTTGAGTGCCAGAACACGTCAAGTAACTTGGCAGACCAAAAGCGTTGCATTCTTTCTCTGGCCGACTGTCTTCTCTCTTCCATCCAGCCGCTGTTCTGCTTGTGCTCATCGTGGAAACCTTTAAGGTTCTTGATCACTGATCGGATTTTGAACGGTCAGAGGTGTCCTCCTGATTCAGTCCCGTGCTCTTGAGGTCCTTCCTTATTGCCTTGAACCTTTTATCTGAGACTTTAGGTCTGATGTCCAAAACATTAAAAATCTCCTTTGTTCGTAAGGTTCCATCCATCCTGAATAGATATCCGTAGAACTTCTTCTTCTTTTCTTCCTGGGGCCTCTAAGTATTAGTTCCCAATTAACGTCGACCTCTAAGATCTTTTGCTACCATGTTTTTCCTTCACACCCATCTAGATATACCTCCTCCCTTCACAAAGCTGCAGGTTGTTCTTATTGGGTCTTCTTGGATTTTTTTCTCTCTCTTCACCTGGTAGTCTTAGAGTGGAGAGTCTGATTCTACCCAGCGCCTCACATTCGAAAAGTATGTGTTCAGCTGATTCCTCTGCTTTCATTGCATTTCCTACATATATTTTCTCTTATTACTCCAATGCTATGTAGGTGTTTTTTTCAGATGGCAGTGTCCTATCAACAGTCCTACTACCCATCTTATATTTTCTCTGCTGAGCTTCAACAGTTCCTTAGTATGTTCTGTTTGGTCCTTTTATCAGATCTTTTGCAAGCCTGCATCCTGGACTATTTTTCTAGTTCCCCATTTGTTTCTTTTGTACCCATTTTCCTATGTAGTGTCGGGCTTGTCCATAGGAAATCCCGCATACAGGTTCTAGGCCTACAAAATGTGTTCCTGCCCCTTTCCTGCCCAGTTTATCTGCCTTTTCATTTCCTTCTTTACCTGCATGCCCTGGTACCCATATTATTTTGACAATGTTGTACTTTAAGAGCTTCAGGAGAAGTGAATGGCAATATCAGACAATTCTGGATATTATCCGCACTGCCTCCAGTGCATTAATGGCCGCTTGGCTGTCCGTAAAAATGAAAATGAAAATGAAAATGTTCCTTCCGTAGAACTTCAGTCATCGTTTCGTTATTGACACCATCAGACATTCATTATCCCTATATAGTTCTTCTCTTCCTTGGAGTCTAAATTGTCCATCTGTTAACTTAGGACCCATTATTTTCCGAAGGATCTTGCGCTCATATTTCTCCAGTCTTTCCTGGCATTCTGAAGCATTCACTTGTGTATAGATACTCGGGTTTGATCATTGTGTTATAGTACCTGAGTTTAGCTTTTCTTGATACTGCCTTTTTCTTGTATGGGACATGTGCCTTACGAAAACCTCGGTAGCTGCAATCGCTTAAGTGCGGCCAGTATCCAGTATTCACCCCACTGCCGGCAACCGTGAGAATGGTTCCTATCCTTGCGTAGAACTTCAGTCATCGCTTCGTTATTGACACCATCAGACGTTCATTATCCTGCCCCTTTCCTGCCCAGTTTATCTGCCTTTTCATTTCCTTCTTTACCTGCATGCCCTGGTACCCATATTATTTTGACAATGTTGTACTTTGAGAGCTTCAGGAGCTTCCGTGATTTCCCATTTTGACATCAGGAAAATGCTGGGGCTGTACCTTAGTTAAATTCACGGTCACTTCCTTCCCACTCCTAGCTCTTCCTATCCCATCGTCGCCATCAGACCTATCTGTGTCGGTGCGACGTAAAGTAACTTGTAAACATTGTAAGGGGTTGTAGTAAGAATGTAAGTGAGAACATTACGTGAGCACTTCAACTATTACCTTATGTTACTCTCCTAAAGTGTATAGGACCCTTGTGTTGAATTTCTGTCAGTATGTCTATAACTCTAATTTAAATCTATCTATATATTAAAAGAGCTTAGGCCTACTAAAAACAGCTTTGGCAAATCCGTCCATCCGTTCTACAGGACCGATTTGCTTCATTTTGGTTTTATTCTTTCCGGAATTACTTGCCGGTGAATAATGAGATATTGATTAGGTATTTAAGTTCAGCCAACTTTAAATAATCATAAAATCAAATCATTAAATGATCACTCTAATAATTGCAAGCGAAAACTTACCCTAACCCGTAATACATTCTGTACTTAGCAGGTTGCTAAGCGACTAACACTTTCATTAATATTCTGATATATGATTTTCATCCTTAGTAATGCCATTGCATGCAGCCATGTTTGATTACTACCTGTCAAGTCACAGAGTATACACTTACTCTGACCATGGAAGAATACTACTCCCTGCTAGATACTCTTTGATTCTCTAACCTTACCCAGCTTCCAAATATATTCAACAGATGGCAGAGCTGCTAAGAGAAAAAGTCTACGTCCAAACAGACCCTACCATGACATACGCCTTATACATTATCTGGGAACAACCTATCGAAGGATAACCCAGGTAAACTAGAAAGAGTGAAGGCCATGCACTATAAACATGTTCTTTGCTTGAAAAAAATAAAAATGCTCCTTCGAGACCAACGTATGAGCTCACAAAACAACCATTCTATATAGAATAACTGCGATAAAAAATATCATTATCTTTTAAGACACAGTATAAGCTTTACGTCAAGAACTGAAGGATTTAAAAAAACGAATATACGGATAGATTTTTACCAAACAGACAGCATGATGACGTCAGAATGGATGAATTCTGAATACGAACTGAGGCATACTACAACGCACTTCTTAGTAAGTGTTCACAAAACCATTGAAAACCCTATGACTACGGCAGGCATATCAAGACGAGTTATCTGATCTATTTATAACCAGTGCTGCGGAATAGCACGGGTCCACTACTACATATAAAATTATATGACAATATTGAAATAAATTAAAAATCCTATTACTCTTAAACATGCTTAGTGATGTCATTGCATGCAGCCATGTGTGATTACTACCTGTCAAGCCACAGAGTATACACATCCTCTGACCATGGAAGAAACTATATCAGGTTATTATTTTGAGTGGTAGGCGATGATAGGGGTTAATATGCCAGTTACTTTCGGAATAAGGTGGCCAACCCTCCATATACAGCAAGTCAGCAGAGTTAATCACGCGCAGGGGGCCGTGCTGTGGGGCAAACCCAAAAGACAAAGTCATGGTAGGTACAAGGACATGGAAAGAGCAGGGAAAATTAAATACCCTCTTTTCTTTTGGAAACAACAAGTATGTACACTAAAAAATATATTTGAATACAGCATTAAAATGTCTCTAAAATAATCATACATTTTCCTCCAGAAATAGGACATACTGTTTTTGTAGAACAGTGTTATTAATTAAAGTTAAATCACAACATCGGTTTTGCAATAAAAGGTCAGAGAACGTGCTGGTGGTGCGAAAGAGATCGCTATATTCCACCCATAAGCAATAAGTGGTCATCGTTTTCGCAACCGTTATCGACAGACATACACTATCAGGAAGCCTTGGAGACCACAGGACTAATTAGTACAGTTAAGCCGGGAGACATGCGAACTCTCGTCAGATTTGCGAGGGAACTGTACGATTGAAGTCATTAAGCAACCTGTACACGTTTTCATTACTCTCTCCTGGCCTCCAATCAACAGCACAGCCATTACAGGCGCGAGTGACACGGAGAGTATCACCGAACTGCCGACAGTGATTAGAGAAGAGAAAATGTACGTAATTCATTGACCAGGTACTTCAGTCGCTTGAGCCTTCAGCGGGAAAATTGTTGGACATAACGTGCGGTATATGCAGATATCATCTGTCTATATAGAATAAAAAGAAGACCAAGACCTGTACAAAGGATTATTACCATATTGCCAGTGTGCTGATGGATGGAGAAATACTAATTCAAGTAAAGGAATTCAAGTATCTAGGAAGTCTGATAACGTCTGACGCAAAATGTACAATAGAAGTAAATGCCTGGATTGCACAGGCAAAGGGAGCTTTATCAAAAATTCACAGTTTTAGTCCTTTAGACAGGCAACTGAACAGTGAAACTGTTCCTTCACGAAATGTGGAAAATGTAACTTTTAGAACATGAAGGAGAAGTAAACCACGAGATTGCTTACAATGTACACAATATTTATTACTATAATTATGTACTAATTAATACATCTTTTATCAGGTGTATTTGAGTTTCTTTCTTTCCAAACGATTTATCTTCCTCCTCAAACTACTCACTAATAATGTCTACAAAATATCGATGGTTCCATCGGCTGCCGGACTCGTGATGAAGGTCGATTACATACTCACGTGATTCATTGTTTTAGATAACATAACCTCAAACCACTGCCTGCTGTCATTTCTTGATGGATGCAGTACTTTTGCATCCATCTCTTGGCACAGGCCAGAGTAAAGTGTAGCTTCCACCGAAGTCCCAGTCAACATCCATGGCTGTGACAATATTGAAGTTGCTGGGGTATGGGTAGTGCTGAGTAATGACATTCGGAGCATGACTAATGCATCTGAGTGTTATGAAAGATGCTGCTCATAGGGTCAGTCGTGCTGCAATAGTACTTTCTGACCCAGTGAGGAAAGCAATGGCAAACTACCTCACTCCTCATCTTGCCTAGTACGCCTCATTTTGGTGCTGCCATTGGTTTTTGGGGTTTCCTTATAACCGCATAAGCTTTGGTGGTGCTATTTGAGGATCCAACCAGCCTCTGGGCTGATGACCTAACATAGAGACACAACCTCAAACCGGAAACTCTGGTTGACTAACTCTGCCACTAGTAACGCTATTGTCACAGCACACATGACCTCCTTCAAACCGAACTGGGAAGCTTAGTTTTATGAAATTAAAAAAAAAAACTATCATAAAACCTTTTTAGAAAAGGGTCAATCTATTTATTGAAATGTTTAAAATGAACATCGGATAATAATTGTACAGATTATTCATTTTAAAAATTGCCTTTTTAACGTCTATTTCGTGAATAACATTTGGACCGCGTATGATTACCAAAATTTTCTTTTTCCATTTGATAGAGCTTTCCAATACACGCGTTTGGACACCTTCAATATTCTTTTAGCTTAACCTTATGTTTTTGCTAAGTGGGGCCCTATACTGTGTGTGATCTAAGAAACATTTTCTATGTTAAAAAGAAGTCCTTACTACCATCTAAGAATATCTCCACGGAGGCACGAAAACACTCCGTGAAACGTTTTGTATGGAGTGTTGTAAGCTGTGTCTAAGAAACATGGACCCTGCAAAAAGCGCAAGTGCTGAAAAGCAAGGCATTTGAGATGTGGTGGCGGCGTCGACTATTAAGAATACCTTGGGCTGATAATCACAAACGGGAACGTTCTCAAAAGAGCAAAAGAGCACTCACCTTGGTTGAAACCTTGAACAAAAGAAGAAATAGCTTAGTTTTTCACTTGCTTCGTCGTTCTGAATGGTGTACCACCCTGTTTGAAGTGAAAATGGAAGGTAGAAGGACCAAAGGAAGACCTAGAACGCGAGGAAAATATCCTTCCACAGGTGAGCTCTTCCCCTCTTTCCCTTATTGCATCGCGGTTCTCGTCCTGAATCTTCCAGATGATGCAAGCGGCTTTTATATAACATATATAACATCAAAGACACCGCTTAGGACTTGAGTTAACTCCCAGTATAGTGAAGTATTGGTATAAGGTAGAATGAGGGGTGAAACCAGAGTTTTTATTATTATTATTATTATTATTATTATTATTATTATTATTATTATTAATAATAATAATGTTATTTGTTTTACGTCCAACTAACTACTTTTTTAAGGTCTTCGGAGACGCCGAGGTGCCGGAATTTAGTCCCGCAGGAGTTCTTTAACGTGCCAGTAAATCTACCGACACGGGGCTGTCGTATTTGAGCACCTTCAAATACCACCGGACTGAGCCAGGATCGAACCTGCCAAGTTGGGGTTAGAAGGCCAGCGCCTTAACCGTCTGAGCCACTCAGCCCGGCCTTATTATTATTATTATTATTATTATTATTATTATTATTATTATTATTATTATTATTATTATTCATTTTCCTGGGGTAAAAATGCAATGGAGTATGGCTTTTAGTGCCGGGAGTGTTCGAGGACATGTTCGGCTCTCCAGATGCAGGTCTTTTGATTTGACGCCCGTAGGCGAACTGCGCGCCGTGATGAGGATGAAATTATTATGAAGACGACATATACACCCAGCCCCCCTGTCAGGGAAATTGACCAATTATGGTTAAAATTCCCATCCCTGCCGGTAATCGAACTCGAGACCCCTGTCCAAGGGCCAGCACACTAACCATTTAGCCATGGAGCTGGACTTCCATGGGGTTGTAGATGAGATACACGGAAGTGCCTCCATCGTCACATACATGTTTAAATAAAATCTAAAAATCAAATCAAAATCACTTTATTTGCGAATGAGCCGACTACCTCGGTGGCAAATGGTACACTAAAATACATTATTATCAAGCACTACATTTTAAATTAACAAGAGAAGAAGGCATTTTCCTAGAATACAGTGTTATACAATTTACATTAACAATTTTTCCATTAAACAAACAGCTCATCCTTAATAAATTTATATTGTTTACAAAATTCTACTTATAATACCTTCTGTACTTACAAACATAGTCAACTCGTATACAGTATGTATACGTGTAGATGATTTCAGATTTACACTCCAAATACAATACTCTTAGAATAATAATTACCGTATCTTGATTTTTTCCTTACATATTAGTGTAAGAGGAGCTAGTCATTTGTACCCTCACTCATACCCCTGTATACACACTTTCACCACCACTCCCACACGCGCACGCATATACTTTCGCCCACATTGAACTGTACTCTCACACATCTTTCTTGCAATTATAATTTATACAAGTTATATTCATCACATATGGGTTTCTATTTATTGTACATAAACATTTTCTTTTACTGCGTGGCGGAGGTGAGGAAGCAGCTTTACTTCAGATGGTAGAAGTTTCCAGAGACGAGCTGACCATGCTTAAAATTCATTTAAATATGAGGTTGTTCTGGCTTGGGGTGGCAAGATTAACCCCTTGACCTCTCTTAACAGAGCGGTAATTAAGTTGCAGGAGGTGGAAAGGGGAGAAGTGTTTGTTGTCTGTGAGGGATGTCTTAAGGAAGGCTATGCTATTTGTTTACATAACGATAAAGATGGCTGAAAAATAACGTAGCAGTTACTTTGTCACAGTTACATGCCTGTCACTGTTACAAATGTAACGATTACAAAAAGCAGGTTACCGAATAACAACAACAGAATAACGTACTAGTCAAAACAGTATCTGGTAAGTGGTAACTGTCACTAGTAGCAGCTTACAGACACAGAATGTGACCTTCAATGTTCAGATAATAACTTACGCATATCTTCCAAGTGAGAGCGTTTTCGTAGGAGATTACTTTAAGTCAAATACACTATAGTGTATAATATACTCTATTGTGTATTCGTTTAAGTTGCTGCTGTCATCTGGTAACTAAAGTGTAAACTATTATGACATATTCAACTGTCCAGAGGTAATTGTTGACTCAAACATCGTGCAGGGCTACCTTCATTATAATATTATTATAAGTTTCATCCGTATAATTTTTTGTACCATAAATAAATAGATAAATAAGTATGGTAACTTTCCATATTGATATTATATAGACAGAATAACATTACTTCGTTTTACTTAATCGATCTTCTTGAACCGGTTTGTGTCGAGGTTTGGCAGACAGATCATCACGTTTTCTTGTCTTCTGTCCTTGATCGAGGCATTGTCAAACTCACTCCTCTAGGTTTCAGAAAATACTCTATGTTGTCTTCTCATTTCATCCGTTGTCTGCCTCTCGTTAACCTAATAGCATATAGGAATGCATGTTTTGCTGCACCGACTTTCAACAGTGTAGTGATGCGTGCGCGCATGTGCAAGTGAATGGATGGGACTTCGCAACACAGCTGTAAGGAGACAAGCTTGAAGCCGTGACCAGACTGTAACCAATAAAAGGTGAGTAATATTGGACGTCATTTTAACTGTTACTTTATAGTAGCAGTGACAAATGTAGCAGTTACACAAAAATAACCGTTTGTCACACCTCTGCTTGACGAATTCACTGGTGGCAATGAACTGGCTGTGTTTGTTAATTATACGCTCTTGACAGTTAAAAAACACGGCGTAGATAAAAAGTATGATGATCACAGGCGAAGGGAATCACATTAATGAAATGGCTGCTCGAGGATGCAGGACGCAGCATGAATGAAACTATTATAACAAAGGACAAGCTCAAAATAAAGGGGTACTTGCTATAGAAATGCATATTCCCACGAATCTTTTCATCAAACGAGTTTGTTACTCATATATGACCAAAGGATTGATTTCGTTATTATTGTGTACTGCCTGCTACACCCCACTTTAACGGATAGGTTTTTGCAAAGTACATATCTTTCTATTCTTATCATCCTTTCAGAAGTAGTGCGATCTTGTGGAAGCGAGTTGCAGCAGAAGGGACGAGAATATCACAACTAACAATAGTCAGTGCAATACTATTGCTACAACCATATTTTGCATAACTCTTATTATATGCAACATTCCGATAGAGTTACTATAACCGGGTGGGTGGAAAGTATGTTCCTATTGTAATATGCATATAACCTTTTATATAATCATATTTTTGATGAGCTTTTAATATGTGGTTTCTGCACAGTGAAAGAATATGTTGTGTAATGGGCGGTCGCATCACATTGCAGGTGAGAGCTCAGATGGCTTCCCGTTATGAAGTCTGGTGATCCGTCAAGAGGTGCACAGATCGTGGTGGGCAGTACATGGGCCTCGCACAACCTCGGATCCAAAAAACTTTTAAGAATTGAAATCGAAAACTGACGAACACAGGTTCTGTAGCGGATACCCATACAAGTGGTCATCCCTCGATATCCAGGTCAGAGGAAAATGTGTAGAAAGTGCGGAATATGTTCACCAAAATTCCTCCAAAATTAACACAACAAGCCACTCGTGAAAGTGGCCTCCCCCACCACACAATTTGGAACAGAAATGGATCTTCGTCCGTTGAAGCTACATTTTTATCAAGAGCTATTACCGGAGGATTGTAACCACTGAATGGATTATGATGGGATCATGCTGGTTGGTGTGGAGACTGGCCCTAGTTGTTCAGGAACATCATTTGGGGCGACGAAGCCATTTTTCACGTCGGATGTTTCTTAACCGCCACAACAGTCACTATTGGGAACTGAAAGATCCGGGGGTCACGATGAAAAACCTGTCCTAAGGCCACAGTGTGGTGTAGCATAACATTCAAGAAAGTTTCGAGTGCGCTCATTTTTCGAGACACTATGAATGCAGAACGATACGAAGCCATACTGGAAAATGAAGTTTGGCCTATTGTCTCCACGTGGGATGACATCAATGAACTCATTTTCATGCAAGATGATGTCCCACCTCTTTACGAACGTACCATTCGCAACTGGCTTGACCAACGTTTTCTAGGGCTAGGGCGTTGGCTGTGTCCCCGTGGTCAGTAAGAGTACCAAACATGGAGCCCCGACCTCACTCCATGTGACTTATTTCTGTGGTGTAACGCGAACGAAGAGGTGTATCGCACCAAACTAGAAACTTTGGATGAATAGGAAGATCACATTCGACATGTTCTCATTAACATACCACGAGAGTACCTGCTCGAGTCAGTCAGAAATATCCCCCAAAAGTTACAAACACTGGTCCAAAATGCTAGTGAATGTGTGGGGTTTTAAGTTTACGTTTCACGTTTCACTGCACAGAATTTCTCCCGTAATAAACTTCATAACAAAATTTGTTTCACAGAAATAGACCAATCTATACTTTGTTTTTATGTAATGGCTAATCACAGGAACTACTAGACCGATTCTAAAAATTCTTTAACTAATATAAATATTTATTATCCCTGAGGGACATGGGCTGTATTTTATTTTCAAAACAATTCGAGGTGGGAGGCACGGGGGAGATATAAAAATAATAGGCTAATATAGGCGAATTATATAATTCGTCGTACAAGGACGACACAAAGCTCAATTTAAGCCCCTTGACGCAAAGAACAAAACTATATAAGCCCTACGGGCCCGAAAACCATGTTTTTAAGGCCCTAAAACCAACCGTTATGGAGATATTGGCACCACAGTATCCCTGCTCTAGGAATAGTATAAAGAAATTAACTGCCGTAACAATGGCAACGTCAGCTCCAGGATTCCAGAGCAGCGAAATTATCTACAGTATATCACAAAAACCTAACATATTACAGACGTTAAAACTGGTACTTGGAATCTCCTTTAAAAATAAAAAAAACACATTTTTTGGAACATCCACTTAAGGGGGTGAAAAAATAAAAAAACGGGTGAATTTTAAAAATGAGTATCTTCTTCATCTACCGCTTTTCCCACATCTGTGGGGCTGCGGGTTAGAACTGTGTCGAACATGTGGATTTGATCCTGTTTTACGGCTGGATGCCCTTAGAGACGTCAACCCTATGTACTGGGATGTAATTACTATTGCGTGTTCCTGTTGTGGTTGGTAATGTGGTGTATTGAGTGAATATGAAGAAGAGAGTGTTGGGGCAAACAGAAACAACCTGTCCCCGAGACAGAAGAATTAATCGCACGCTATTAAAATCCCTGACTCAGCCCGCAATTGAATCGAAGGCTTCAACGCTGACCACTCAGCCAAGGAGTGGGCCAGTTTTTAAAATGAGTATATCCACAGAATATCTCATAAACTAAACATGGGGCCGATGACCTTCGATGTTAGGCCCCTTTAAACAACAGGCATTTATTAAACTAATCATGTTACGAACGTGAAAATTGGTATTTGTATTCTCCTTTAAAAATAAAGAATTGCGTACTGTTTGTTTTCGGAAAGTCAATCTAAGCTGGAGATCGAAAATAAGTGAAGGAGTTAAATTTTCTTTATGAAGATACTTATAACTCAAAAACTAAGATGTTGCAGACGTGAAAATTGGTATTTGGAAACTCCTTTAGAAATTAAAAAGCCTTTCTATTGACTTAAAAGAGGACTGTTTCTCACATGTAGAGTTCCATGTCGCATGTTCTAGACTTACGTCTGCCAGTAGCCTGATCACCTTAGCCCCAAAAGGCAATGCCAAAATCGTGGTTTACAAAGAGGTTCTGGGATAAATGAAATACAATTTTTCGGTGATATTTTATACTTTAAGGCTTTTCAGATAATGTCTTAGTGCAGTACAGAGGAATAATTAATTCTTATCAAATTAAGAAATCCTCGCGATCGAAGCCGTGGGTAATAGCTACTTATTAATAAAGTTATAAGCATATTACGACAAGGCCTTCCTTTCTTTGTTTAAAAGTTGTTTTACGTCGCACTGACATATATAGGCCTTATGGAGACAATGGGACAGGAAGGGGCTAGGAGTGGGAAGGAAGAGTCGTGGCATTAATTAAGGTACAGCCCCAGCATTTTCCTGGAATAAAAATGGGAAACCATGGAAGAGCACTTCAGGGCTGCCGACAGTGGGATTCGAACCCACTATCTCCCGGATGCAAGCTCACAGTTGCGCTCCCCTAGCTGCACGACCAACTCGCCCGGTGAAAATTTATTTAAAATTAAGAACTATATTGTCAAAAATAAATGTTTATACGTGTACTGACTAGGTACAATGATACGTATTCTCCCCGATAACTTACGGTCGTGGTTCCGACACTGTCCTGTTGAATATTTTAAATTCATTTACTAAAATGCGCACAAGTGCATAATGTCTGGTGTTAGTACATCATGTACACTTTCACATTCCGATCACTTCAAACAAAAATCCACTAGGGATTTTACTGGATTTGTACAGGTACTAACATGGTAACGATCACAGATTTGTTCATTTAGGTTACATATGCAGTCCTGGAATATGGAGCAGCCGTATAGGATCCATACCAAACAGGATACATGAATGAATTTGAGATTGCACAGAGCAAAGCTGCAAGATTCCTGCTTAACGATTTCAATTCTAGAAGTAGTGTGTTAAGTATGACAGAGAAACTTGGGTAGAAGACGCTGGGGATTAGAACGAAATGAACACGGTTATGTGCCATGTATAATTCCTATACGAATAAACCAGCTTGGGGAAAGTTGAACAGTCAACTAGAAAAGCCCTGCTACATAAGCAAGATAGATCATCGCATAAATTAAAAGGTAAATCGCAGAAAACTAACTATGGTAAATATTCGTTTGTAAATCGGGGAATTGATGATGATTGGAATGCATTATCCGCAACATTCTTAGATCCTTTTCCCAAAGATGCTTCAAGAATCGACTCCAATATTCTGTAAACTGTGCGTAAACTTCTATGTGATGGTGTCATATTTTAATGAAAGTGTCAATCCCCTGTAAATTTTAGTATTAAGGTGTCTCAATTACTTAATACGTCGCGCCGACACAGATAGGTCTTATGGCGACGATGAGACAGAAAAGGACTAGGAGTGGAAAGGAAGCGGCCGTGGCCTTAATTAAGGTGGAAGACGGTGTGAAAATGGGAAACCACGGAAAACCATCTTCAGGGCTGCCGACAGTGGCGTTCGAACCCACTATCTCCTGAGTACCGAATACTGGCCGCACTTAAGCGACCGGGCGAGTTGGCCGTGCGCGTAGAGGCGCACGGCTGTGAGCTTGCATCCGGGAGATAATAGGTTCGAATCCCACTATCGGCAGCCCTGAAAATGGTTTTCCGTGGTTTCCCCATTTTCACACCAGGCAAATGCTGGGACTGTACCTTAATTAAGGCCACGGCCGCTTCCTTCCAACTCCTAGGCCTTTCCTATCCCATCGTCGCTATAAGAGCTATCTGTGTCCGTGCGACGTAAAGCCCCTAGCAAAAAAAAAAAAGCACTTAAGCGACTGCAGTAAGTCGTAGTGTTAAGCACTGGAAATTTTTTCTTTAGTTGTGTGTTAATTTGTATATGACGATGGTGGGTTTAGAATGTTAAACTAATAGTATTTCTTTTAATATTTTTATTCCATGGAATTGCTTTTTGTACTCTTGTTGTTGTAGTTGTTGTTGATGTTGTTGGATAATTATTTTTTTAACTGTACTTCGTTATTACACAACTGTAAGCAATCATTGCCACCGGGATTTTTCCCAATTGTGATGTATTTGTTAATAATAATAGTAATAATAATAATAATAATAATATAACAATTATTATAATAATTATTATTATTTTAATTATTATATTATATATATTATTATAATTATATTATTATATATTATTATTATTATTATTATTATTATTATTATTATTATTATTATTATTATTATTATTATTATTATTATTATTATTATTATTATTGCATTTGCTGTCGGGGTTATGGTACACCTGTTTTTAAAAATTCATTGTTTGAACAGTGCGAAAGGTTAAGTTCCGCGGTCCGGACAGTAGATCGCTGCGGCCCTATACTACGGTGAAAGCTGATCTCAGGAACTAGGTAATTTATTAAATATTCCTGGTTTAATTAATATCGTGTGGCTATTTCTAGCCGGGTACAGCCCTTGTAAGGCAGATCCTCCGATGAAGGTGGGCGGCATCTGCCATGTGTTTGTAACTGCGCGTTACTGTGTTGGAGGATAGTGTTAAGTGTGGTGTGTGAGTTTCAGGGATGTTGGGGACAGCACAAACACCCAGCCCCCAAGCCATTGGAATTAACCAATGCAGGTTAAAATCCTCGACCTGGCCAGTAATCGAACCAGGTACCCCTCTTAACCGAAGGCCAGTACGCTGACCATTCAGCCAACGAGTCGGACAATATTCCTGGTGAAAGAGGCATATTACAGAGCAACGATAAGTTTCTGTTGAATAGAATGTTTTGAATGCAAAAGCATCCCGGTCCTGTTCGTGTACAGGATCAATGGTGTGTTGTTCAGAATTCTAAATAACGCTTGCAGAATGTTTTAAAGTGTTGAAACAGTTCACAATTCCACTTGTACACAATTGAGCCAGTTATTTATTACTTCACCCCGGGGTATTTCATCATGGCTATTCACAATGTACCTGTGCAACTGGGTCTCGCGTATGGTGCGGTCTTCAATGAATTATTACTTGCAGGATTACACACACATTGTTAGTTACTGTTGCCAAGCATTTCGACGAATTTACCTCATAGTTGCACACTTTCAAAAAGGTAGGCTGTATACATTGTATTTCTGTGATGAATGTACAGACATTCAGGGATGCTGGGGAATGGCATGTGTATAAATTTGAGATAGAGCACGCCTGTCCGGAAACGTCTCAGTTACATTATACGCCAACGCCGTTTTCCGTAAGGTTTATCAACGCGTGTGGGTTCAGCATGATGTGACCACAGCCCAATTTTCTCATACTTACACTTTGATTAGACGTTCACAGAAAAGCGGATAGGAAGAGAAGAACCACTTTTGTGGCCACCACGCTCGCCTGATCTGATCCCATGTAATTTTTACTTGCGGAGTAGAGACTAGGGAAGAGCGCGTGGCAAAGACAGACGAAAACAGAGTCAATAGAATAAAAACGTTCAAAACAATAAAATAAAAACCATAAATAAATAGAATTCACTTTCAAACACGTTGAAATAGGCCACTATCTCTTATAAAACGGATGACGAGGTCTGCTAGCTGCTCATCAACTCGCAGAATGAGCGAGATGGCACTCGAAAGTTTTAGATTACGGCGCAAATCGGAAAAGTTCACACACACCGTAAGGATGTATACCACGGTGAGATGACCGCCGCAAGCACACACCGGGTAGGGGGGCCTTCTCTCTTCAGTAAGTAGGAGTGTGTCTATACCATGACCAATCTCAAGGCGAGACGACATAATACAACTGGTTGTCTCCGAGAAAGCCTAAAGGAATTCTTCCATACCTTCGTAGATCATTTAATTTTTGTCAGCTTATTTAAAAGACGAGTGACCTGCTACTCTAGCTCCGAATGGGACTTTACCAATATCTCAGCTGAGAACGAATATCACTGCCTGGATCGTGAAAGGCATAAAGGCAATATGACCTCCTCCCCGGCGGTCTTATCAGCTGACTCGTTTCTCACAACAACCACGCGGCTTGGGAGCAACAAAAATGGGATACAGGTGCTAGCACTCCATCACCTGGCCAGAAGGTCCTGGATCCGCTGCACCAGAGGATGCCGAGGGAAAAATGCAGCAATAAATTGTAACGAGCTCAAGAGGTCAGTACGCAGTACAATATGCCGCCATCCATCGGATAGCGCATACCATAAGGTGAACTTCTTCGTCATGTTTTACGCCTGGAGGCCCTTCCTGACGCCAAACTCAGTTGAGGATCTCTAATGAAAATAAAATGATTAATTAGGTAAGGCTGTATAGGTAAGGTATTGGCTGTAGTCTATGAATTGGAAGTATGCCGTCATTTACCTTGAAGCGAAAATGGGAAACCACAGAAAACAATTCTCAGGAAACCCGACGGTCGGATTCAAACCCACACATCTTCCGAATGCAGAGATTGGCGAGCACTCCGCTCGGTAATTCTTTCCTGGGATATACAGTAAGAGCAGTATATCATATAAGCAATATCCTCCTTAAGGGGACCCGTAATGCTGTATCTCCTCAATGTAAAATGTAGCTGAATATATGAACGTTTTTACCAGCAGCCATGTAATGGACAGATGTATGTATGTTTAGTCCTCAGCCCGAAAGCTGGTTGGATCCTCAACAGCTCCGCCATCAGCTGTCATAGATGTTGAACTTCTTCGTCATGTTTTACGGAAAAAAGTTATTTTTGAGTAAATTACATTTAAAAGTTTCGGTAAAGCTCAGCTACTGCGGAACAGAAGTTTTAAAATTCTCCGTCAAAACAAAACTGCATATTGCAATTGCAGCTCCAGCAGGGTGACCAACTAAAAAAACAGATATTTCTCTTGAAAATACGCCTAACCACAGCCTTATACGATAAATAATCCTTGAGAAATGTAAAAATCAATGATACATTGCACAAAACGTATCTTTAAATAGAAGTGCACCAATATACTAAATATATTATTTATAATATTAAATATTAGAATATTTGAATGACACAATTGCCACATTAAACAGAATGATTCACACGTTAATAAATGTAAAAAAATTAGTCCCTTACGACTTCCCTTAATATTATTAATGTTAACCAACTTAATAGATTACGACATTTAGCATGAAGAGATTCCGACAAAAAATAGGAGTAATCCGGAAACTGTCCGAGCTGCTCAGTACGCTAGGAATAGTTCGTTTCTTTCGTGCTGATTGCTGAGTCTCTCTCCCGGGTGGTGATGGATTGCGAGTGCTAGAAGTCAATCTGGGAGCTGAACACACGAAACTAACACAAGTCGGACAGCTATATTTTGGTGAAATGTAACGTTTAACACCACACAAATCTTGTCAAGACCAAACTTTCTCGAAGAATGTCACAAAACTCAAGGGTAATCAATACTTAGTAGAACAGCTGTCTGCACCATATTTCACGAATCTGTCTTCTTATATGTAATCTGACACTCTTAAGGATATAAATAAAGTCTGTCACCTGCGTAGCTGGTGGCGTGTAAATACTTTCTCAACAGAGAACTTCAGTAAATCATCTTTAGCTAACATTCACTTTTATCGTGGTATTGCTTCGCTTTTTGGACATCAGATATACACTTGATCTACATCACGTGGAGTTATTGCGGGTGATATTTGTTTAAGTACCGAGCGAGTTGGCCGTGCGGTTAGGGGCGCGCAGCTGTAAGCTTGCATTCGGAAAATACTGGGTTCGAACCCCACTGTCGGTAGCCATGAAAATAGTTTCCTGTTGTTTCCCATTTTCGCACCAGGCAAAATGCTGGAGCTGTACCTCAATTAAGGTCACGGCTTGTTCGTTCCCACTCTTAGCCCTTTCATATTCCATCGAAGCCATGTACAGACAACATAATGTAGCCGGGTTTGCGGTATATAGTCGAGAGGTGTGGGTATATACATAAAAAATGAAAGAAGCCACAAAATGGTAACTTTTTATGCTCTCTGAGCGAACTTCGGCAGGGGTTAAAGGTTGATATTTTACCAACTTAAGTGCGGTAATAATAGTTTATTGAGGTTTGATTGAATACTATACAATAAAACTTTCACCAAAAGATGAATATTACACACGTATTCCAATTAAATAGAAGTACGGTGCGATTATACAGTTTAAAATAATTTAGTTTTTGACTACTCACTAACAAACTAACAGACATTAAAGAGAGTGCCAGACGGACGAATGCGCGCGGCAAGTGAGTGAATCATACCTCAATGTCCATGTCCGTAACCTTGGAAAAAATATGCTCCTGTTGCCCTTCCTCACAGCACATGCAAAGTCTCCAATACTTACTGTGGCGCTATGCTAGCCGGGACGAACGATATTTAGTGCGTATTTCCGCTAATAATTTTGTTAATAATTAAACAAAATAAAGGAAATAATTAGCTGATAAGACAACAGGGCGTGTACAAATGGCTTTTTAATAATTCCGAGTTTAATAATTTCATGTTACTTCCATTACGTCCCACTAACTACTTTTACGGTCTTCAGAGACGCCGAGGTGCCGGAATTTAGTCCCGTGAGAGTTGTTTTACGTGCCAGTAAATCTACCGACACGAGGCTGTCGTATTTGAGCACTTTTAAATACCACCGGACTGAGCCAGGATCGAACCTGCCAAGTTGGGGTTAGAAGGCCAGCGCCTTAATCGTCTGAGCCACTCAGCCCGGCAATTCCGAGTTTCATCCGGCTAAAATAAAACTGAATAAAAATGTAGTCTACTAAATTCATGAGACATCACGCAACTGTGGCCTGATTTGTAACATAAAACTAATTGATTCATTGATTGTATGCTGCAACCGATCACTGGGTCCATAAAGCCTCAGTATGGCAACAACCGGGGGAGCTGGCCGTGAGGTTACGGGCGCGCGGCTATGAGGTTGCATCTGGGAGATAGTGGGTTCGAATCCCACTGTCGGCAGCCCTGAAGATGGTTTTCGGTGGTTACCCATTTTCACACCAGGAAAATACTGGGGTTGTACCTTAATTAAGGCCACAGCCGCTTCCTTCCAAGTCCTAGGCCTTTCCCATCCCATCGCCGCCATAAGACCTATCTGTGTCGGTGCGACGTAAAGCCACTACAAAGAAAAAGGTATGGAAAACATATTTTCCCATAGTTTTCTCTTACATACTTCCTTGAGATCCACGAGAGATAGGCATACATCTCTATTCCTCTCGCAGAATATATCAATTACTCGACACATTCTGAAATTCTGATCCTGATAGCTCCTCTATATCCTGAAACTGTACTGATTTTCATCCAATTTACTCTTCTTCGTTGATCATATCCTCTTCCCAGAAATGTACGTGATCATCTTGCTTGGTTTAGTAATAAACTAAATCCCACTACAAATGATCTAATCCTTCCCGTTCCATCGATTATACAAAGAAGTAACTGCCAGTATGACCTATCAGGAGGTACATTAATCCTATTCTAAATAATAATAATAATAATAATAATAATAATAATAATAATAATAATAATAATAATAATAATATAATTTAAAATGTTATTGTTTATACGTTATTGGGATAACCACTCCGGAAGGACCGGAGATGCCGAGGTGACGGTATGTTGTCTCGAAGGAGTTCTTTTACGTGCCAGTCAATCTACTGACACGAGCTTGACGTACAGTATTTGAGCACATTCAAATACCACCGGACTGAGCTGGGATCGAACCTGCTAAGTTGTGATCAGAAAGACAGTGCACCAACCATCTGAGCCACTCAGCCTAGCTAATAAAATTCTACTATAATTATTACTGGATCGTGATTAGTGCAGTGGCTTATCAGGTTGTGGTGATTATTTTTTAAGAGGAAGTGCAAACAGTGAACCATCATCTATATAACACTAATGAGAGAGAAGAAATGGAAGGGATACGACACTTCAAAAAACGAAGATATCGGCGAAAGGAAGACAAGGGCCACGAAGGGCGTGAAAATGAGAGACTACCCTAAGATTCGCAACCGAATACCATCGGGGTCGAAAAGAACAAACGTTGACGAACGGGGGTCGGATAGGAAAGATGAAACTGAGGAGTCTGGAACAAGTAAGTGGAAAAATGCCAGGAATCACCTAAGGGCCCCTTGGTCACTAACCCACGCTCCGAAGTTCAGGCAAGCAACTCAACGTTGGAAAAATCCTAGGGAAATTGGGTAAATAAAATATAGTCAATTATAACCCTTTTCTTAATCATCGTTATCCGGTCGTTTAGATTAGCAGTTTGCCCTTTTCCACCACTACGAGCGCTAATGTGACTTAATGCAGAGTTTCACTTAAGCCCTTATAACTACATTCCGTGTCGACATATTTCAAGAAATCTAAAAGCGGCTCAGGGTATTGAACTAAGGAAAACGTTATAGAAAGAATTATATAAATAAGTTAAATTGGCTAGGATTTGAATTAAAAGAATACGAGTAAGGAAACAAGTGATTTTAGGCTGTTTTACCATAACTGCACTTAGGCCGGAAATGATTCTCGAAATATTTTTTTACTCATAACTTGAAACCTTTTCTTTTGGTCCTTTACTCCTCCAACTTCCGGCACAACTGAAGAAATTGCTTAATTTTACATTTTTAGCAGCATGCGGACCTGTACATTGTCTGTTAAGAAAAGTTTTCTACATTAAAAGTATTTATTATTATTATTATTATTATTATTATTATTATTATTATTATTATTATTATTATTATTTTATTAACATTTTAGAAATGTGATTTTCAGTACCCCTAATGTATTACAGTATGCACGAACAGTGTATGGATGGAGGGTGGGAATCTCCTCATGTTCCACAGTTAGTTGTTAGATATCATCACTTTTTTAATTCGATCAAGCGATGACCGTCACACTGAGCGACTGAGAGTTGCGGTGGCGTTGAAACCCGTAATGAGAGTCAATAACTCAAGCTCCAGGAGCGGACCACACTCGTTGGAAATGTGTTGTATTGGTGAGGTTGCTGCCACTTAACAGGATTGCCTACGGTCCGTAAGGCAGGCAGACCATCGGTTTATAGGCAGCCCACATGGCGCGTATCGGCAATAACAGAGAAGTCTTGGTGCATAAGAGGCCCTTCAAAAGACATCTTACCGGACCGTCCAAGTCAGATCGCATTGTATAGCCTAGTACGTCTGGCCACTTCTTGAAGTCTGTGAACTTAAAATATTTTGGTCTACGTTGGATTACTGGGATTATTGTACACTTGTGAGAAGTTTAAAAGACTATACAGCGTGCTCCAGATTCACACTGTCCAGTTACATTCGTGGCCTAAGAGAACGGGTGGTTTGGAGAATATTAGATTTTCAATTCAATCTACCGATTTGTCGGCAACATTTCTGCTTTATATGTTTAGCGGTGTCATCTACTCTAAAGAAGAAAGCAATTTCTTTATTGTTAGAGTCGTGCATGGATGCGAATATCCGCGAAGTTATTGTCTTGGCGGATGCAAACTGTATGCCATTGCGAATGTGTTTTTTTAAAATTTCTAAATAATGAAGTTTATTAATGTTCACTCAGGTATACTCTTAGTTTTGATTATGGTTAGATGACTATGGCAGTGGTATGGGAGAACTGTCATATTTTTTGCTAGTTGCTTTACGTCACACCGACACAGATAGATCTTATGGCGACGATGGGACAGGGAAGGGCTAGGAGTGGGAAGGAAGCGGCCGTGGCCTTAATTAAGGTACAGCCCCAGCATTTGCCTGGTGTGAAAATGGGAAACCACGGAAAACCATTTTCAGGGCTGCCGACAGTAGGATTCGAACCTACTATCTCCCGAATACTGGATACTGGCCGCACTTAAGCGACTGCAGCTATCGAGCTCGGTAGAATTGTCATAAATAAGAGCCTTAAGACCATAAAACCGTAAATCTGACCTAAGCCAAACTAGCTCCTGCCCGAAATTACTGGAAGGAACAAAGGTCAATACGTCGGTGGCTGTCGCAAGAGAAAGCTCCTCATGAACCTGTGCCTGTAGGGGTTCTGGGGCTAGGCATCCGGCCTATTGTATTATGTTAACAGATCTATCCGTTTCAATATCTTGGGTGTAATATATTGTAATTAATGTTTACAATATTCGGGTTGACCATTCGCGGATGTAGATAACCATTTGCGAATGCGGGTGCGGGTGCTGTTGAAGAAAGTTCGGATGCGGATAATACATTTGTATATCTACGCAGGGCTCTATTTATTGTCCAGGAGTGACTTTAATTAAAAAAATATAAAAATACCTACACTGTTGCATTGCTAAACATATAAAGCAGAAATGTTGCCGACAAATCGGTAGATTGAATTGAAAATCTAATATTCTCTGAACCACCCAATGGCGCAACAGCCCCGAAGGTTCATGTTCTCCAAGCGAACACTGCTCAGCCCGAGGATTGTGAGGAGTCGTGTGGACAGCACGACGTGTCCTCTCTGCCGTTATTCTTGGCTTTCTAGACCTGGGCCGCCATCTCACTATCAGATGGCTCCTCGAGTGTAATCACGTAGGCTGCCAAAATTCTGTCAGGCATGTAGCCTCAGGAAAACAAATACATTTCTACAATTCTCCCTATACAACAAAACCATATCAAAACCTACTTCTCATTACTGCAAGGTAGCGTCAAAGAATAGGGTAACAGGAGTTCGCATTTAGAAGCTTTTATTTTATAGGCAGATATAAGCATTCACAGTACAAGGGCACTGATACGGATTCATATTCAATATGATCAGTATCCTTGTTCAAGGCGTCCATGTTTGGTATGGAAGAAACCTGCAGCCATTTCCTGAAGCCACGTCATAACCGTATCGTCAGTGAATCGCATCAATCGTCAATTATATGAATAGGAGGAAATCACAGGTTTCTGGGTCGGGTCTGTACGAAGGATGGTCCAAAGCTCCAAGCGAAAGCGCCGTAAAAATTCACGCGTGCTGTTGTCGTAGAAAAATATATTTGCTTCCAATATGAACCTGAAACATTCGACTTTAGTAATAGACGAAGCTCCCGCTGCTCAGCTAACGCACAGAGACTGCGATACATCGAAAGTTGTAATTTAAATTCGAATTCTCCGTAGTCCCGTTTACTTTAGGCAACCCAAATTACTGAGCTGTATGCATCTGATGCATGCAATACAAATCTGGATACTATCCAGATAAGCTAAGTGTTAATATTGTGCACCAATGATTTAACGACGACCAACCCCATTGCGTATGGGTGGAGTGTCTCTTATTTGGATGCACCGAACTCGATTCCTGGAGAGTTCTGGGATTTTAATTCTGAAGAAAGGGCAGGAACAGCCTCGTAAGACTAACAGACGAGCTGTTGATGTGAAACGTAGTGGACCAGGCCCTGCGAGCCAAGCAATACGGATATAAGTATCACCCCCTTGACAACATGACACTCTAATGTCTACAGGTCACCAGGATAAAAGCATCCCCCTTGTAAGGAGAAGGGCTTTAATGGCTTACATGCATCATGGGTTTGTTGATATATTTAAGAGCGGATGATTATCATACCGCGTGTTTAGCAATCGGGAAAGCTCGACGGGAAAATTACTTGTTTCAGGTTGACATATATCAAACATTTTGTTTCAGAAATATCAGTCTGTCGACACCATTTAACATAACCTAGGGCAATTTATTAAATCATCCAGTGCGAAGTTGGAAAGTATGTAACTCTTAAACGGTCGACCGTAGAGCCTCCAAGTTCACAGGGAAAATTTTTATGTTGTTTTAGGGCGTGATATCCACTCCCAGATTATTTCCTACCAGATTTGAGGTTGTCCCTTAGTTAGGGCCACGGCTGATTCCTTCCCACTCTTAGCGATTTCCTACCCTATAGTCGCCATAACACCTATGTGTATTGGTGTGACGTAAACCAAATTTGCAGGTTGATTTATCACTTTTTTAAATGAATTAAGGTTTCCTGAATCCAAAACTATATAATATGTACCTGCAATAAAATAATTTCTAACCTACAGTGAGCCTCCGTGGCTAAGGCGGCAGCGTGCCAGACTTTCACCACTGGTTTCCGTGGTTCAATCCCGGACACTCCAAGTGAAATTTGTGCTGAGCGATGCGGAGGCGGGACAGGTTTTCCTCCGGGTGCTCCGATTTTCTCTCCTGTCACTCATCCCAGAAACACTCTCCAATATCATTTCATTTCATCACTCAGTCGTTCATCATTGCCTTAGTGGAGTGGAAAAGGCTTCGCCAGACGGCAGAATTCCTATCCCACCGAGCGAGTTGGCCGTGCGGTTAGGGTCGCGCAGCTATGAGCTTGCATTCGGGTGTTTGTGAGTTCGAACTCCACTATCGGCAGCCATGAAGATGGTTTGCCGTGGTTTCCTATTTTTACACCAGGCCTTAATTAAGGCCACGGCCGCTTCCTCCCCACTCCGAGGCCTTTCCTATCCCATCGTCGCCGTAAGACCTATCTGTGTGGTTGCAACGTAAAGCCAATCGTAAATAATAATATTTCCTATCCTCGCCGCTTGATGGGGGCTTCATTAATTTCATGCCTGACCTGGATGAATGACTGAAAACAGGCTGTGGATTTTCATTTTCTAACCTGTAATGACGTATAGATAGTTGAGGTAAACGTGTCTAGCTACAGGCCACATTCACTATATCTCAAATCGAACATTGTTTCAGTTATACGTATTAAGCTAAGTGGAAACATTTCCAACCCCTAAGATAAGAATTGAACCCTTTGATCAGACAAGAATCGAACTTCGAGCCTATGTCACAAAGACAGAGACAGTATACACACAGTGGATCTGGTATACAGCAAACTGTATCATGTACCGTACATTATTACCAGAACGTGTGTTGGTGGTAGAGACGAGCATAAGAAATGTTTAACCCACGTGACGACCAGTGGCTGGTCTTCATTAAACAAATCCCACGCTAGCGGCCTTACTGACATGTATAATCCGATTACCACTGGACGACAGCATCGCAGGACCCGCCACGGCTTTTTCCCCCATCCAATGCAACCCGCCTTGCACTCGCCATTGAGAATTACACTTGGCTTCCCCGTTATCTTTTACGAATTCTTTTAATCCCGCTGTGTGTTCCAGATGGTTAGAACCAAGAGCTTGGGATCAAATTCCAGCCCTGTTAATTGACATCAAAGCGTACTGACCATTCTGTTGAGAATATATAATTATAGCTGTGATCAAAAGGAAATATTTTTACTTATTTTTAGCTGACTTCCGTGGCCCGTTTGGTTATAAGTCCTTCTGTTTCCAAGACTTGAGTTTCTATCCCGTTTGAGGTCATTTTATTTAACTCTTAAACAGCGTCATCATATTATCGCAGGCTTCCATAATTATTTCGTGCCTTCGTCTGGAGGTGGTGCAAATATTTTTAGGCACACCCCCGAAAGAGGTGAGCTGCATATACTATTTCAACAACATGCCAGATCTCCTGCCATTATGTCATTCTAAAATTCCTGGCTGGACTGAGCATCGAACCCAGGCCTCCGAGGACGTAGTCTAATTGTGCTAACCATGACGCTACGAAGGCTTTGGCTGCCATAACGTGAAGGAACTCTTGATGGAACGTCCGGCTCCATGGCTAAATGGTTAGCGTGCTGGTCTTTGGTCACAGGGGTCCCGGGTTCGATTCCCGGCAGGGTCGGGAATTTTAACCTTAATTGGTTAATTTCGCCGGCATAGGGGCTGGGTGTATGTGTCGTCTTCATCATCATTTCATCCTCATCATGACGCGTAGGTCGCCTACGGGGGTCAAATCAAAAGACCTGCACCTGGCGAGCCGAACACGTCCTCAGACACTCCCGGCACTAAAAGCCATACGCCATTTCATTTCATTTCTTGATGGAACACCCTCCTACAGCCTGCAATTGGCTAAAACGCGGTCCGCAGTTGTAATTTAAGCCTAATATTGTTATTTTGGAAACCATTTTAGATTTTGATCATCTACTTTTAATTATTTCTGACACTGTTAAATACAAAATATATCCCATTACAGGATGGGCAAAAATAAAACTGGCCTGGCAAATATTTACAATAGGACCGACATGGGGTTGACCCTTGTTAACGAACATCGCAAAAGATGCTGGGAATGGCCTCATCTGAAGAAATTAAATACCGAGGATCCAAAAGTCCTGACTCCACTTCATTCAGAAACCACCGACAGAACTCAACATGCGAATGTTCGTCTGGACGCATTAACGCATGCACAGCACTAAATTTGTAAGGCTACAGATCCAGGTCCATTCTGATAATGTTACGACACGATGATCCCTTAATTCCCACTTGCACAGATAAACGGCGTTGAGATTTTGTCTTATTTCGTTCCATGCTTTCCTCCAGTCGAGCAATTTTCTCTGGTGTTCGAACTCTTTTCCGATACTTGCGGTTTTCATTCGCTACAGAGTCCGTTTCACACCGTTTTGTCAATACGTTTTGCATTGCACACTTTGCTGGAAGTTTTGTCAAAACACGTCCAGCCTTAATTAAATTCTTGTGCATAATGTTCCACACAGGTTTTACACTAGTCCTGCTTCGCATAACACTCGACAATCAACACGCGCTGTTTTATCGTGAGCATTATTTTGTGTACCATTCAACTGGTCACTAAGCACGTCTGCTCCTCTCAGTCACTCACTCGCGCGTATTGACACAGCGACGTACTCAGGAGATACGAGAGATTCGCACGCGCAGACATGTGACAGCAAGCGATTGGTGCATCCAAACCACGGTTTCCAGCATTTCTTGTGATGGGTAGTTCTCCTGTTCATTAACAAGGTTCAATTCCGCGTCAGCAATATAAATATTTTCCGGGATGGTCTCATTTTGTCCACCCAGTATATTCTCTCTTTAAATGTATGCGTAATAATATTTAAAACATGGGTGCCATTATGATATAAACACTTATGAAATGCATATTTCGTAAGCAAGAACTGTCGAGCGAACTGTGTTCCACAATATTATGAATTAAACTGTACTTCTCTTGGATCAGTTCAATATAATACCGAGCTCGATAGCTGCAGTCGCTTAAGTGCGGCCACCATCCAGTATTCGGAAGAGGGTAGGTTCGAACCCCACTGTCCGCAGCCCTGAAGATGGTTTTCCGTAGTTTCCCAGTTTCACACCAGGCAATTGCTGGGGCTGTACCTTAATTAAGGCCACGGCCACTTCCTTCCCACTCCTAGCCATTTCCTCTCCTATTCTCGCCATAAGACCTACCTGTGTCCGTGCGACGTAAAGCAAATTGCAAGAAAAAAAGGAAGTACAATATAATAAGTAGAGCCAGTACTTTGGGCAGTAATAGGTTAGAATGCAAACTTGTTGAACCAAGTAGCAAGTATACTCTAATAATCAATAGTGTTATTTTGCTTTACGTCCCACTAACTACTCTTATACGGTTTTCAGAAACGCCGAGGTGCCGGAATTTAGTCCCGAGGGGGTTCTATTACGTGCCAGTAAACCTACCAACACGAGGCTGACGTATTTGAACACCTTAAAATACCACCGGACTGAGCCAGGATTGAACCTGCCAAGTTGGGGTGAGAAGGCCAGCGCCTCAACCGTCTGAGCCACTCAGCCCGGTTATGTTATGAGTAGTGAAAGAATTTTAAGGTGCACCACCGTTTAAAAAATATGGCTTATAACTCAATATATGTACGTAGGGACCCGAAACGATGCGAAGTGAACACAATTTGTTACACCTTTTGTACCATTTTTTTAAGATTACTATATTTTGCCACCTTTTCCCTTCTATTTCATGTTTCAGCACATTTCAACGCCATAATTTTCTGCGCTTTTATAAGATTAGACATTTTTCCATTTCTTGAACATATTTTTAGTATTTTGTTTACCGGGCGAGTTGGCCGTGCGCGTAGAGGCGCGCGGCTGTGAGCTTGCATCCGGGAGATAGTAGGCTCGAATCCCACTATCGGCAGCCCTGAAGATGGTTTTCCGTGGTTTCCCATTTTCACACCAGGCAAATGCTGGGGCTGTACCTTAATTAAGGCCACGGCCGCTTCCTTCCAACTCCTAGGCCTTTCCTATCCCATCGTCACCAAAAGACCTATCTGTGTCGGTGCGACGTAAAGTCCTTAGCAAAAAAAATAAAAAAAAGTATTTTGTTTGATCATAACTCAAGACTAGTCAATAAATAAATATTAAAATGTACGAGCAGCGTACCATATTTTTTATACTTTACTTTTTGTACGTCCGAGTATGGTTCACGTTTCACTTTTGAAGGTGGTAACGTGTAACTTGTGTCTTGTTCCTCCGTTTGGTAGCAGTACACGCCCAGGGGCCAACAAATGCCCGCGTCATGGCCATTTCATAACAACACTGTCAGCGTAGTAGCAAACAACATGGAAAGCAACCGTCAGGAACATCGCTATACGACTTGGTTCCAATGGAAAGAAGGCGCGACTACTGCAGAAATTCATCGGTGCTTGGCGGCAGTCTGTGGAGAACATGCGCCGTCACGGAAAACTGTTTACAACAGGGTGGAAGGTTAAAAAACAGGGTGCACATCTGTGGAAAAAGGATCCAGTTCTGGAAGGAATGTGACAGTGTCAACACTAGCCAACCTCTCCCGCATCGAACAAGCCATCCGAGTAAACAAATGCATCACATTTACGGAAATGGAGGAAGCCACGGAATTAGCCGAAACACCCTTCAGCGGTTCGTGCACGGCCACTTGCAGTTGGAGAAGATGTCATCCACGTGGATGCCTAGACTCTTGTCTGCAGACGAAAAGCAGATTAGTGTGGACGTGTGCAGAGAACTTTTGGAACGCCATGATCAAGATCCAGCCGACTTCATTGGTAGGCTTCTGACCGGTGATGGTGATGAAAGATCACCGCTGCTGTCACACCCACAGTACTCTCCCAACTTGGCACCAAATGATTATCACCTGTTCGGGAACATGAAGAAACCTCTGCGTAGTCGCCGATTTGCGGATTCTGGAGAACTGGACGCAGCTGTCAAGGCCTGGGAACGCAGCACTTCGAAAGAATGGTTTCAGGAATATCTGGAGAGACTGACACACCGATGGCAAAATTGCATACAGTTACAAGGAGATTATGTTGAGAAGGTGCACGTAACAACAGATGTGTAATGTACTTCATTTTGGGTGGAAAACAAGTCTAAAACAATAATAGTACGCCCTTCGTAAATTATGGAAACTATCAGTAACTTATATCCCAGCAACAATGGCCAATCTGCAGCTGTGAAATCAAACTAAAATTTAAACAATGTTGTTGCAACAGTTTAAACTAAGTTCAGTGAATTTAACGGTTCCAACTATATAGTCTCTACTCTCTTGTGGGCAGTGTTAGTGTCTTACTAGAGCGTATTTTTCACAACACAAAATCATATTGAAGGTTAATGAAGAGGTATGGAGGAGGAACAGAGGAAGAAGTTAGGGACAACCCGGATAAATTTGCTAAAGGCAAGTTCGAATTAAATGTGAAGAGGAATCCACATGTGGAAACTTTCGCAACTTCGACGTGAACTCCCTTTGCTAGTGCTGACAAGATACAATCCATTGGTTTCTGTAGAAGTCGAGTGGAGTTTCTCGCTATATAAGGATCTAATGAGCTCAAAGTGCCAGTAACTTACTGTCAAAAACTTTGAAATATTGTGTGTAATCCGATATAACCTGTTGATTAAATATTAGAACCGAGTAAATGTGATAAATAAAGTTTATGTAATTCGTTTAAACCTTAATCAAATGATTCCTTCAACACCTTTTTTTGCATCTTTTTGTATTCATTTTCAGAACCTATTTTGCCCCTTTTCTGATCATACTTTCCACCTTAAAATCCGCTCGCTAATTATGGGTTTTGTATGAATACTTGAGGTACATCGCATCAGAACCCCTAGAATGTATATTCCTCTCGCTACCACGTTTACTAATAACCAAATTAGTACTTATTACTGTCCGGCTCCATGGCTAAATGGTTAGCGCGCTGGCCTTTGGTCACACGGGTCCCAGGTTCGATTCACGGCCGGGTCGAAGATTTTAACCATCTTTGGTTAATTTCGATGGATCGAGGGCTGCGTGTGAGTGCCAACTTCAACAGTAGAATTCATACTAGGTAGGGCCCCAATCTCACAGATGCGCAGATCGTCTATACTGAGTCAACTCGAAAGATCTGCACAAGTCCTCTCTGAAGATTACACGCCATTATTATTATTATTATTATTATTATTATTATTATTATTATTATTATTATAGGGTGTAAAACCGATGTCTCTAAATAACGTGAGAACTTCAACAAATATGTATTTTATCGACTGTGACAATTCACTTAAAAACTTTCCGACAGATATTGTGTAAGAAAAATTGTTACAGTCCTTATGGAAGATGATGTTCAGCCGGACGGGATTTAAAATGGAGAGAAAAGAAGGTAATTGAGGAATAATGTGCTCCTTTCACAGATCATCAATCCTCCGCCAGTCGCTAGTGAGCTCACAGGCACATTCCCCAGGGAAGTCTGGCCGATTATCCCACCACTGTGCTGATTAAAAATGAGAACACTTTTCTCAACCTTCATCTACAGCGTTCTCCTGAAGGCTAGTTTTCATTATTTTCTTTTATTTCTTCGAATGACAAAATTGGATCAATAAAAATTGAAAGTATTAAGGCTCTTTCTTTGAGAAGCGAAACGCTGGTATTTTACTTCCCAGATTTGTTGATACGAAATTCCAAGTCGTTGAAACTGAAGTTACTGTTCCTTATTGGGAAATCGTCTTTTCTATTTTGGGAGTCAAGGTAGATATTCGGTAGAAGTACATACCTATCTCACCTACTTCAGTGCTTTCCAATGTTGTGCCTTCAATTTTATAGTCAGCATCCTGGAACAGTACGAAGTTTCAACTGATGATCCCGCTCCCACACGTGGGAGAAATCTTCGATGTCCTGCGATCAAAAATACTTGAATACTTGAAATAATAATATAGTTGTTTAATCTGCCTCTTATTTGTCTACCATTTAAGAGACGCCTAACACAGGTGGTAAGACTGTGGAGATGTGTGCACTCGTCAAGATTTCTGCCAATTTTTATGGTTTCCAGAGTAATTTCTCGTCTTTATGCGTTACGTTATTGCCACCCATGTGGCCGATATTCATACCATACACAGTGACACCTTATGAAACTGTATAACAAGAACGGAATTACCAACGAAATATGCTGGGAAGGTAGAATGAGACGAATCAGTATGTAAGCGTGTACCAGTGGTAGTTCAAGACGGCCTTTAAAAGCGAAGAGTATGTATCTTTCAGAACGACGTATGTGAATCACGGATGGTACATACCTTCCTGAGAGATTAAACAAAATTCTGTCTTCTTGGTACCAGACATTCTATTTCCATTTTCGCACCGTCAACAATATTAGGAAGGATTATGCAAGAGCTACTTTTAGAATTAAAATAGTACTGCATATCGGTAATTTGCCATATATAGCGAGAAAGAAACGCTTAAGGTGACAGATATCAATGCCTTTTAAAAAACTACTTTCAATTTATTTTATGTGTCAAGTGCGCGTAAAGCTGAAAGAGAGTTGAGGGTTGTGTATGAAGCAAAAACATACACACAGACAATACCTTCGTATAGAAGAAGAAGAAGAAGAAGAAGAAGAAGAAGAAGAAGAAGAAGAATATTCTATATAGGAATGTTGGTGAGAAGTATATTAATGCTGATATGGACATGAAAAAGCTGTTATTGATCCATACATTCATACCAATTTACTCTGATAAATACAGAATTTAGACCTCTAGGAGTGGAAATCTTATCTCATATATATGGACGCCCTATCAGAATTTATTTCCAACAAAACTCATTAACGGTAGCGTCCTGATGTAGAACACAAACGATATCGTAACGGGAAAAGTTTTCTAAAATGCAAACACTACATTTCCTTTCAGCTGTGATTTACATAAATTTATTTCAGAGAGAGAGAAAAGTGAGACTTTAAAGATCATTAGAGTATACAGTGTAGCTTACAAGGGAGTTTGGAATCAGTGAAAATACTGAAAATAATTTGATTTGGATGACTTCCATTAGATATTCCTTTATCTTTAGATTTAAAAAAATCGAACTAATGCCATTTTTAATAATCAGTGTTATGAATACAGTGTAATTCAGCATATGTCTCTCCTAGGCTATGATGAAACTGGAACCTAGCATGAGAAAGATTCCCAATCCTATCCAGAAGCGTTACTTAACTCATCCAGCGAGCAAATGGATTACTGAAATCTCCAAATATATCGTCAATCATAGAACCAATACTTGTATGTAGATGTAATTCTAACGTAAGTGTTACTGTATTATTCGAGGAAATACAGAATTCAGAGAAGTGGAAGAATGGCAGATAAGTTATTGCTACATCGTGAGTGAAACTTTATGAGGATATTAATAATGACTTAGCCCTTCCAAATTCTGGGAGATGTAATCATACCAAAGAATGATTGTGACACACAACACGCAAAGGTTACATTAGAAGAGAGAAAGCATAAGAATATGCGTCTTAATATATTATGATGTATTTCATTTCTTGTGGAAACAAGTGTTCAGATTCTTGCCACTTGCAATTACTCCCTCAGGGGAATAGTTATTGCAATAATTTTACATGCAACAAAAGTAGGAAGTAATAATTGCAGGGCTCTGTAACGTGTTAATGATATAATTATTATTTGTGCTAATGAACTGGCTGCCAGATATTTCCGTTTTTGCCAGTTAATTTTCTAGAATAAACAAAATTAATATCACTTAGTGGATCAGGCCTTCTTGTGCTCTGCGTTGTCGAGGTACGAGAGTTCTCCATCTTCTCCATTCAGCAGTAACGGTGACTGCCTCGCTCACAGCCAGTTCTCCGGGTTACAGCTGTTCAATTCTTATCCTCTCAAATTTCCTTGTTCTTCCTTGGGCATTCAGTCTTCCACTTCTCATCTCTTCATTAACGTCAGCACCCGGCTGATGAGGCCAAAACATCTCAACTGGTGTTCTTGTATGGTTTTCACCAGTGGTTTAACGTTCATTGGTTTTGAAATCATGTCCTTCTTAGTCTCCATCTCCACTTTTCGAACATATAAGGGCCATATAGAAATAAAGTTTCACTATTTAAAAAAAAGACAACATGGTTAGTTAAAAAATATTTTTTGTCATCCGATAAAGTAATGTTGGAGCTATTTTTCGACATAATCACCACCAGAATTGAGACACTTGTCATATCGCGGGATCAACTTGTGCATGCCGGTGTCGTAGAAGTCTGTCGCCTGGGAATGGAACCAGCGTGTGACATTCGTCTTCAGATCTTCGTCCGTGTAAAAATACTAATTGGAGGACAGGAATTTCTTGAGGTGTAAGGAAAGAGAAAAATCACTGGGAGAAAGATCAGGACTTTTCGGTGGATGATCAAACAAATACCTCCCAGCCGAACTCCTGCAGAACATTTCTTGGGCGCCGAGCTGTATGTGGGCGAGCTTGGCCATGGATCAACACAATATCTGCACTGAGCATTCCACGCCTCTTGGTTTGAATGGCCCATCGCAATTTTCGTAGAAATTTTATCACAGACCGAACCTCGCAGGAGGCGGGAGGAAGAATATGACCGCCATTTCTAGCCACTACTGCTGCGCTACTTACACTTGGCGGAACTTCTCGGTATATGATTGCTACGTCATAGATCTGTTGCGCATGCTCATATTTCCCAGATAAATACGTTTAATTTACAAGAAAAGAAATAGGGTACCTTAATTTCTTGATGGTCTACGTATCTAATATCCGTTGTTACAGTGCGTTGTCTGTAGTAAGATGGATCACTAGACAGCTACCTTCCTACCCGTCGAGAATGTCTTCGTGTTCAGAAAGTTCTATGGAATAGCAAACAAGTCTGTTGCTGAAATTCTGTGTTCGGTCTCATTTTCCATTTGTCCGTCCGAGTAAATTGTTGAAACAAGATATCTAACTTGGAGACCTCTTCCTTTTGATTGCCATCGAACATGATACTGAACCATTCCCTATTACTGCTGACAATAATGACCATCGTATGAGGTTAGCTTACAGTTTGCGGACATTCTGATTTGTCGCCAACTCGGCTGCCTGAGTGTCAATTTTGACGTTCCATTTTACTCTACTTGATGGCAGAGGAACGGATCTCTGTTGGGCAGTCTATAGCTTATTTAATTAATTCCATCGAGTGAACACCTAATGTTTTACCACGTATCTATACATCGTACGGCATGGATTGCCAAATGGACTTTTGCCCACTAACTGTGCCGAGTTTAATCCCGCGATAATGGGACCCAAAAGTTCAACATATTTCCACTGAGCCACAGTGGGAGCTATTAGTCCTGATAACCATTTTGTATGTCCTGTCAATATTCACCTCCATGCCCTTCTCCTTTATTTCCTCACACATACTGTTCACTAGAGACTACAACAATCACATCGCTTCTTCACTCTTCCGTTGTACATCGTTAGAATTTGGTACAAGTACACACAAAAATACGTTATGCATATTAAGACCTTAATTTTCATCCACTTTATTATGAGACTCCATGATATTGTGGTATTACAGAAATAATTATTTTTGAAAAAGTAAAATAGATTTCTTCTTCTGTCGCTGTTGGAATTTAACATATTTCAGGTAGCCGTAGCCGTGTTGAAACACCGTATCCCGTGAGATCTCCGACGTTAAGCAACATTGGGCGTGGTCAAGATTTGGATGGGTTGCCACGCGCTGTTGGTGGGGGATAAGGGAATGGAGGACCGAAAAGGAACTGGCCATCCTACCGTACGTAAACTCCAGCTCAGGCACACCTTTGCGGAGGTTCGGACCTGTCTTCGGGCAGAATACACCCTTTCCCTTACCTCAGGTAACTTACTCGAAGAAAACATGTATTTTTATCACAGAATTGTGATTTATTGATCAAATTAGTGAAAATTATTATGAAGTAGACTACAATTATTTTATCACATGATAGTTACCCGAAGTGATAATAAATTACACTACAAGAAAATATAAATATTGTTATGATGATGATAATAATAATAATTGTTTTCATAAAAGTCCTCTTTCGGAAAATGTTCAGATTACTTGACAACACGACTGAATAATCACTACCTGCTGCAGGCTACCTCAGTACCGCCTCGTGAAAATAGCTGTGCGTCTTATCCTTGAATGTACTTCATCAATTTCTGGATACGTACGATTTTATTTTTGTTTACCTTAACTTTTCCTTCTTAGTAAACCCTGATTAAGGCCTAAGAAAATTTCGGTACCGTACTTTATTTATTACGAGGAGAAACAATGATTAACGCAACGTCTTTAATGCTATACGCAGTTACTGTTGCTGGTTTTATTGAATCGTACATGTATCTTTTTAAACAGTGATTCGACGAAACTTTGCTTCTCATTGCGTAATACATCATTGTGTGTTGGTTCTAGAGGCAGAACATTTTTCTTGTAATAACAATTGCCAGGACCAATCTTGTTTGACATAGTTTCTTTCTTGATATGAGTTTTCTCCCTTTATAATACGATGCGGATAGTTCCTTTCAACACAGGGCGATGCGTCTTGAGCAAATTAATAATAGCAATAATTCGTGAAAATACGGAGAAGTGTCAAAAGTGACCTACTTCCTTTTCTCCACCAACCGATTCAGTTGAGAGCTGCGATCATTTTTTGGTCCTTACTCATGACACTATAAAGAGCAGCGACAGAAATTAAGATTATCTCCCGGTTGCCGCTAATTTGCGCATTGGAATCTACTGACAGAGCTCCGCTTTCTAACAAGGAAGGTCAGGCAATTGAGCTCACAACACTGTCGTGAAAATTCATGTGCCATGAATCAACGCATTAATTTCCAGATTGAGAAGGTATATTCGCTTCAGGACTGATATTACGCTGTTAGATATTTCAAGCAATTTCCTCCTACTAATCACTTAATTTAGCCTCAAAGGGAGTGGTTCACAGAGAATTATTTCCAAGATGAAATGCTAGAATATACGTATAATGACAAATGCTTCAAATTCCGTTATAAATGCAAGACACTATTGGCATTCTAGATGGAGCTAGTACCTGGACAATACAAACTGAGCAAACGTTATTATGATATAACTCGGAAAGGGTTTGTTCCTTTCCCTAATTTATTAGGACTTTTATCGTCCTCTATTCGTCCTTGAAAGTGGTAGATATAGTTTTGGAAACCCCTAAATGCGTACCATACTGAGTGTATTAATTTTAAATGTGTGATGAATGCTGTTCACCTGTGTATTAGTATCATTACAAAATACCAACCATTAAATTATTAACCGTGCATTTTAAGTTGAATTTTCTTCTTAAAATTCATTGTGCAGCGAAACGCATGGCTAAGCCCAGTTAATTATAACTATTAACATCACTACATAATGGATGTAAACGTGGAGGGTTGAAATAATAATTCGTCCCTGACTTAAATTTTATCTTAAGTTGAAATCTTGCTGCTTTAAACTCTCCTGCTTTCTCCAGGAGTACGCATAAACAATACCATGAAAACAATATTATTGTTCACGATGGCGTTTTTATTAGACATTTTATACATTCTTTCGTACAGCACCGCTACCCTACGATATTGCGTGGCTAGCAATACACTTGTCAGCCTGTCTTCTTGTAAGATAAACACCAGCTACGTAAGACATCAGAACACGCGATCTGGGATGCAAGCAGGAACTGCCTTTCTCTCTCTGCACCGAAGACCGAAGTAGTCACACTAACTGTGTTTTCTCGTTTCTTATATTAATATTTCTTCTGTCACATCTAAAGAACATGCGAGACAACGCAACAAATACAAAGGTAACTTCCAGCACCGTCTAGCAGTTTATTTCGTAGAAATGTATTTATTTACTTGTAGTAGCCTAGTACTTTGCTACATGTACAAATTGCGATGTGGTTTAGAAAAATACCTACATAATAATAACAAGAAGATGGACTCTGACTTTACTCTTCTACTGCGTCCTTCATAAAGAATGGCGCAAACAGAAATTGGTCCTCAAAATCCACCAACCAATCACTACAGGTGGCGTTAACCTAGCGGCAGATTACCTAGCATTTGTGGAAGACCTAGCAATATTAACCTGAGACATTTCAAGAGTCCAAAATCAGATTGAACTCTTGAAAGAAACTGCGGAAAAAGTCGGTCTGCAGGCAGCTTTTTAAAAGACAGAATACTTGACCTTCAAAATTCAAGCACCAAAATTCTCGGGAACATAATATGGCAAAATTAAGCGAATATCGCAATGTAAGTATCTTGGTGAAACAAGTAAAAAAAAAATGACTCGAAGCGAAAGCCAACGAAATTAGATGCCAAAAAACGGAAACTGCATGTCGAACACTCCAAATCCCACGGCATTTAACGCCCTTGAAAGGGCCTTGGCCTGCCCAGAGACCGCTGCTCAACCCAAAGGCCTGCAGATTACGAGGGGTCGTGTGGGGTGGTCAGCACGCATCTTCTCGGCCGTTATTCTGGGCTTTCGAGACCGGGGCCGCTATCTCACCTTCAGTTAGCTCCTCAATTCTAATCAAGTAGGCTCAGTGGACCTCTAGCCAGCCCTCAGGTCGAGAGAAAATTCCCTGACGTGGCCGGGAATAGAACCCGGGGCCTCCGGGCGAGAGGCAGGCACGCTACGCCTACACCACGGGGCCGGCAAAACTGCATATCGACTAAGCTAAAATATCTCTAACAAACAATGTATCTCCAAGCACACAAAACTGGGACATTACAATCCAGCAGAATATTTTTATGGATCAGAAACCCTAATTATGAATAGGAAAGCATATTGAAAATAATGAGGAAGAAGTAACGCAAAATCATAAGAATAATTCTAGGCCCAAAGCTCGCCGACGGATAATACCGACTCAGAGGCTGACAGGAAATCAAACACTACACAAATAATCAAAGTGATATTAGAAAACACAGGTTAAGAATTCTATGTACACATTAAAAGAATGCACACAGACAGACTTAACAAAACATACTGTCGAATTCTATGAACACATAAGTAAAGGCAAAAGAGGCACAATGAAATGGATTAGCGAAATCAAAACTGATTTGAAGCAGCCAGGAATTACACCAGCAGTGTCCAGAACCGAGTAATCTTCAGATCCAAAATTCACAAATGGCAATTTGACCAAGAAGAATGACCAAAGTAGAAGACTGGAACAACTTGGTCTGAAGACAGAGAGAAAGACCACAGTAAAAGCATAAAATGTTCTGGCCACAAAGGAAGGCAAATGCACGCCACTATGTAGTCTGCCAAGTCGTAAATATAATAATAATAATAATAATAATAATAATAATAATGTAATAATGTTATTTGTTTTAGGTCCCACTAACTACTTTTACGGTGTACAGAGACGCCGAGGTGCCGGAATTTCCTCTTCAACTTGATATTGAGGTGACTAAGTTTTCGTAAAACTTAAACTGACCTCATAATTTTATAACTTAAGAATTTCTCTTCATATAGACACTTCCGTAGTATAGGCTTAGCCTCTGTAACTTAGGGCCCTCATCCCAAATAGGGTTTTAGGTGATTTTCAAGTGTATTTTGAGGAGTGCAAGAGATCGGCTCCCAACACCTTGACATTCGGCCAGTAACTGAACCTTTTCTTTTTCAACCAAGGTCATGTAGGATGGATACGTGTTAAAGTTACCGAGTAGTAACAGTAGTGTCCACTGCTGCTTTTTTGTCAAATGTAGAATGTGCCTTTAAGGGGCATTAACCTGTAAATTTTGGAGAATAGTCTCCTGGAGAACAATTGTTTGGAGCAAAGACCCTCTTTTTGTACTATTGTAAATTCTGGAACTCGGTCCACTTGAGTATTGGTTGAAGAGAGCAGTAGTGCTCTTGTTAAATTGTTGTTGATTTTTCTAATATTGTTACTCAAGCTGAGGAGCTAGACTTTGTTCCTGATTAATTGTTATTTGCTTAGCAAAGTGTAACTTTTAAAATTTGAAAAGTAACAAAAGATCAAAGGAAGAAATATAATCACAAGTATCTAAAGTTTTAAATTAATCTTCTATCTTTTCTATATTCACCCATTCATGCTCGGACATTCTTTCACCTCTGCGTTCCACAGAATTCCAGGAATAATAATAATAATAATAATAATAATAATAATAATAATAATAATAATAATAATAATAATAATAATAATAATAATAATACTTGCTTCACGTCCCACTAAGTACTTTTACGGTGTACGGAGACGCCGAGGTGCCGGAATTTTTTCCCGCAGGATTTCTTTTACGTGCCAGTAAATCTGACGTATTCGATTACCTTCAAATACCACCGGACTGAGCCAGGATCGAACCTGCCAAATTGTGGTCAGAAAGCCAGCGCCTCAACCGTCTGAGGCTGTCAGCCCGGCACACTAAATTTACAAAGATATTTTATGATCATTGAAATGAAATGGCGTATGGCTTTTAGTGCCAGGAGTGTCCGAGGATATGTTTGGCTCGCCATGTGCAGGTCTTTTGATGTGACACCCGTTGGCGACCTGCGCCTCGTGATGAGGGTGAAATGATGACACATACACCAGCGATATTAACCAATGATGGTTAAAATTACCGAACCTGCCGGAAATCGAACCCGGGACCCCTGTGACCAAACGCCACCACGCTAACCATTTAGCCATGCAGCCAGACATATTTCATGATGACTTACAGTTATGATAAAAGACAATAAAATAAATCTATCTTTATCAGAGTATTCCTTGTTGCCCTAGATAATTTACATAGTCTACTGGTTTCTAAATTTGACAGTATTAAAAAATCATATATTTTTTTGATAGTGGCTTTACGTCGCACCAACACAGATAGGTCGTATGGCGAAGATGGGAGAGGAAATGGCTAGGAGTGGGAAGGAAGCGACGTTGGCCTTCATAATGTACAGCCACGGCATTTGTGTGGTGTGAAAAAGGGAAACCACGGAAAACCATCCTCAGGGCTGCCGACAGTGGGATTCGATCCCACTATCTCCCGGATGCAAGCTCACAGCTGCGCGACACTAACCACACGGCCAACTCGCCCGGTGAAATATATTCCTTATGAGATGAAACTCGCCAGTTATTTTACTACAGCCCGAAAACTAAACGAACTGACAAATATGTTTTAATAATTGCCTAGATATTGCCGAAAATGCTACATTCTTTGTATAATATATAAAATGAAGCACAGGTATAACCATATCAGAACCACATTTCGCCGATATTTTTCATTCTCAGTTGTCTATAAATAAAGGAACGGAATATGTAATTCCATATGAATCCGGGCACTACTCAGAGCCGTATGAAGAAGTATGTAATCTTTATTTACAATCCAATTTATGTGATTATTCCAATGAAGGTTTTTCTTTTTTTTTTTGCTAGGGGCTTTACGTCGCTCCGACACAGATAGGTCTTATGGCGACGATGGGATAGGAAAGGCCTAGGAGTTGGAAGGAAGCGGCCGTGGCCTTAATTAAGGTACAGCCCCAGCATTTGCCTGGTGTGAAAATGGGAAACCACGGAAAACCATCTTCAGGGCTGCCGGTAGTGGGATTCGAACCTACTATCTCCCGGATGCAAGCTCACAGCCGCGCGCCTCAACGCGCACGGCCAGTTCGCCCGGTAAGGTTTTTCTTTATTATTATTATATTTTATGGCTTTGTTTGGACCACTCTAGCCAACTTTATACAAAGAATTATTCATTTTCTTGTCAGTCCATCACTTCTTCATTCTCTCCGATCATATCTTATTTCCTTCATCGGAAATCACCCTTCCTATTGTCCGTTTGTTGATTTTGGTTTGCAGACTGGTTTTGTTTTGTTTGTGAGTTCCCTAATTTTGACGGTTTTTGTTTCTTAGGTCTTCCAATGTAATTTGTAGTGTGACCGTTCACAACGTCACTTATGGTATGTCATGATATCCAGGAGATGAAATATGCCGTTTTCCGCGTCATTCTACGATAAAAACTGCCCAAGTCAGAATTTTTCTGCCCGCTCCAGGACTCGAGTTGCAATATCCAGAGTCGCGCGACCCAGCTCTAGTTGCTGGTAATTAGCAGCAAGGCGGTGCAAGAGCGCTTGTACTCGAAACTCTCTCGCTCCCACCGCGAGCGAGATGAAACCATACGCGTTATCACGTGACAAAGAATCTAGGTCACTAACTGAGCCCAGAGAGTAGGTCCAACGTGAAAACTAACATTATACCATGTTTTCCTCGCTCATCCACCACTACCAACTTATCGCGTTCAGCTGTTTTATTTCTGTTAATTTTCATAAATCGCAAAATACCCACTGGATAATTAAGCGCAAACATTCATTTGAATCAGGGAATTTTACGCATAATTATGAGACCGAGAAGTGCTCTACTTAACTGACAGAGAGATAACTGCGCTGTAAACAAGGGCGCGTCTTAATGACTAACAGATGTTGGACTCTAGCCGTGCCAGGGAACACAAGGAATCCCCTGTGCTCGTCATCATTCACCGCCAAAAGCTAAAGGACGCTTTTAAGATTGCTTCAGAACCTACGAAGTTATTTTAATAACAGTCACTCGGTGGAGATGGGAATACAAGAGCTACATTTTGATATCCTGCTCGTTACTGTACGTTGCGTATTAACGGACCAATGTGTGAGAAAGGATTGCATGTTTTCCCCCACCCTCAGCATTCGGGTCTCTAGCGTAGCGCGCCTATATATTCATGAGCTGAGAAGGAGACACCAGCCAGTGCGTTCTTATTGTAATGCCAGTACGGTAGTATTCCGTCGTGGCTTGTGAGTGAGTCGTTTGTGAAGAAATAATCTTGTAATTTGAGTAGTGTAATACAGTGATTCATTAAATTCTGTGAGTATGTGGAAATAATCACCCTCTGAGTGAGATGTTAGCGTGTACAGTGTGCCGCAAATTAATAAATAGGAACGGTACGAAACCGTAATAACTGATGCCCGTGTGTAAAAAAAGGTCGTACATCAAGCCTCCTATGTGTCTAAGTGAATACGGCTCAGTTAACATATATAGTGACGTACTTAGCGAAGTGGGTGGAGCGTACGTGCTTGATATCAATATGAATTACCAAGAAAGTCAGCGAACAGCTCAGTTAGACCTAATTGAGGACAGCGCCACGTTAAAATAACCCGCAGTACAGTGAGAGCTCGACTTACGGCTAAGTGCATTAGAACAGGCCTGAACAAGTGTCATGAATACGAGAATGCTAATACATTAGTGGACTAACCACTGTCGTTTCTAGGGAAACTAGTGAAATTTCTGGGCCTATAATCGCTGCCTACAAGAATAATAGATAAATGAGAAGGGATTAATGTCGGGCTTCTGGGACATTACCGACATTAGGTTGGAAAGCTCGTGCTATTGAGCAAATCCAACCATATGTTCAAATTGTGGTGTGTGATAAACTAACGTATTCACTTGAGATCATTTCCCCTCATTTACATGTCTACGTGAACGCCGGAGTGAACGCCGACGCCCATCTGAATGCCAGAATTTTGCCTGCATATTAGAGAGAACCAGACGCATAGCTGTCTTCGCCTGGTGTAGCAGAGAACGTCGAGAACGTCATACCAGATCAAGCCGTCATGTTCGTGACCTGCCAGGAAGTCATCATGGGTCTTCACATCACCGATGACGTGATGCAAGCAGTCTAAAATCCATGGAGTGCCTCCCTGTAATGCTGTGAACGTGGTATCCAGAAGGCTGAGTACATTTCCAATTATTTATATCTTTGAAGGTCGTGTCCCATTGTAAATATGTAAATTTTTCACTTAGATGTAACGTAGATTGCAAGCACGCCATTTCAGAGGGATAATAATTATAATTTCATTTTTATCTGGGTTTTTATAGAATACTTTCTTCATGGTTTGGGAACGACCATATTTCACTACCATTTTTTTTTACAAGGGTTTGATAATGCATGACGTAAGTTTAAGGACCTCAGATTAATTATGTGTGAAGTACTGTCAAGTAAAGGGGCTTAAATAATTCTACGTAAACGACTCCAGTTATCATCCTTCTACAGCCAATAGGAGTCCTCAAAGATATCTCAGTAACTGATTTTTTTTTTGTACTTCACAAGCTCTTAGGAAATCCTCCTTACTAGAAATTAAAACTGCTGGAACAACGAATGGAGCATGAGATTGGGGTATATATCTTACATCGCTAATTAGTTCGCGAATACGCAAGTTAACTTGAACTCTGATGGCAGGAGATCATCAATAAATCTGCATCGTAGTCAATGTACCGAGAGGAGAAATGAAATGGGTGAACAGGCGGTAGCCATAAGATATAGTGTGAAATGAGAATGTTAAGTTCCCTCGGAACTCTTTAGTAATGTACACGAAGTGGATTTCGTGATGTGAACATGTTGATTAGGCCTGATATAGGGCCGTGATTTATGTGATGCCATTTGTGGCTAGTATTGAAAGAAGTGAATAGATTATTTGCCGTGGAGCCATTGCCCGAGAAGGCTAGTAGACCGCTCGTTGGAAGGGTGTCACGGATAGCTCCCAGCTGGAGTTTTATGAGCCCCTTTAAACGGGGGAGTGAAGGCGTTTTTCTTCAGTGAAATAGAACAGAGACAAGTAGTGAGTTTCTTTCCTTTTCGGTACAAAGATTACGCGTGTTAATTTAAAAAGAGCCAACGTCGCAGAGATTCCAAATGAGCATTAAATGAAGGACCCCTCCAATTTATTTCTTTAATTATCCACAGCGTATAGGGAATTCCAGGTCGGATATACCCCGTCTCAGAAGGTCCTGAGTTCATCGCAGGAGACAGTAGAGCCTCCTGTCACAAGCGGCAGGTGAAATAAGACCACCTGCGGCCCATCGTGTGTATGTGAAATGTATATATTCTTGTCCATTGGTTGCAGGTAGTGCCATAATACTTTGTTTATGATGTCTGGTACTGAAGTCGCTAAATGCTTGTCCATAGGTAACATCGTTGTGTAAATAATGTCCTGATATATGTGTTGATAAAAATCCTAATGAAATGGGCGTGTTTGTCATACTGCATATTTGGCAACGTATAACTTAAAGTACTGTTGTAACGCGACTTTCAAAGGGTTGGGAGTGTAAATTGCCTATTTCAGTTCATACGATACTAGCAAACTTATATCATAATTTGATGCAAGTTGAATATATTAATTTTCGACAAACAAACAGAATTACAGCTGGATATGCCTATGTTGAATAGATGTGTGTGTAAAGTGATTAGTGTAAGTGTAAAGTGAAATAATTAGAGAGAAAACGCCTCTCTAAGTCTGAGGTACCGGTAGTGTAATAGTTCGAGAGGGAGCGCCTTCTTAATTTTGAATATTTAAACGTATAATGAAGTGTAGAAAAGACTACCGAACATTTAAACGTTAAGATCACCCAAGTTAATATATGTAAAGTGTTTGCACGGCATACCCATGTAAATAATGTGTTTCACTAGTATAAGTAAAAATTTATTATACAAGATATTGTCTTTCTTCTCATTAGTAATGAAATGGTATTCCTCTCATAATTAACTTTTCCCCCTACTATAGAGACTATTACTAAAGGACTTACCGCCCCATCGGACAGTCCACAGACCCGAAAATGCGATACCGACTCGGCTAGCGAATTATTCTAGTAGGGGAGGGTGAGGCTTCGACAAACCGGGCTGAGTTCGAAGCTCACCGATGGTGCTCTATTCTAACGTCATATTTATGAACAATGGTAACTGGTTCATGTACTGATGCCTTGGAAAGGTTACATAATTGGCGCCCCGTAACGTGTGGCCTTATTGTTGTTTGGGGCGAGTTACATATTGTTCTCGCGACGCATAATTTAGCGTCCCGTTGTTGGGGCAAGTTTGTAAAGCCCTACGGCACCATAAATATTGATATAGCCAATATTAAGGCACAAGTTCGAATACCACTACTATAAAAGGAGTACCTAAGGTAGTAGGATTATCAAATTGATTCGGTTAGAACTGAACGAATGGAAACACCAAATTTTACCCGTATATTAAATTTGCTAGAAGAGAGGAATACAAAATAGAATCAGAGCGTGTGAACGTGATAGTTAATATGGATAATGTGTCGGATGGAGTGCGTAAGCCGCTACCATAGACAGTGACGTCACGCGCAACGATATTTGAATGAGTGACTGGAATAAATTAAATCCGACGGATGTAGGGAGAAGAATGAAGAGATCGTGTACCAGATTAAGTGGAAATATACACGATGGTCACTCAGAAATATGGCGGACCTGAAAAAAAGTTATGGAGTTGTGTAACTTCAGGGGAGCAATAAAATGACCTTCCCATTGTGAGGATAAAATGACTGGACTGAGTTCTTCAAATTCTTCTGGTCACAGGTTCATGCCGAAGGCGATGCGTTTGTAGCAGGCCTTGGTAGTTTAGGGGATTCATCCAATGTAAACAGGGTAGATATCGCGGACAAGAGTGGAAGCCTCATCACTCTTAATTTTTTTATCTCAAATGAACAGTGCAATGTTGTCAGTTCGAGACGGGGAATTGTCTGCTAAAGCATCTTCCAAATCTCGAGGCTGAAAACATCCAATGTTTATTAAGTGCATCACATTCCTGGCACACGTAAAGTACCGAGCCCATTTAGGTCGCGGATTTAGGTAATATTTATTTTTAAAAAGGGCTACATAAATTTAATTATAAAAAAACAATATGTCGGGATAATGTTATGAATTACGTAGGAAAATACTAGGGAAACACAAGTAATTATTAGGAGGTGTGACGCAGCTGTTTTGAAGCTAATTTTGGCGTAAAACGACTTGGTCATTTTCAAAAATTGCACACCTTCCTAAGTTTAGGAAACTGAATCGTATGAACTGAAATACCACGAGCAGCTTAATTCAGGGGGGCACACATTTCTCAAGAAGTGAAGTATTATGGATGTGGAAGGTATTAAACAGTTGATGGCCGCCTTACTGGCCGAACAAAGTGAGAAGCAGGCAGAGCTTTTCAGGGAACAGAGTGCGAAGTTTGATGAGCGTCTTGCGAAATTGGAACAGGCTAATGCGGACAATAGTGAAAGACAGGCAGGACTCTTAAAGGAGCAGTTAAAGGCTGATAGTGATAGGCAGGCAGAACTATTAAATAAACTAGGACAGGCAACCACTCAAATTGAAGAACGTTTAGACCAGCACAATAGTCGAGTAGGTCAGCTCACTGCACGGTTAGACGGATACGAGGCGTCGTGTAAAGCCCAAGCTGCGGAGCTCAAAGAACATGTTAACTCTCGCATTGATGACGTGACGACACGCATAGATTCCCTCGCGTTGAAGCTAGAGCAAACCAGTCGCCGTCTGGATGAGCGTACAGCCGAAATAGAAATAAAAATGACAGCTCAGGAAAGCAAAATGGAAGAAATGGAATCGAAGGTTAACGCCAGCACGGAAGCCATGATAGACCTACAAACAAGATTTGAGGATCTGTCTTTAAGGACTGAAGAAATGGAAGGACAAATAACGCAGGTTCGGGACGGCACAGAGACTAAATGCAAGGAATATATTGATCAGCACATGGATCGGGCGAAGAATGAATTGAACGTTACCGCCGAGGGAAAACAACGGGAAACGCAGGGAAAGGTCCAGGAGTTGAAGGACAAAATTGATAAATTTGAACTGAAGGCTCATAAAGCTACCATTAAATTAGACGTCCACGAGAGGCTAATCTTGGAACTCCAAGAAGAAGTAGAGAACCTCAAGACGCAAGAATCTCGAGGAGACGACCTGTTGAAGTCCATCTTCAACAAGTCCGATAAGAAGGACCAGGAACCGCCAGGAACGCACAACGAATCTGACTTGACGGGAAAATCAGTTCCAACCCATGAGAACAATCAAACTCGCTTTATGTCAGGACGTAGCTCAACACCACAGGATCTTGGTTCGATCCCTTTTTACAACCTTTTGCGTTTCAGCCATGATGAACCTAAGAAATTCGGGTCCAATGCCCATATGACACCGAAAGGGTTCTTAAATGAGATGGACCAATATTTTTCCGACCACAATGTCCCCGCAGATAGGCGCCTACGGATAGTTGAAAGATATCTCGCAGACCAGCCGTTGATATGGTTCAAGGCATTTAAATACTGCTTTGACGGATACGAAGAATTCCGGCGTAGGTTTTTAGAGAAATACTGGGGGATCGAGACACAGCAAGGGTTACGTCTCGAGCTGTACTCACGGCGATACTCGGCAACTGGACAAACGAGGTTTTGTGAGTACTTCGTCCATCAGCTTCTTCGCATGGAAGAGTTAGACAGCCCACCTTCCGAGTTAGAGCTGATATCAGCGATCGGGAAGCAACTTCCGCCGGAAGTCCAAAAGATTCTCATTTCTGCCAATGTTAAGACCGCAGTAGAAGCCGAGCACATTTTGCGCCAGTAGGACCAGACAACAAGTGGAGGTCATGTGAGACAGAGACACCACGAGACGGTGCACACGATAGACGTGAAATCAGAAGGAGGATCACCGAAACGTCGAAATCAGGGCACGAGTACCGAAGAGAGAAGGGAAACCTACTCAACGTCGAGGGATGGTGATAGAAATCCTCCGAGATGGAGTGAGCCGAGAGATAGACGCCGTGAAGAGTGGAATTCCAGGAGTTATGACTACCAAAGACGACCTGAACGGAGAAATAGGTTTAGGTATAGTCAGGTCGACCATTGTAGAAGGCCATACGGTAGATGGAGAGGAGAGAGTAGACGGTCATGGGATAGACCGAGGAATATGGACAACCAGATACGGGATCGACAGGCGGAATCGAAGAGGTACGTCGAACAACTCCGAAACCAGCCCGCAAGAACGGACAAATGGCAAAGGCCTATCCAAGAGATGGCCTCATCTGAGGAAGTCACAGGAGCTGAGAGTATCGAATTTCAAGCTCAAAGGGAACAAGACCGAGGAAACCGGCTGAACCCTCATGCGTCAGAATACTTCGCAGGGGGCGGAGCTGTTAAAAAAAAGCAGAACTAGGTAGCGAGGAGATAGTTTCTCCAAACATTAGCAACCATCGAGACGATTCAGACTTAGTCATTGTCACGATTGACTCATGGGAAATTCAACCCGAAGATTTGTTAGAGGATCCAAGTCCATGTTGTAAAAAGATTATCCGAGAACTTCCGGTAATTTATATTCGTGTCCAAGAGTTACGCGTACGCTGTCTAATAGACACAGGAGCTAGTGTCAGTGTAGTTTCAAGAACGTTTGTACGTGAAATACAGTCAAAATTCAAAATTCCGACTTTACCCGTTTCCAAGGTGAAGGTGCGAGGCATCATTCCGGATCGCACGGCAGTATGTGACACGCAAGTGTATTTGGATTTACAAATAGGCAACGCCACACTCGCACATCCATTTCTGGTCATGGACCGAATGGAATACAACGTTATCCTGGGATCTGACTTTTTACGTGAATATAAGGCAGTCGTCGACATGGATCAAAACCATGTTAAGTTGTACATAAATATGATTCAAGAGAACGTGAAACTGAATGATAAACCAGAGACCATGGACGGAGAACGGATATGGACGACCCAGTTGTCACAAGATACAGCGGAAGACTACCATGAATTCTTGAATTGGGACGAACAGAAAGTTGAAGAAATTAGAAAACAATTCGACGAGATGGTTGCTAATCTGGAGAAAGTGGAAGAAGCAGAACCGAAGTTTGAGGATATTGTACAGGTCAAATTGAGCGAGGCGAAGATTGATGACGAGAGCAAGTGTAAATTGAAGGAAATTTTGGAAACTTATCGGGATGTTTTTGGATCTCAACCAGGGAAGATCCTAAATTTCAAATATAACATGGTTGTAACTAGTTGGGAACCATTTAAGAAAAACCCCTACCCTGTACCAGAGAAGCACTATCCTAAGGTGCGTGAGATCATCAAGGAGATGGAAGACAATGACATCATTTCAAAGGCTCCAACACCGTTTCTAAATCCATTGGTCATTGTTGCCAAACCAAACGGATCTCTGAGGGTTTGCTTAGACGCCCGAGCAATTAACGAGAGCCTCGTGCCGGAATACGACCGTGCGCCGAATATCAAGGAGCTCCTAAAGAAATTTCAGCATATGCAGTTCTTTTCCAGTGTAGACTTGCGAGCATCCTACCATCATGTAGAGCTGTCAGCCGAGTGAAAGGTCTTGACTGGTTTTCTGTTTGACCAGCAGACATACGTTTACAACCGTCTCCCGTTCGGACTCAAGAACGCTGGGTCAGCCCTCATCCGAGCACTTGATCGCAACTTAAGTGATAAGGTGAAGAAAATCACAGTCCAATATGTAGACGACATCTTGATAGCTACGCAAACTTTGGAAGAACACATGGAACATTTGCGTCTCGTTTTGGAAGATTTAGGCCGAAACAATTTCAAAATTAACCTTGAAAAATCCCATTTTTGTCAGCGCAGTATCCTCTTTCTAGGGCATGTCATTGATGCCGAGGGTATCCCTCCAAATCCTGTGAAAATCAAGGCGATTCAGAACTTCCCGAAGCCAACCAGAGTGAAGCACGTTAGGCAGTTCTTAGGCTTATGCGGATTCTTTGCGGATCACTGTCCGTCATATACCACCACGGTTGCTCCCTTGCAAGAGCTATTAAAGAAAAACAACCGATGGAAGTGGGATACAGCTTGTGAGGAAGCTTTCCGTAAGACTAAGGATCTGATGAGTAACAGCGTTAAATTAGGATATCCTGATTATAGCCAGAAGTTTATAATACAGACGGATGCGTCCATGATTGGTGTCGGCGCAGTGTTATATCAGGAGAAGGAAACTGAGCCACGAATAAATTACTTGGCCTTCATGAGCCGCAAGCTACGCGGACATGAGCAAAATTACACTGTTACCGAATTGGAGATGCTTGCGATCGTAACTGCACTGAATCACTGGCGCAAATACATCTATGGTTTTCCCATTTTATTACGAACGGACCATCGAGCTTTAACATTTGTACTCAAATCCACCATGGCCTCTGAAAGGGTAAATCGTTGGACCTTATTCGTTCAACAGTTTGATCTGGAGATAGAACATTGCGCGGGCAAAGAAAATATCATTGCAGACGCCCTTAGCAGAAATCCTGATCCCGAGGGCGAAGCCATACATCATCTACAGCTAGTTGAGGAAGATCGAGAGACCTTGGATCGACTCAGACAAATTCCTGAAGAACAAGGAAGTTGGCCGGAGACCCGTCGAATGATTCAGTTTCTGCGGAAACAGTTGCAACCAGGAACGCCAGAATATCAAGACGCTGAGAGACATGCGCAAAACTATAACTACATTAATGGGATCTTGTACAAATATGTGGATGATGCGCATACTCGTCTTAGAGTGGTCGTTCCACCCGCTCTCCAGGTTGACTTAATATGGCTGACGCATCACTCCATAGGACACGCTGGTGTAGACAAAGTCATGGCGACGCTTAGAGAAACCTTTACATGGCCGCGAATGAGGAGGATGACTCGTACAGTTTTAATGACTTGTGACATCTGTCAACGTATTAAGCCCAACGCGTACTTACTCAAACAACCACCGAAGCCATTGATTCCTGAGAAGCCCCGTGAACTGTTTTCCATGGACTTCTATGGTCCGCATCCAAAGGCGACCAGGGGGCTCCAATTCATTTTGGTGTGCATGGACGTCTTCAGCAAATATGTTATGCTGTGTCCAGTACAGAAAGCGAATACGCGTACCGTTGTCAACCAGATAAGGAATAAGATCATTCCCAAGATGGGCAAACCCGATAAACTTTTAACCGATCACGGATCGCAGTTCACATCAGCCGCGTTCCGTAGAGACATGGAACAGATGGCAATTCAACACCTCATGAGTTCGATTCGACATCCAGAATCGAATCCGTCTGAAAGGATTATGAGGGAGATCGGAAAATTTTGCAGAATCTATTGCCCGAGACAGCATTGGCGGTGGGTAGATGTTGTTCCAACCATCATGGAATGCATAAACTCAACCGTACACGAATCGACAGGGCAGATTCCTAGCGTCGTGCACTTCAACGAACATCCCGAGAGACCATGGAAAGATGTCGTGCCATGCCCAGAAGATCCAAGACCATCAGTAGAGTTGAGGGTGAGAGATACGTTGGAATCTCTGAAGAAACAGGCAGAGAAGCGGTTACGACGATTGCGACGCAAACGATTCCACAGACCTCTACGTGTGGGAGAACTTGTATTGGTCAAACGTCCCGCAACTTCGGATCCACCACGGAAATTTTACCACAAATTTGCAGAGCTGTATATTGGGCCTTATCGAATAATTCAAAATTTAGAAAATAACGCGTACAAGGTACAATCCATGGATGGGACAACTGAGGCTATCTATAACGCCTCAAATCTGAAATTATACCATGTGCCAGGACAATTACCGGAGGAGAATCCAAACGATCCAGATGACCTAGAAGATGAAGGACAACCTCCAGAAGAAGACGAGGACGACGACGGAGTGGACGTCGCAGATGAAGAGGATCCTGAAGAAGAAATGGATGTAGTAAACTACATGGAACTAGAAGATCACCATGGGATGGATGACAACATTGGCGAGTCGGGAGATGAAGATTGTCTAGCATGCACGGAAAGACGAGATATCATGACCCAAGAATACTTGCATATCCTTATGTCCAGATACGCTCTAAGACAAGAAAATGCTATCCTACGATACACTCACATTTAATAACACGAGAACCATGTGATTGGTAAGAAAAATCCCTACCCGTGATTTTTCTTATTTTAAGCAGGGGAGGGATGTGACCGTTCACAACGTCACTTATGGTATGTCATGATATCCAGGAGATGAAATATGCCGTTTTCCGCGTCATTCTACGATAAAAACTGCCCAAGTCAGAATTTTTCTGCCCGCTCCAGGACTCGAGTTGCAATATCCAGAGTCGCGCGACCCAGCTCTAGTTGCTGGTAATTAGCAGCAAGGCGGTGCAAGAGCGCTTGTACTCGAAACTCTCTCGCTCCCACCGCGAGCGAGATGAAACCATACGCGTTATCACGTGACAAAGAATCTAGGTCACTAACTGAGCCCAGAGAGTAGGTCCAACGTGAAAACTAACATTATACCATGTTTTCCTCGCTCATCCACCACTACCAACTTATCGCGTTCAGCTGTTTTATTTCTGTTAATTTTCATAAATCGCAAAATACCCACTGGATAATTAAGCGCAAACATTCATTTGAATCAGGGAATTTTACGCATAATTATGAGACCGAGAAGTGCTCTACTTAACTGACAGAGAGATAACTGCGCTGTAAACAAGGGCGCGTCTTAATGACTAACAGATGTTGGACTCTAGCCGTGCCAGGGAACACAAGGAATCCCCTGTGCTCGTCATCATTCACCGCCAAAAGCTAAAGGACGCTTTTAAGATTGCTTCAGAACCTACGAAGTTATTTTAATAACAGTCACTCGGTGGAGATGGGAATACAAGAGCTACATTTTGATATCCTGCTCGTTACTGTACGTTGCGTATTAACGGACCAATGTGTGAGAAAGGATTGCATGTTTTCCCCCACCCTCAGCATTCGGGTCTCTAGCGTAGCGCGCCTATATATTCATGAGCTGAGAAGGAGACACCAGCCAGTGCGTTCTTATTGTAATGCCAGTACGGTAGTATTCCGTCGTGGCTTGTGAGTGAGTCGTTTGTGAAGAAATAATCTTGTAATTTGAATAGTGTAATACAGTGATTCATTAAATTCTGTGAGTATGTGGAAATAATCACCCTCTGAGTGAGATGTTAGCGTGTACAGTGTGCCGCAAATTAATAAATAGGAACGGTACGAAACCGTAATAACTGATGCCCGTGTGTAAAAAAAGGTCGTACATCAAGCCTCCTATGTGTCTAAGTGAATACGGCTCAGTTAACATATATAGTGACGTACTTAGCGAAGTGGGTGGAGCGTACGTGCTTGATATCAATATGAATTACCAAGAAAGTCAGCGAACAGCTCAGTTAGACCTAATTGAGGACAGCGCCACGTTAAAATAACCCGCAGTACAGTGAGAGCTCGACTTACGGCTAAGTGCATTAGAACAGGCCTGAACAAGTGTCATGAATACGAGAATGCTAATACATTAGTGGACTAACCACTGTCGTTTCTAGGGAAACTAGTGAAATTTCTGGGCCTATAATCGCTGCCTACAAGAATAATAGATAAATGAGAAGGGATTAATGTCGGGCTTCTGGGACATTACCGACATTAGGTTGGAAAGCTCGTGCTATTGAGCAAATCCAACCATATGTTCAAATTGTGGTGTGTGATAAACTAACGTATTCACTTGAGATCATTTCCCCTCATTTACATGTCTACGTGAACGCCGGAGTGAACGCCGACGCCCATCTGAATGCCAGAATTTTGCCTGCATATTAGAGAGAACCAGACGCATAGCTGTCTTCGCCTGGTGTAGCAGAGAACGTCGAGAACGTCATACCAGATCAAGCCGTCATGTTCGTGACCTGCCAGGAAGTCATCATGGGTCTTCACATCACCGATGACGTGATGCAAGCAGTCTAAAATCCATGGAGTGCCTCCCTGTAATGCTGTGAACGTGGTATCCAGAAGGCTGAGTACATTTCCAATTATTTATATCTTTGAAGGTCGTGTCCCATTGTAAATATGTAAATTTTTCACTTAGATGTAACGTAGATTGCAAGCACGCCATTTCAGAGGGATAATAATTATAATTTCATTTTTATCTGGGTTTTTATAGAATACTTTCTTCATGGTTTGGGAACGACCATATTTCACTACCATTTTTTTTTACAAGGGTTTGATAATGCATGACGTAAGTTTAAGGACCTCAGATTAATTATGTGTGAAGTACTGTCAAGTAAAGGGGCTTAAATAATTCTACGTAAACGACTCCAGTTATCATCCTTCTACAGCCAATAGGAGTCCTCAAAGATATCTCAGTAACTGATTTTTTTTTGTACTTCACAAGCTCTGAGGAAATCCTCCTTACTAGAAATTAAAACTGCTGGAACAACGAATGGAGCATGAGATTGGGGTATATATCTTACATCGCTAATTAGTTCGCGAATACGCAAGTTAACTTGAACTCTGATGGCAGGAGATCATCAATAAATCTGCATCGTAGTCAATGTACCGAGAGGAGAAATGAAATGGGTGAACAGGCGGTAGCCATAAGATATAGTGTGAAATGAGAATGTTAAGTTCCCTCGGAACTCTTTAGTAATGTACACGAAGTGGATTTCGTGATGTGAACATGTTGATTAGGCCTGATATAGGGCCGTGATTTATGTGATGCCATTTGTGGCTAGTATTGAAAGAAGTGAATAGATTATTTGCCGTGGAGCCATTGCCCGAGAAGGCTAGTAGACCGCTCGTTGGAAGGGTGTCACGGATAGCTCCCAGCTGGAGTTTTATGAGCCCCTTTAAACGGGGGAGTGAAGGCGTTTTTCTTCAGTGAAATAGAACAGAGACAAGTAGTGAGTTTCTTTCCTTTTCGGTACAAAGATTACGCGTGTTAATTTAAAAAGAGCCAACGTCGCAGAGATTCCAAATGAGCATTAAATGAAGGACCCCTCCAATTTATTTCTTTAATTATCCACAGCGTATAGGGAATTCCAGGTCGGATATACCCCGTCTCAGAAGGTCCTGAGTTCATCGCAGGAGACAGTAGAGCCTCCTGTCACAAGCGGCAGGTGAAATAAGACCACCTGCGGCCCATCGTGTGTATGTGAAATGTATATATTCTTGTCCATTGGTTGCAGGTAGTGCCATAATACTTTGTTTATGATGTCTGGTACTGAAGTCGCTAAATGCTTGTCCATAGGTAACATCGTTGTGTAAATAATGTCCTGATATATGTGTTGATAAAAATCCTAATGAAATGGGCGTGTTTGTCATACTGCATATTTGGCAACGTATAACTTAAAGTACTGTTGTAACGCGACTTTCAAAGGGTTGGGAGTGTAAATTGCCTATTTCAGTTCATACGATACTAGCAAACTTATATCATAATTTGATGCAAGTTGAATATATTAATTTTCGACAAACAAACAGAATTACAGCTGGATATGCCTATGTTGAATAGATGTGTGTGTAAAGTGATTAGTGTAAGTGTAAAGTGAAATAATTAGAGAGAAAACGCCTCTCTAAGTCTGAGGTACCGGTAGTGTAATAGTTCGAGAGGGAGCGCCTTCTTAATTTTGAATATTTAAACGTATAATGAAGTGTAGAAAAGACTACCGAACATTTAAACGTTAAGATCACCCAAGTTAATATATGTAAAGTGTTTGCACGGCATACCCATGTAAATAATGTGTTTCACTAGTATAAGTAAAAATTTATTATACAAGATATTGTCTTTCTTCTCATTAGTAATGAAATGGTATTCCTCTCATAATTAACTTTTCCCCCTACTATAGAGACTATTACTAAAGGACTTACCGCCCCATCGGACAGTCCACAGACCCGAAAATGCGATACCGACTCGGCTAGCGAATTATTCTAGTAGGGGAGGGTGAGGCTTCGACAAACCGGGCTGAGTTCGAAGCTCACCGATGGTGCTCTATTCTAACGTCATATTTATGAACAATGGTAACTGGTTCATGTACTGATGCCTTGGAAAGGTTACAGTAGTTCATCCATATCTTTCTTCATTTCTGTAATCCACTTAATGTTGCACTTTTTTAAATGCTATTTCTTCGGGGAGTCGACCTAGAAAGATCTTTTGCCCCTACTGGCACCATATGTGAGGAACCTGCATGTATTTTGTAAATGGCGGAAGTGAAAAGTGTTGAATGTGAGGAAAGGAACGTTAAGGACGACACAAACACTCAGTCCCCAGGCCAGGGATATTAATCATTTACAATTAAAAAACCCCGACCCGACCGGGAATCGAACCTGGGGCCGCCGGGTGACAGGCGGACGCGTTGCCCCCTACACTGCGAAATGTTGCACTTACTATTCCATACTTTTTCTATTGTCCTCCTGATGATATTGTTCTCTGGTGTCCTGATCAGATGTCCAAAAAATGAAATGCGTTTCTTCCTGATTGTGCTCATTACTGGTTCTATTTCCTTGTAGACTTTTCTTTATATTAACACCTAGGTGCATGCAGTGATCGTCATGTGTTACTGTCACCCCATCAACACAATAATAAAAACTCAGAGGACTTCATTCATAAAAGTTAATTTGAATGGTTTGTACGTCTAGGGTCCGCCTCTGTGGTGTAGTGGTTAGCGAGATTAGCTGCCACCCCCGGAGGCCCGGGTTCGATTCCCGGCTCTGCCACGAAATTTAAAAAGTGGTACGAGGGCTGGAACGGGGTCCACTCAGCCTCGGGAGGTCAACTGAGTAGAGGTGGGTTCGATTCCCACCTCAGCCATCCTGGAAGTGGTTTTCCGTGGTTTCCCCACTTCTCCTCCAGGCGAATGCTGGGATGGTACCTAACTTAAGGCCACGGCCGCTTCCTTCCCTCCTCCTTGCCTATCCCTTCCAATCTTCCCATCCCTTCACAAGGCCCCTGTTCAGCATAGCAGGTGAGGCCGCCTGGGCGAGGTACTGGTCATACTCCCCAGTTGTATCCCCCGACCAAGAGTCTGAAGCTCCAGGACACTGCCCTTGAGGCGGTAGAGGTGGGATCCCTCGCTAAGTCCGAGGGAAAAACCAAACCTGGAGGGTAAACAGATGATGATGATGTTGATGATGTACGTCTAGGGGACCGCTAGTGTAATCTAATTAACTTTTAGTCCATTTTATACAGTAGGAATTTTGCCTTCGTAGCTCAATTAAAAGGATCAGATCTGCAAACGTTGTCAGTTGAGGAGGACTGAGACAGGTTTATTTATACGTACTACAGTAAGTTACCCGACCGATATCATAGACCACGCTTCTCGTAATGTAATAGAAAATGGATGTGATGTAGTTTACATAATCCCTACATGTATATTCAGCTTGTTCCGTACCACGTCGTACTAGCTGCATGCTTCTCAGAAATGTAGCCACTTCGCAAAGCCACTCACTACCCCGTGGTCTATCGCACCATGGGGTCTATGGACGTGATGTCATAAAATGAAGAGTGAACACATATTTTCTTTCCCTATTCCCTTCCTCCTACACGCGATATATCATTCTGTCCACGGTACAGTGTCATACAACACAGACATTCTTCTCCGTCGCGGAACAAAACGCTACGAACGTTGCGAGGGTACAGGAGTAGAAAGACAAGGCTGTCTTTGAATTCTTACTTGACAGACGATCTGAGAAAACAATATGTTAGCACTCTGTTTTCTTTTTTTCAACCAAGAAAATTAAGTAACAGGTGAACCAGTAGCCCCTTTTGGAACATTTGCAATCCTGAAGTACACGCTCGTCGATATGGTCGATATTCCTCTGCTTGGCTTCCGTAAGTTAAGAAACTCACTGCGAACACACTGGGCTCTATTGAACTTTCACACTAACAGAACAAGACCGTTCCAACAATATGACATTATTTCAAACAATTGTCTTACACACTAGCGTGCAGAAAATGTGGTCAATAGAGGAAAGACGATTGAGGTTGGTCGCGTAATGGATTGTCTAACAGGCTCGCCGTGGGCTCCCGCAAGGTTGATGTTCAATTGTTTAATATCATGCCAGATTATTTCATAAAATGAACTTAATGACGGGCATCTAACATCTGTTATAACCGGAAATTTCTGTAAACGATTTAATGTTGCTGACGTTATATTGGGTTTTATATTCAAGAAAACTGTTAGTGTGCCCCTCCCCCTCCCCCTGTAAAAGATCCTGTGGGCGCCCATGCGCCTCGCCCTCTCCAGTGTCTACTACCTTTATCCTCTTGGCTTGTTCTCGATTCTCAGATTTACTTCAAGCTAGTCACAGAGGGAAGCAATAAAGACTGGGTGGAGACAAGTTTTAGGAAAAACTTGATACAAATAACCGTGGCATGTGCAGAAACGAACAATCGTGCACCTGCACCACAGGCAAATTTAACAGACACCACAATGAAGATTGAATTTTCACGACCGCATTGTAAACGAAACCGACTGTCAACCTATTAGGTCGTGTTACGTACATTTAGTACGAGCTGAAGAGATGTTAAGTACAGAACAAAAATGCACAACCGGACACCAGTGGGATCCGAACCCACAACCTCCCGATTTCGCATCGGTTGTTCTACCAATTGAGCTATGGTGGCCATACACCATTTCTTTCTTTGTGTATTATTACATGTATGTGATATTTAGGTCTTCTATCAGGTTTTATCCAGTGAAGTTCTTGATATGAAGTAGTTATAAACCCGAGCGGGTGACTGCGTGGTTTGGATCAGATAGCTGTCAGCTTGCATTCGGTAGATATGTTTGCTTGTTCAGTATTCAGCCCTAAGGCAAGTTGGAACATCAACAGCTCCACCATCACTTGTCATAGATTACCTAGGCATCACATAAGAGGCGTACTAGGGAAATGAGGAGTGAGGTAGTTTCCCGTTGCTTTCCTCACCGAGCCAGAAGTTGCTATTAAATATCAGTCTGCCAAGCCCACTGAAATGCATGCACCAACCGACCTTATGAGTAAAATTTTCACACCATTCATAGCAGGGACTGGCTGCATAAGGAATGGCAATACTAGCATCGGTCATACCTCAGTCACTTTCATATTGTCAAAGCCAAGGATAAGACAAAGACAGATCTATGAAAGTGACAAAATTGATCTAGCCTATACCAGAAGCGTTGTGCACTGAAAATATTAGGTCCCACCAGCAAAAGCATATTGGGTAGATAGTGGGTTCAAACCCCAGTGTCGGTAGTCCTGAAGATAATTTTCCGTGGTTTTCCATTTTTGTACCAGAAAAAAGCTCAGGATGTACACTATGAAGGCTAAGGTCGCTTCCTTCCCACTCGTAACCTTTTCCTGTCCAATCGTCACCATAAGACCTATCGTTATCGGTGCGACTTAATGAAAAGGAAAGGGAGTTAAATGCACATCAACGCTCAAGTTAAAACGCTTATGGTCAGCAGTGGACTGAACGATGTGGCATGCTCTTCTCTAGTATCTCCGTTTTGCCCTGAACCAAGAACATCCAACCCCAAGTCGTTCAGTTTGCGATGCTGAATGTTCTGGTTGGAGCGGTTCGAATGTTTGTGGGAACTATAGTAGAACCGAGTGTAACCCGCCCCTCTCCGCACCACAAGTCATATTTATTTGGAACGAGTTACTTCCGGAAGAAAAGGTACTTTTTTCAATCTACGACAATGAACACCTTAATCTAACAAACGATGGAGCTTTAGTTCTTGCTAAGTGATTGTGTATAGGATGATGTGCAATCAAAGCTTAAAATAATAATAATAATAATAATAATAATAATAATAATAATAATAATAATAATAAATTATAAATTAATAAATTATAATTATTATTAAATAGAGAGAATGGAACCGGTAGATTCCACGGGTAAGACTGGGCTGGGGTATTTAATTCGCGATCAATGAGTGTAGCACAAAAGGGGGAAATCCTCCTGTATCCTCCCTATCGGTCATAAAACTCGTTCCACTCATAACTTCCTCAATAAAAGACAGGAGTTTCGAGCTGAAAGCCACTTTCTCAATCTCTGTTCTGGCTCAAATTCTGTTGTTAAATGCGACCCTCTCCTAATGAGTGTAGAAAAAGCTCCCTCTCGCTTATGTACAGATTTCTTCTTACAAAGAAAATTGTACCATGTGGGAAAAATAAAACGGACTCGGAAAATATTTACAAAACTGGCGCGGAATTGACCCTTGTTAACGAACAGGAGAACTGTCCATCACACGAAACGCCAGGCCGTGGAACAACGTTACCATCGAATACGCGTAATGACTGAAGTGTTCCAAAGTGTCCGACAGTTAATGAGGTAGCGGGTTCAGGCGTGCATGTTGAACCCCTTTTATATGAGAATGTAATATCGATGCTGGTACACCAACAGGGTGGCAGATTTATTTATTTATTTATTTTACTCATTTATTTATTTATTTATTTATTTATTTATTTATTTATTTTTTGCTCGTGGCGTCGATCTCTGTAGATCTCTTGCCACTACTTTTACCATTTGATAGGAACCTGCGTCTAAGTGGAATTGTGAAGTGTAGAGTGTTGAATGTGAGGCAAGGAATGATAAGAATGACACAAACACTCAGTCCCCAGGCCAGGGATATTAATCATTTGCCGTGCGGTCAGAAGCGCGCAGCTGTGAGCTCGCATCCGGGAGATAGTGGGTTCGAATCCCACTGTCGGCAGCCCTGAAGATGGTTTTTCCGTGGTTTCGCATTTATTACACCAGGCTAATGCTGGGGTTGTACCTTAGTTAAGACAATGGCCGCTTTCTTCCCATTCCCAGGCCTTTTCTGTCCCATTCTCGCCATAAGACCTAACTGTGTCGGTGCGACATAAAGCAAAATAGCAAAAAATATTAATCATTTACAATTAAAAACCCCTGACCCGGCCGGGAATCGAACCCGAGGCCTCCGGGTGACAGGCGGGAGTATTGCCCCCTACACCACGGGGCCGGACAGGGTGGCAGCTACCCCGCGTGGGATGTGCCAGATAAGCCTATTACTATCCCGTAGAAAGTTGAAAAGTCTGTTACATGTACACGATCGACTTTATGGCCCAAGTTCATCGGTTATCTTTGAGTTATTTTGGGGAGTAGTATCCACCTAGAGGCTGCCTGTCAGATGCGGTAAAGGTGTGCTCGGTTGACGTAAAGACGTGGGTTCGATTCCCCGTCAGGATGTTGAAAAATTTAAGAAACTAGATTTCCACTTCAGGAGGTGCATATGGTTCTGTGGTTCACTCAGCCTACACCAAAAATTAGTACCAGGTTAATCCCTGGGGGTAAAGGCAACCGGGAGTCGAGCTAACCACTGGCCCATCAAGTGCCGAGGTTACGAATGGTGGAAGCCTTTATCTTCCACCCCTCCAAGGGCCTTCATGGCCTGTACGGAGATAACTTTGCTTTCTTTTTTTTTTTTTTTTTTTTGTTTACTATCCACCTTCTCCTTCCCTTCCCCAACCGATTACTTCCCACCTGTTTCAGAACACCCTATGTAAAAGTGAGAATATGACATTGTAAAGAATAATTTAGATAGAACTTCGAGGTTATGGCCTGCCTCTCCGGGGTACATTTTTAGTTGAAGCCTCCCACAATCGTATGAAAATACGAGAGAATAATTTAAAGTGGATTACAAATTAAGGGGGATTTACAGTGCTCTCCAAGTGGAAGAAGGGGAAGGAAAAGAGTTACGTGATAAATGAAAGTGTATGCGCCAGTTGACTCTCACCTTCACTTTGTAATGGAAGTTTATGGCCGGTCCCATCCCGCGGGCAACATTGATACCCATCTGCTTCACCAGACGTCGTCATATTAATGAGTCTCGGGCGAGGAAACTTGGGCGACTCAGCACCGCCGTGGCACTCATAAACATGTACCATTGTAGATGCGACCGTAAATAATTAAACACACATCATAGGCTATTATAGGTCACGTAGCCACAACCCTCATTGTGCCGTCACGAGAGCAACGTAGTAATTCCTGTCCGAGAGACACTTATGTAGGTTATGAATGCTCTGTTCCTTAAAATTCATCCCAGAATTTCCATAACAATTCCTGTTCAAAGACATTCCTTCGCGGTAGAATAATAATAATAATAATAATAATAATAATAATAATAATAATAATAATAATAATAATAATAATAATAATAACCCGGAATTTAGAATGCAAAATGAACTGGGTCTCAACTGTATTCTAGCCTGCACAATGGTTATGCTATGAGTTCTGCATAAACATTAGGGGTATGGTCCATCCGAGCCCATAGAATTTATGTTAACCTCGCTACATTACGGAAGCATTCTAACATATTACTCAATAAAATCCGGGGTCTAATAATAAAGAGAAAAAGAAGAAGAAGAATGCAGAAGGTTGTTCGGGATCTCTGATGACGAGTATCAAGGCCACTGGTGGCGCTGTTATCAAGATGAGCACGTTAAAACGGGGAGTGATGTATTTTTTTTTTGTTTTATTTCGGGGGGGGGGGGGGCAAAGCCCGCTCTCACCGCGTGGCAGTCGACTCAATCAACATTGCCTCCGACATGCTATTAATTTCTAAGTAGAAAAGAGATAGCAGGGAAGAGTGGGAAAGGTACTACAGGAGTACCTGCCTGTTTGCATGTCTGACGCGTTACCAGGCAAGGTTAGTGTTGGTAAGGTGGTGTTAAGGTGTGGTGTTAAGTGTCCGAGGAAAACCACATAGGCAGAAAAGAGAAAGAGCCTACAAGTAAAACCGAACATCTTTTGATAGCACATACAAGGAATGTGGGCTGGAAAAGTCCAGAGGTTGTGTTAGTTGGGAATGTGTGTCATGCAGTCATAACCATTTTCCTTGCGGTTGTCAATTATTATGGGAATCAGTTCTCCTTGTCACCGCCGGGTGCGGCTCTGGTCCACTATCGTCTGGGCATTAGGCCATAGGTTGGTCCCTTGGTCCAGCAGCCAGCTGTCCCTGGTGCCAAGTCTCCTTTAAGGAGAAGAGAAATAGAGACAAGCCTTACTTAATGTAAGGGGCTTCTTCTTTTCCGCCTGATGACATCCCATTCTTGCGGCGTTGGTGGCACACACTTGTCACTGCTATCTGTAACTATATGCATTTATGTACTCTTATACACATTTAAATCTCAATAGAGTGCGGGCTGCTCTTCCGCTCCCGTGTCCTGTAAAGTAGTGTAAAACAATGTAACCAATAACTGGAAGGTTATACTGTACAACAATGGAGCTAAAGAACTATAGAATGGTTAGTTTCTTGTAGAGGTGGGCCTTCTGTACACTCCCTTGTCACTGGCGGCGGGCGGAGGTGGAATGAGTCGTCTCTTGTCATATGGCTGTGTTGCCTTCGTCATTTGAATTTCTTCTCCCAATCCTTCCTCGGGGAGTGATGGTTCATGTCAGTACTGAAAACGTGAATGTGGAGAGTTACATGGCATTAGCTGCAATCATGCCGAAGCGGATTCATCCGTACCGGGAGGGCTATATAACAGCCCTTCCCAATGCTAAATATAGCTATTCTGCAATCCAATAAATGTACAAGAATCGTGATTTCTTGTTATCAAGGGACGGGATCAGTCCTGTATTGAACAGAAAAAAGGCAAAGTAAATACACGACCAGCCACCAGTCGTACACCACATGTGGTAAGGAGAGTGAAGGGCTTCATTCGTTCAATCCCTGACCCGGTCGCCGACTGGAAAACAGGTTGTAGATTTTCATTTTCATTGAAAGAATAATGTGTTAGCGCTATGCTTGACCACCTTTGATTCATAGGAACTACCTCTGGAGCACAATACCTCTCTAGACTTCGAATTCATTGATAGAGAATCAACCATACACACTTCCAGTTCAACTAACCACACCTATACCATTTCGGCTGTGCAGCAGCTAACACGGTTACGCAACTCCCACAAATTCGCTCTGTGTCGTATCACCAACATGGTGCTATTTATTATTGACATGAGGCCTCAGTACGTGGGCAATGAACGAGCTCTGTAAAATGGATAGTTGTTAGTGGCACCTGCCTCCGCTACAAAACACATTCCATATTTATATACGGCTCACTGGACTGAAAATTATGAGGTACTGTAATACAGGAAATTAGTCATTTTTCGTTTTACGAAAATTAAATCTTCCCTTCATTTCCACTTTGGTGGTGTGGATTGTGCTTTAAATATGGTTAAACTTCTGTAATTCGAATGTCTGTAACTGGAATTTTCTGTATCTCGAAGTTACTTTCGTTTCCCGACGGAATCCTATATAATTCACACTCTAATATTTCGATAACACGAAGTTCTATTACTCGAATTATTCCACATATGGAAGGATATTTCCAACCCAGGTGTAAATTGTTTTTCTGTAACACAAAGTAGGTCTACATGCAGAAAATTACAGTTATGAGGACTTGATTATCCCTAGACAGAATTAATTCCTGTAGGAGAAACCGCAAAATCAATCAATCAATCAATCAATCAATCAATCAATCAATCAATCAATCAATCAATCAATCAATCAATCAATCAATCAATCAATCAATCAATCAATCAATCAATCAATCAATCAATCAATCTCCTTATAAAAAATTAAACATTTTCAACATTTTATTCAGAGTGTATTGTTTGACTAGCCGTACGAACTTCGCAACCTTGAATAGCCACGTACCGCAGTAGGTTAAAACCCACATTTGGGCCACTTCGCCACCCCAAGCAAGCGGTTTACAGTACGGGGTTAACAGTTCTTAGTTGGCGAGGACGCATATGATTGTTACACAATGTTGTAAAAAATACACTGTTACAAAGAAGAAATAATTACTCATTTCCTTTCAAAAATATGAACTTGTGATTCTAAAATGCGAATGTTGCTTCTTATGGGAAAACATAATTTAATACGATGTTTAGGCCTTTGCTGGCAAGATGTAGTGTTTACAGTGCACTATGTGTTCTGGTATGGGCTAGAATAGAATTGTCACTTTCATTGACCTGTCCCAGTCTTATACTTGGCTTTGAAAATATGAAAGTGGCTGAGGTATTGAACCCATAATTCTACGAAGTCCACGGGTTCAGTAAGAGTGATGCTAGTAATGTCATTCCTTATGCAGCCAGTCCCTGCTATGAATGGTGTGAAGATGTCACTCATAGGGTCGGGTGGTGCACGCATTTCAGTAGGCTTGCCAGACTGATGTGCAATAGCAACTTCTGACCAGTGAGGAAAGCAACGGGAAACTACCTCACCCTTCATTTCCTTAGTCCACCTCTTCAGTGACACCTAGACCATCTATTACAGCTAATGGTGAACCTGTTGAGGATCCAACCAGACTTCGGGCTGAATACCCAACACATCTAACAATATAAGTTTTTGATGTTGAAAAGAAGAACAGTGTTCAAAATTAGAAAGTAAATAACAGTACTTTTTTTTTTGTAGAGCCGTACGTTTTTTCTATACGTCGAATTTTCGATAGCTCGAAGTATTTTCAGCCTCCGCAGGCACTTCGAGATATGGAAGTTCGACTGTACATCCAACATTTTCAGAGACCTACAGTCAATTCATCAAATTTCGTCACTCGACACTATAAAGTAGCACCGGTAGCGCGGAAAACTTGACGACACCTCAATGCGTTCAAATCAGAGGTCTCAGTTGCAGATATTTTAATGTCACCTCTTGCAGTGCTGAATTCGCATTTTGTTTTCTGCAGTCGGATATCATTCTGGTGTTAACCGGCTTTCTAGATACTTTAAACCTGAAACCCTTCCAATTATGCTGTTCAGAGGGAATTGGAAGCCGTGTAAGTTGTCAGCAAATACAAATGAAAATCCACAACTCGTTTTCAGTCATTCGCTAGGTCAGTAATGGAATGAACCCCCATCTAACGGCAAGGATATCAACTGTACCGGCTGCCAAAGCCTGTCGCACTCCTTTGGGGCAATGATTAATGACTAAAAGGTGAAATTAAATCATATCGGAGAGTGTTACTGGAATGAAAGATGGCAGGGAAATCCGGAGTACCCAGAGAAAAACCTGTCCCGCCTCCGCTTTGTTCAGCATAAAACTGCCATGGAGTGACCGGGATTTGAACCACAGAACCGAGGGGTGAGAGGCCGGCGCGCTGCTGTCAGCAAACATTAGACCTACTTTAAATTTAAAGTCATGCCAGCTGTTTTCGTAAAACCACACCTGACTACAATTATTGAAAAGTTTGTTTTCAAAAGGTATAAAATAAAAATTAAGATGATGACTGAAAACGCTTATAGTAAGCTCTATAATGAAAATGAAAACCTACAACCTGCTTTCCAGTCAGTGACCGGGTCAGGGATGGAATGAATGAAGCCACCATTTAATGGGAATTGTGCCGGCTGCCGAGGCCTGTCGCACTCCTCTGGGCAATGATTAATGACTGACAGATGAAATGAAATGATAGTGGAGAGTATTGCAGGAATGAAATATGACAGGGAAAACCGGAGTAGCGGAGAAAAACCTGCCTGTCTCCGCTTTGTCCAGCACAAATCTCACATGGAGTGACCGGGATTTGAATCACGGAACCCAGCGGTGAGAGGCCGGCTTGCTGCCGCCTGAGCCATGGAGGCTCTAGTAAGCTCTATAATATGAAAGAAAAATGAGCCTTGAAACGGCCGAAATTCATGACAAACGGGGCGTTAAAAATCAGGTTTGGTGGGAAATAAATACCAAATCCCAGGGGGTAAACTGGCCAAAAGATAACGTGTCCTTAACAATAATGGCGTGTGGCCTTCGAAGAGGCCTCTAGTGCAGGTCTTTCGAGCTGACGCTATGGGCGACCTGCGATCTACGAAGAAGGGACACTAGCTATGTTGAAGATGATCCACACCCCAAGTCCCCGAGCCATCAGATTTAACCAATGAACGTTTAAATCCCCGAGCCCACGGGAATCGAACCCGGGACCCTCTGGACCAAAGGATTGCATGCTAAACATTTAGCCATTAAGCCAGACAAAAGTAAATTCGTGTTCTCATCCCGAGGTGATGCAGTTCTTTTCAGAAACAACCTCAATTGAGGTGAGCTGTACGTATGTACATACAATTTCAACCACATACCGGTTCTCCTGCCATTCTTAAATTTCTGGCAACCCCGAAATCGAACCCGGGCCTCCGAGGACGGAAGCTAATAGTGCTACGTATCCGTGCAAAAAATAAACAGCCATGTACTAGCTACGTGATCAGCTAAAACAATTAAATTAACGTTTTTTTGTTTGGTTATTTCATTTACTAATTAACTAATCTCTGCCTTCACTGTAATAACTTAATTTTGAACATTCTATACTTAAATACTGTCAGTTTCCTGATGACGTCAGCGAACTTTATGACTTCAAATGGAAGTATTTATAGAGTTTCGGTGCCAAGAAGTGCCAAATCCAACCTTTTTTCTTTTATTTTAGCTGGGCTGAGTGGCTCACATGGTTGAGGCCCTGGCCTTCTGACCCCAACTTGCAAGGTTCGACCCTGGCTCATCCCAGTGGTATTTGAAGGTGTCTGCCTCGTGTCGGTAGATTTACTGGCACGTAAACGAACTCTTTCGGGACAAAAATTCGGCACCTCAGCATCCACGAAAACAGTCGAAAGTTGTTAGTGGGACGCAGAAATAATAACATTATTATCATCCTTTTTTATTGACTGTTTCTTAAACTGCAAAGGTTTTAACAGAGATAATTTGTACAGTAACGGATTTATTGTAGTCTAAACACAATAAAAATTGCTCAAATAAATTTTCAGTTAACAGTTTACACTCTGAACATTTTTCCTTTCACCCGTAAAATTTCTCTTTTGGATTTGGTACGTTTTCGAAATAAGCTTCTCTACCGTGAATTACCTGGAAATACATAGGTTATTTCTATGTTACTATTTCTATTTATTTTCTAGAAACACAGCATACATACAAGGGTCTAGGTTTTACAGGCCTTCGATGTTGCCGCCAGCGTTGCGTACAACGTTTTCCCAGCAAAGCGAAAGTCGGCACTACCCAAAGTTAGCGATCGACTGCCAGCCGAACGTCATCAGCTGTTCGAAAGTGAATCTCACGCAGCGGTTCCTTCATCTTGGGAATTAAGTCGAAGTCACAGTAACATTTCATGAATAACACACTCATCATGTCGCACGACAACGCAAGGCCGCACGAGCGGCGTCTGATTTGTTCAGTGCTCTACCACCACCTATACTCTCCGGATTTAACTCCCTACGACTACAACCTAATACCAAACACACGTGCCATGTTAGGAGTAATATAGTTAGCAATATTAATTTTTACCAAAAGTAATGGCTATACATTAAAGAACAACTTTACCGCTAAATATATCTACAGCACATCAACAATGCTATCCTGAACAGTACTATTTGCAAGACAAACTTGCCAACAATATCTCCATTAATAATACGATCATAAAAAGGAGAATATTATTAAATGAAACCCTTCATAATATTAATGTGAAAGTTGAAGGTCAATATCTTAAACATATTGGGAGAGAGATATTCGAGGGGAACGTTATAATAATCTCAATTTCTGTAATGTAACGAAATTAATTTGTCCTATCATTGGTTAACCGTCGCCTCCTGTCTGAACAAAGGGCATCTTTATCACTTTGGCAAGGCAAACCTTTGATTGTCAGCGATGTCATTATTTAGAAACTATTCGTAATAACGTGCACTCAAAGCATTAGATAGAGACCATCAAAGAATTACCTTTACCCTACAATATCGTCTACTATGTCTTGGAAGTGTAATGGAGAGGAAGATTACCGATATTACCTGGCCATATCCATGCTAGTGGCTAATTGTTTATTCACAAGGCTCTGGCAAGGTCTCTCCTTTGAGATCTTACCACCGAGGCGCTCTAACGTTTACTCTGTGATATGGCAAAGCCTTTTGTGGGATGAATTTGCAACTCACAAAGTAGGGAGGCTCAGGGTTGAATATAACCGGAACTGTTCTAGGTACAGATCGTATAAAAATAAGCAGTAAATTCCAGGTTTTCGAATACTTCAAATACTTTCATTGTTTGTCGTACATGGCACGTGATTTGATTTTCTCAAACATCACTTTAATTTCAGTGTTGTGCCGAGCAACTCTCCTACCACACTAGGTAATTCATTTATTGATCTTTCTTTTCCTGGTAATATTACTGCCGAACACTTAAATTATGTCTCTTATTTCTCATGTCACAGATCCATACTGCACAGAGACTCGTAATATTAATGCCGAACACTTAAATTATGTCCCTTATTTCTCATGTCACAGATCCATACTGCACAGACTCTCGTAATATTAATGCCGAACACTTAAATTATGTCCCTTATTTCTCATGTCACAGATCCATACTGCACAGACTCTCGTAATATTACTGCCGAACTCTCAAATTATGTCCCTTATTTCTCATGTCACAGATCCATACTGCACAGACTCTCGTAATATTAATGCCGAACTCTTAAATTATGTCCCTTATTTCTCATGTCACAGATCCATACTGCACAGAGACTCGTAATATTACTGCCGAACACTGAAATTATGTCTCTTATTTCTCATATCATAGATCCATACTGCACAGAGACTCGTAATATTACTGCCGAACACTTAAATTATGTCCCTTATTTCTCATGTCACAGATCCATACTGCACAGACTCTCGTAATATTAATGCCGAACACTTAAATTATGTCCCTTATTTCTCATGTCACAGATCCATACTGCACAGACTCTCGTAATATTAATGCCGAACTCTTAAATTATGTCCCTTATTTCTCATGTCACAGATCCATACTGCACAGAGACTCGTGATATTACTGCCGAACTCTTAAATTATGTCCCTTATTTCTCATGTCACAGATCCACACTGCACCGAGACTCGTAATATTACTGCCGAACTCTTAAATTATGTCCCTTATTTCTCATGTCACAGATCCATATTGCACAGAGACTCGTAATATTACTGCCGAACACTGAAATTATGTCTCTTATTTCTCATATCATAGATCCATACTGCACAGAGACTCGTAATATTACTGCCGAACACTTAAATTATGTCCCTTATTTCTCATGTCACAGATCCATACTGCACAGACTCTCGTAATATTAATGCCGAACACTTAAATTATGTCCCTTATTTCTCATGTCACAGATCCATACTGCACAGACTCTCGTAATATTAATGCCGAACTCTTAAATTATGTCACTTATTTCTCATGGCACAGATCCATACTGCACAGAGACTCGTAATATTACTGCCGAACACTGAAATTATGTCCCTTATTTCTCATGTCACAGATCCACACTGCACAGACTCTCGTAATATTAATGCCGAACTCTTAAATTATGTCACTTATTTCTCATGGCACAGATCCATACTGCACAGAGACTCGTGATATTACTGCCGAACTCTTAAATTATGTCCCTTATTTCTCATGTCACAGATCCATATTGCACAGAGACTCGTAATATTACTGCCGAACACTGAAATTATGTCTCTTATTTCTCATATCATAGATCCACACTGCACCGAGACTCGTAATATTACTGCCGAACTCTTAAATTATGTCCCTTATTTCTCATGTCACAGATCCATACTGCACAGAGACTCGTAATATTAATGCCGAACACTTAAATTATGTCCCTTATTTCTCATGTCACAGAGCCATACTGCACAGAGACTCGTGATATTACTGCCGAACTCTTAAATTATGTCCCTTATTTCTCATGTCACAGATCCATACTGCACAGAGACTCGTAATATTAATGCCGAACACTTAAATTATGTCCCTTATTTCTCATGTCACAGAGCCATACTGCACAGAGACTCGTGATATTACTGCCGAACTCTTAAATTATGTCTCTTATTTCTCATCACAGATCGATACCGCACACAGGCTCGTAATATTACTGCCGAACTCTTAAATTATGTTTCCTATTTCTCATGTCACAGATCCATACTGCACAGAGACTCGTAATATTAATGCCGAACACTTAAATTATGTCCCTTATTTCTCATGTCACAGAGCCATACTGCACAGAGACTCGTGATATTACTGCCGAACTCTTAAATTATGTCTCTTATTTCTCATCACAGATCGATACCGCACAGAGGCTCGTAATATTACTGCCGAACCCTTAAATTATGTCTCTTATTTCTCATGTCACGGATCCATACTGCACAGAGTTATTAGCTACATTTCAAGTGTACCCTCTCCTATTGAATAAAATGTATTGCCCACATAATATTTGTCTTTTATTTCTAGTAAGTAAATCTACAAAACCCTCAAAACCGTGCGGCCGTTACAATAATGACAGCCTACCGCCATTCTTTCTGCAGATGTTGCTTGCTTGTTGTTTAAAGGGGCCTAACATCGAGGTCATCGGCCCTTCTGCAGATGTCAAAAGCCCCTAATAGGGGATAAGTTCACAAAATAATACATATTATCTACAGAATCTATCAACTCTAGGAGTGGTTAATTAATGCCTAGCGGTTGTTCATAACTACTATGGCACGCACACACATTCCAAGATTTATCAGGAGGAACTCCCTCACTCCGGGCAACTAAGTACTCCCCTATTCAGACAACTTAAACTTTAGAGTAATTAACTTTTCCTCCCTAACCATCAACCAGGGAGACATTAAAACAAGGACAAAAAACATAAGTTTGAAGACTCTCTCTCCATTACTCTCTCGCGTTGTTTCCAAGCCAGCAGAAACTAATACAATTTTATCCTCACAAATGAAATACATTTCTTTCTCCTGCGGGTGCGACTTCTCTTTACACCAGGAACTTCTTCCCCTTTCATTTCAATATTTAAGCTCATTCGAGCCCAAAATAAGTTTAAGACTGTGAAAATAATCTCAAGGCTCACTAAACGTGTACGGTCTAAACTACACTTCTTCTTCCTCGTCCAGCGATGAACGTAACATTTGCTTCAGCTGAGATTTTATAGGCTAAATGTTTACGAGAAGTTCATATCATAAACTATGAGATGGTCTTCAGAAAAACGTACGACTTCGAGTTTCCCAACTGAATATTTTAGAGGAATTTGGAGTTGGTACAAAATCAATCAACATAATTAGCCAGACTCCCGCTGAAATGAAGTCCAAGGTAAAATTTGTATCGAAGAGATGTCAGATGAATTTGAAATTAAAACTCATTTCATGTAGGGAAATTGCCTTCCCTCTATTATTTTTTATAGCGTCCTGGAAAATGTAATACGGGTATGGGAAGAAAAACGTAAACAACGGATGTCCATCATGAGATAAGAGATATGTTCAAAGCACAAAATTATTGGTGTAAACCAGGGCCTCTCAAACGCCTAAAATATCACGCGTGCATCGTTCTCACTCTGCTCGGCTCGACCAGCGCGTCGTCTCGGGGCGACTCGGCTAAGCTCGGCTCAACTCGGATCTGGAGCGCTATGGAGCAAGTGAGGAAGAGGGAGACAGGCCGAATGAGCGAGACAGTCGTGGGGTAAGAGAGAGACAGCGCTATTTCTCAAAATCTATGAGTGGGGGTCTGCACTCTGGTCAATCAAGCGAAGTCGTCTTTTGCACCGTGCACTGCGCAATGCACTGGTGCATGCACCATGATAGACACTGGTGTAAACAGTCCGGCTTCCGCTGATGGCATAGCAAACCTCTCTGGAAATATAGAGACTGCATTTGAAAAAAATTCAAGCTTCTGCAAGAAGTAGCAGGGAAAGTTGGACTTCAGATATTTTATGAGAAGACTGAATTAACTACCAATGTTAGGGATTCACCCAGAGCACTAAAATCAGAGTACGAAGAAAATAACAGAATAAATGTAACCTATGATAATAATTATTCGCATTAATGGAGTCGATAAGGAAGCAAACGGATCAGGAGCAAGAAAACTGGAACTAGCATACCAACTGACTGAATATACTTACAATGGCACAGAATGCATGTTCTCGATGAAAGCCGGTGAAATAGAAGAGATAGAGAAAAAAGAAAGCAAAATATAGAGGAGAATCAGAAGACCATTGAAAAAGGAGGAGGGAGAGTTTAGACGAGGGCCTCTCAGAGTGCAATCACCGGTATATTGCGCAGAAGACGACTGTGCTAGGTTGACCAGAATGCAGACCCCTAGTCCTCGATTTTGAGCAATAGCACTGCCTCTCTCTTTCCCTATGCCTGTCTCGCTCGCTCCACCAGTCTCCCCCTACCTCACTTGCTCAGCAGCGTTCAACCACCCGGTCAGAGTTGAGCCGAGCTTAGCCGAGTCGCCCCGAGACAAAACGCTGGTCCGAACCCAGCGAAGTCGGGGCGTGTACCGTGCAGAGGACCTCTGCGCCTCGGAGTGCACGCGTGAGAATTTGAGCGTGTGAGAGGCCCTGGTTTAGACATATGCAAGGACGAAGGAAATAAAGGAATGTCAGATGGGATCGGAAAGAGGAGAAATATTTTTGGTCACATAATGAGTATGGATAACAAGTGATTGATAAGTTGTTTAACCGGGCTGATTGGCTTAGATGGTTTAGGCGCTGCCCTTCTGACCCCAACTTGGCAGGCTCGATCCTGGCTCAGTCCGGTGGTATCTGAAGGTGCTCAGCCTCGTGTCGGTAGATTTACTGGCACATAAAATAACTCCTGAGAGACTAAATTCCGGCACTTCGACGTCCACGAAATCCGTAAACATAGTTAGTGGGACGTGAAGCAAATAACTATTATTATTATTATTATTATTATTATTATTATTATTATTATTATTATTATTATTATTATTATTATTATTATTATTATTATTATCATATTTAAAAGATCAAGAATGACTACTATGGATCCAAGGAGTAAAAAAGATATGACAGAGTTTGGAATAACGGAAGGTATAATACAAGACAGAACAACATTTAGAAGTTTGGTACAAAATTTCAAGAGTTTCCAGAACAAGGAGAAGAGGACAGAAAATAACATCTGAATAAAACAGAGGAGGAAACAGCAAAATGAAATGATGAATAACTATTGGAAGTCAAGTACAGAAGGGTCATGGTAAATGCACAGGGATACTTTCCGTGGTCCTTAGCTGGCCAAAATCATGAGATATACTGTATTAAAATTCCAGTTCCTATTGATTGGAATTTTTCTCAATTTATCGAGGTCGCCACTGGTCGGAGATATGGCGCAGTTTTTCGGGCGGATGCCCTTCCTGATGCCAACACCGTATTGAGGGAAATATTCACTACTGGGTCCATCTGTGATGGTTAGTAGTGCGGGGTGTTGCACTACATACAGATGAAGAGACGTGTATTAAGACGAACACAGAGACGCGGTCCTTCTTGGCCCAGCCGGGAATCGAACTCAGGGCACTCTGAACAGAAAGCCAGTATAACCATTCATATAAAAAGTCGGACATTAAACCCCCTCTCTCTCTCTTCACTTCATTAACGAAAAATAACCATGTATACGTAACCTTCCACTTGCCAATTTATAAATCAAGTACTACTACTCAAACTGCGTTGTCCTGGTGATCCCCCTGTGCATGATGGTGGTAGAATTCATCCACGGTATCCCTTGCATGTCGTAAGGGTTAACTAAAACCAGGGGCTCTGAACTTGAGAGCGTTGTTTGGCACCCAAGGGGCACTTTGCTGAGTGTTGGCATTGCGTCCACTTACTTACGCCAGGCTCCTCACATTCATCTATTCAATCCGACCTTCCTTAGTCAACTTTTGTTCTTTACTGACTCCAACGGTATTAGAGCATCCGAGGCTTAGGTATTTTTCATTTTCACGCCCTTCGTAACCGTTGCAGTTCTTTGGCTGATACCTTCACATTTCGAAGTGTCGGATCCCTTCCATATTTTCTCTCTGATTAGTGTTAACAGAGGTTGCACAAATTGTACTTCCTCTTAAAACAATAGTGAGTGAGACATCTTCCATCTCTGACATTATCGACGCACCTCAGACTCATCCAGAACTTAAATTTTAAAACCTTACTATCGAAATATATGCCCAAATGTACACCGCGTCATGGAAGTAACAGGACTCTCAACAAATGCATTGTTCCTGTGTGATTGATTGATTGATTGATTGATTGATTGATTGATTGATTAATTTATTGATTGATTGATTGATTGATTGATCCTCCAAAGATTAAGCTTAAGCGGCATTCTTTTTCATCTAACTAGATTAATTAAAGCACCCTTTTTTTTACAATTATGTAATTATACGTATTCCCCCTACCTAAGTAGCGGGCGAAGTTGCCGCGCATTAACGGGCTACGGCTGTGAAGCTAAGCATTACGCATTCAGGAGACGAGTGGGTTCGAAATCCACCGTCAGCCATTCTGAGAAATTACTTCCGTGGTTTCTCATTTTCATTTCCAGGTAAATGTCCGGACAGTTAATATTCACCGGCCATAGCCGATTCCTTCTACCTCCTTACCACATTTAATTCAAAATCGTTCATTTAATCTGTATTAGCTCTTCAAGTGAAGTTGGAGCCATCTGGCCATAGAAACATTCATAACTAACGAAAGTAAAAATATAACAAAGAGTAAACAAAGCTACTTGAATCGTGATTATATATTGGTACGTGCCGGTCATTTGGTGGCGCTTTTCGGTACTTCCTGGAAGGGGCCAGTGAGTGACACGACCAGGGAGTTCCCGGTCGGCCTGGAGGGCATGGCCGGCCTTCCCGTATATTGTTCTATTCTTCTGGTTTCCCCATATGTTTCTGCGAGCTGCAGCGAGAATGTTCCGTCTCTAGCCACATCGCGAATATTCCGGTACACATCACCCGAACTATGAAAAGAAGGCCAGTCGCGAACAGTCAGTGTTGGACTCAGTGTTGCTGTCGCTAGTTTCCCACCGGAGTCTGAACAAGTTGTTATTGTTATTGCGTCGGAGTGTCGAGTGAGTAGCTGGAATGGGACGTATTTTGGCTGCCCTCAGTGTTCCTACGTAGTCAGGGTATTGTCACGTACGGAACGAAAGACTAGAGTACTGTGTATGCGTAGGTCTGTCAACTGAGGACTGTCATAGAGTCAGTGATTGGAGCAGCTATCGTGAGTGTATTTGGGACAGCGTTACTGGTGGTGATTGTGAAGAGTACTGTCCTGCTGTTAGGCACTGTTTATCCGTTGTTGTCTGGTTGTACACTGTGCTTGACTGTGTGATTTACTGGACTGTCTCTGGAGTCGAACCAAGGAGTCATGATATGTTGCGTGGCCAGCAGCCCTGGGTTCAAACCTAGCGGGGTCTGCACACAGGTGCTCTATGTGGTGACCTAATTGTGAGTGCAAGTGAATGGCCTGTCAATCAGGATTTCCGTCTCCTAGGTAATACGAACGAGTCGGATTCCCTGCTGTGTGAAAAGAGCAGAGACCTCTAAATAGACAACAATTAGTAAGAGTCGACAGTCATGCACGAATAAATTTATGTGTGTGGTTATACATTAATTAGGTCATCCTGAAATAAACTAGCGTAATAAAACAGGCCGTGTTTTGCAAACAATGTGAATTTAGCACGAGTCAGCGAGGGTATTTGGACGACATGAAGAGGAACACACTTTAATTGGTACGATGGAAAGGAGGTATGCCCACCTGGTTACACGAGGACACCTACTGAGCTGCTATGGAAGCATTTTCTCTTTGTATAGTTCTGATATTTTCAGGACACAAGAATTCTTAAAACCCCACAGCATGTGGAATATTTGCATTGGAATTTACGTTCTTCGAATGTTCAAGTTCCATTAGATAGTATCCAAAAATGAGTGTTCGTCGATCATAATTTCACTGAGAATTAACTTATATTTGGGGAACGCTTCGCAACAAGAAATTCAGGTTCATTTAATTTGCAGTGGACTATACTGAGCACAATTTACGACGAGCAATGAGAGAGCTGAAACAGCTGACATGGTTTTGATAACTCACACGTGACAAATTATCAACTGTTGGTGGTCATCTACTGTGCAGCTGAGCGAACGTTTGACGTTGTATTTGACATTCACAAAAATAAAGGAATATTACCACGGCCTCGGTGAAATACATGCAAATGATCTGAATTCCTGGATATTAAACGCAATAGGAAATTCTGAACTGTCGACGAGTTTATATTTGGAAAAGCAGTGTCATTTTTTGAACTCTAGAGGTCCTAAAAAATCACATGAACAAATTTACTGTGTGGTCGACGCTAGTGTATTTACCAGCCTGTATATTACGAGTACGGTTGGGATCGTTTCCATCCCAAGATTTGCTACAAATTAAGGGTTGATTTCAAAATGTGAAACGAAGTGAATTTGGTATCAGGAAATATGCCAATATTCTTGTCATAGTTTTCCGAATAATTACACATACAATGAAATTTATGGTAATTACCGTAGCAAGCAGAAATATCTATACTGTTATTACCCTGGAAGGAAGCAACACCGTCACACTTTAAGTATCTAGGATGTTGGCTAATACAAAAATGAGATCCGGATGTACAAACCTAGGCCAAAATCCCCTGTGCAAGAAGTGTGTTTCAGAATTTAACACATCCTGTGTGCATCCATGACTTCCGACTCGAATCTCGTTCGTGTGTCTTAAAGTGTAATGTTCACACCCCGGAATTTAGGCAGTAATAGTTTAGAATGCAAACTAATTTGGTTATTAGGAAATGTTGTCTAGCCTCGCTCTTCGAATATGTAGCGAGAGTAACAATAATTCTGGGCGTTTTGATGAGTCGTACCCCTACTGTTTATGCAAATCTCATAGCACAACCGCTTTGCAGTATAGACTATACTCGTTACCCGCTTCAGTAAGTTTCCATTCTAACCAATTACTGCGTAAAAATCCGCGCTCCAGTAATGTGTTATTGCTGCTTATTTACGAAGTCGGAAGATGGTCACTAGAGGCTTCGTCAATGAATCAACTGCAAGTCTTTGAAATGTGGACGTCTCGCGGAAAGTTTAAGATCACAAGAAGAGATCAAGTCACCAACTGTGAGGTCCTTAACCCTCGTAGAACGAAGGAATGCAGTGCATTTCATTCCCGTCTTCTGAAATGACAAAGTTATCTGATGCACAATCATAGTCGTAGAATGGAAACATCTACGTTGGGGGGAAAAATCATCCCGGATAAAAACTCCGACAGTGGTTTGACATCTTGGATATCAATTATAATAATTATAAAATATTAAAGCCATCTTAATAATAATAATAAAAATAATAAAACCTTAGATATGGTAACTTCATGATAGTGGCGAAACTGCTGTGGGGAAACGACGCAGAAGAAGAGTCTTTAAAGTAGTTTTCAGTGGTAATAATAATCAAATCAAAATCAAAATCAAAATCAAAATCAAATCAAATCCAGTTCAAACCAATCAAATCAAAATCACTTTATTTGCAAATGAGGTGTCTACCTTAGTGGCAAATGTTACACAAATATATATTATTACAAAGTACTAAATTTTAAGTTAGAAAGGAAAGTGAGCATTTTCCTAAAATACAGTATTTTACAATTTACACTAAAACAAACAAAGTTAAAGACAAAAACACCTCGTACAGGCCATGAAGGCCCTTGGAGAATTGGTAGGTAAAGGCTTCCACCATTGTTAACCGCGGCACATGATGGGGTAGAGTGGTTAGCTCTACGCCCGGCCGCCTTTGCCCCCAGGAATTAACCTGGTACTCATTTTTGGTGTAGGCTGAGTGAACCTCAGGGCCATATGCACCTCCGGAAGTGGATATGTCGTTTCTTGAATTTTACGACTTCCTGACGGGGATTCGAACCCACGTCCTTCCGGGCGAACCGAGCACGCCTTTACCGCCTCAAATCCTCATCTTGCCTAGTACGCCTCATTTGGTCGCTGCCATTGGATTTTGCGGTTTCCCTTTAACTGCATAGACTTTATTTGAGGATCCAACCAGCCTCTCGGCTGATGATCTGACAGACAGACAGACAGACAGACAGACAGACAGACAGACAGACAGACAGACAGACAGACAGACAGACATTATTTGTTCGTGAACAGTTGTTTGAATGTACCTCTCAAAATCAGAGGTGTTACAACAGATCAGTGAGTAACGCGAGAAATTTCAGAGACAGAAGCTAACTTCGCTGTACAAAGAGTTAAACTAATTCTTTCAGTTTGCATTTAGAAAGGCAGGAGTCACAAAGAGCAGTGTTGAATCTTTTAGCAGAAGACTGGAGAGCTGCTTTGTCCCTGTTCGCTATAATTCGGGATGATTACAGGCCGCACGGTTTGTTGAAAGAAGAGCTTACATCGCCTGTAGTTAGCCTAGTACCTAATTGTATATGTCACTCACAACACATAACAAACACAGTGTGACTATAGCTTTGTAATTCGTAATATTTCAAGAGTAGCCAGTTCCTTGGTTGTTCAGATAAAAATCCTATACGGAATATAAAATAACGAAAACGACCTAAGTGCAAAATACTACAAATTTCTTAAATACACTTAATGTAGTAGAGTTTGAAGAAACTGTCGAACGAAAATATTACACTGACGGAAAAAATAGAAACATGCAACATCCTCCAGGACTATGTTCAGTGGCAGCAGTGATTTGATTTGATTTGATTTTAAAGGATTTTATTGGATTGGATTTCATTTAATTTCATTTCCCATTTCATTTTTCTTTTCATTTTTCAGATTTGATTTGATTTGATTTGATTTGATTTGATTTGATTTGATTTGATTTGATTTGATTTGATTTGATTTGATTTGATTTGATTTGATTTGATTTGATTTGATTTGATTTGATTTGATTTGATTTGATTTGATTTGATTTGATTTGATTTGATTTGATTTGATTTGATTTGATTTGATTTGATTTGATTTGATTTGATTTGATTTGATTGGATTTGATTGGATTGGATTGGATTGGATTGGATTGGATTGGATTGGATTGGATTGGATTGGGATTGGATTGGATTGGATTGGATTGGATTGGATTGGATTGGATTGGATTGGATTTGATTGGATTTGATTTGATTTGATTTGATTTGATTTGATTTGATTTGATTTGATTTGATTTGATTTGATTTGATTTGATTTGATTTGATTTGATTTGATTATTTTTACCACTGAAAAGTTCTTTAAAGACTCTTCTTCTGCTGTCCTTATGCTGTGCATACTGAGGGGTTGTGTTAGTGATTGGTTTGTCACGGATGTCTGCGATCAGGTGACGCTCAGGGGGCCAGTCCGTGCGCTCTCTGTTTTCACTCTGCAGGCAGTAACTGTGCTGGGGGTAGAAGCGAACTGTGTTTGCGACATTCATTTTAGGGTACAACCATGCCCCGGCGACAACTACGGCTCGTGAACAACTGCAGCCATTTGAACGGGGTCGCATTGTGGGCCTGTGGGAAGCTGAATGGACATATCAACGGATTGCTGCATATGTTGGACAAAATATATCGGTGGTGTGTCGCTGCTTTCAGCAGTGTTCTATGGAACATTCCAACACCCGTAGACCAGGCTCCGGACGTCCGCGTAGTGCAGGCACACGCGAAGATCGATGAATTGTGAGAGCAGCGGTCGACAGAACATCACCCAGGAACGAAATCCGGCCACACGTTGCACCTGCTGTGTCACCAAGGACCATTGGGAACCGTCTGCTTGCAGCAGGATTACGATCACGTGTGTCCTCTGGCCTGGCTACCACTGACACCACGACACCGCAAGCACGGCTACTCTGGTGTCGTGAAATAGTCGACTGGAGAGGGGAATGGCGCTCTGTTGTCTTCATTTCAAACGGATGATAGGAGGTACTGCAGTCTGATTTGAACAATATTTTACAACTGGAATAAGTGAAAATATTGCAATTATTAGGCGACACGTTGAACTCTATGAACTTGAAGATGTAGGCTAAACATCGCAATTTTAAATATTGAAAACTCGTCCAATATGCGACAGAGAACCAGTTTTACGGTCATCATTTATCAAAAATTTCAAATGTTGAATGAAGACTTCATTTCTTCACATAATGTTTCTTTATATAGAGAATGGCGCTGGCGATTTACGTTTTATTAAAGCACCAATCTTCACTGCACTACGGCACAAAAGTTCAGATAATCTTATGGAACTATTAAATAATGTTAATACATTACCATTATTGGAGAAATCTGACCCGATGAAGATTATCCTCATCTTACCTGAAAAGAATGAAAATGAATATAATTAATAATTATGCTGCCAATGAAATATTACGTCATTTCATTTTACGTTACTCTCAGTATGTAACCAGATGTTTGACAATCGAAATTACTATGAGAAAAGTAATTGAAAACTTGAGATAGACATACGAATGTACCTTACAAATGTATGTTACTCTTCCCATGATACACACATGTCATTTGAATGGAATCAGAAAAGTTATTATGAGATTTATCACTAAATAACCAACCATGTGAAATTCCAGCTCATCTGAATTACACCCATACTGCGAAGCATGCATGATCAAATTTAGTTAGATGCCACTCCCCACACTAAACGGAAGGAGATATACCTTGTCTTTATAAATGGATGTAATATCTTGTATACACCAGAATGGTGAAAATAATCATTCATTTACTCCACTGAGACAATGTATTTTTCACTAAACAACTCAAATAAAATGGTCGTCATCGTATTGTGGTAAAATTTTATTATTTGATTCGAAAGGCTAATAACGCTATATATCGCCAGGCTGAGTGGCTCAAACGCTTGAGGCGGTGGCCTTCTGACCCCAACTTGGCAGCTCGTTCCTGGCTCAGTCTGATGGTATTTGAAGGTGCTCAAATACGTCAGCCTCGTGTCGGTAGATTCACTGGTACGTAAAATAACTCCTGTGGGACTAAATTGCGGCACATCGGCATTTTCGAAAACCGTAAAAGTAGTTAGCGGGACGTAAAGCAAATAACATTATTATTATTATTATTATTATTATTATTATTATTATTATTATTATTATTATTATTATTATTATTATTATTATTATTATTATTATTATTATTATATAATTCGCTGGGGCCATCAAGGACCACGTTAAGTCTTGTTGCATTTGACACTGAACTTGGCCTTCTTTAGAGCCCAAATTTCCCTCATTCTTTGTGAGTGGGCCTGCTTACGCTCCTCTGTCCAAGGGGCACCGTGTCTTCTCTTCGGTTGCTCGTCTCGGTTTAGCCCGTTCGTCAATATTTTCTTGCGGAAGAGATCTCTGTTAAGGGCGTCTTCAGCAGAGATATGTAGCATTTGCAGGTCTTCTTTGGTATTTCTAAACCAGGGAATTGTGGGTTGGGATTTGAATCAAAAAAGTGAAAGATTTCTTTAGTTTACTTTCTTCCGTCCATTCTTTTCAGATGACCGTAAAATCGTGCCCGTCTTTTTCTGATTGTGTCGGTAATTTTCTCTATTTTGCTGTACACTAACTATGATCGGTGGAAAACGGTAAATAAAAATGTAAACAGGCTCTGGGATGGGTTTAAAGAAATTGTTGAGGAATGCGAAAACAGGTTTGTACCTTTAAGGGTGGTAAGGAATGGTAAAGACCCACCTTATTATAATAGAGAAATAAAGAGACTAAGGAGGAGGTGCAGACTGGAAAGAAATAGAGTTAGAAATGGCTGTGGAAGTAAGGAGAAATTGAAGGAACTTACTAGAAAATTGAATCTAGCAAAGAAGGCAGCTAAGGATAACATGATGGCAAGCATAATTGGCAGTCATACAAATTTTAGTGAAAAATGAAAGGGTATGTACAGGTATTTTAAGGCAGAAACAGGTTCCAAGAAGGACATTAAAGGGATAATTAATGAACAAGGGGAGTGTGTATGTGAGGATCTTCAAAAGGCAGAAGTATTCAGTCAGCAGTATGTAAAGATTGTTGGTTACAAGGATAATGTCGAGATAGAGGAAGAGACTAAGGCCGAAGAAGTAATAAAATTTACGTATGATAACAATGACATTTACAATAAGATAGAAAAGTTGAAAACTAGAAAAGCGGCTGGAATTGATCAGATTTCTGGGGATATACTAAAGACAATGGGTTGGGATATAGTACCATATCTGAAGTACTTATTTGATTATTGTTTGGCCGAAGGAGCTATACCAGATGAATGGAGAGTTGCTATAGTAGCCCCTGTGTATAAAGGAAAGGGTAATAGACATAAAGCTGAAAATTACAGGCCAGTAAGTTTGACATGGATTGTATGTAAGCTTTGGGAAGGCATTCTTTCTGATTATATTAGACATGTTTGTGAAATTAATAACTGGTTCGATAGAAGGCAATTCGGTTTTAGGAAAGGTTATTCCACTGAAGCTCAGCTTGTAGGATTCCAGCAAGATATAGCAGATATCTTGGATTCTGGAGGTCAAATGGACTGTATCGCGATTGACATGTCTAAAGCATTTGATAGGGTGGATCATGGGAGACTACTGGCAAAAATGAGTGCAATTGGACTAGACAAAAGAGTGACTGAATGGGTTGCTATATTTCTAGAAAATAGATCTCAGAGAGTTAGAGTAGGTGAAGCTTTGTCTGACCCTGTAATAGTTGAGAGGGGAGTTCCTCAGGGCAGTGTTATCGGACCTTTATGTTTTCTTATATATATAAATGATATGAGTAAAGGAGTGGAATCGGAGGTAAGGCTTTTTGCGGATGATGTTATTCTCTATAGAGTGATAAATAAGTTACAAGATTGTGAGCAACTGCAACGTGACCTCGAAAATATTGTGAGATGGACAGCAGGCAATGGTATGTTGATAAACGGGGCTAAAAGTCAGGTTGTGAGTTTTACAAATAGGAAAAGTCCTCTCAGTTTTAATTACTGCGTTGATGGGGTGAAAGTTCCTTTTGGGGATCATTGTAAGTATCTAGGTGTTAATATAAGGAAAGATCTTCACTGGGGTAATCACATAAATGGGATTGTAAATAAAGGGTACCGATCTCTGCACATGGTTATGAGGGTGTTTAGGGGTTGTAGTAAGGATGTAAAGGAGAGTGCATATAAGTCTCTGGTAAGACCCCAACTAGAGTATGGTTCCAGTGTATGGGACCCTCACCAGGATTACCTGATTCAAGAACTGGAAAAAATCCAAAGAAAAGCAGCTCGATTTGTTCTGGGTGATTTCCGACAAAAGAGTAGCGTTACAAAAATGTTGCAATGTTTGGGTTGGGAAGAATTGAGAGAAAGAAGAAGAGCTGCTCGACTAAGTGGTATGTTCCGAGCTGTCAGCGGAGAGATGGCGTGGAATGACATTAGTAGACGAATAGGTTTGAATGGCGTCTATAAAAGTAGGAAAGATCACAATATGAAGATAAAGTTGGAATTCAAGAGGACAAACTGGGGCAAATATTCATTTATAGGAAGGGGAGTTAGGGATTGGAATAACTTACCAAGGGAGATGTTCAATAAATTTCCAATTTCCTTGAAATCATTTCGGAAAAGGCTAGGAAAGCAACATATAGGGAATCTGCCACCTGGGCGACTGCCCTAAATGCAGATCAGTATTGATTGATTGATTGATTGATTGTTGGATCTCTTTTGATGGATTCCAGTTCTGTACTTTGATCCCAAAATTCCTCTCACAATTTTGCGTTCTCTTTTCTCCAGTTCTTCAAGGAATCCTTTGTTGGCATTTAGAGACAGGGTTTAGGCTGCATATAGAACAACTGGCTTCAGAACTGTTTCATAGTGACGTATCTTGGTGTTTTGGGAAAGGCATTTTTTGTTGTAGATTGTGCGGGATGTTTGGTAGGCTATTTCCAGTTTGCGTACTCGCTCCTGAAGTGCTTCCTTGTCTAGTCCATTTTTCATGATGATCTCACCCAGGTATTTGAATTTGTCTACTCGGGTGATGTCCCCGTATTTTGTATGGAGTTTTGGTGGAGCCTCTTTGATGTTAGTCATTACTTCTGTTTTCTCAAACGATATCTGCAAACCAGTTTGTTCGGCAATTTCCTTTAAAATTTCAACTTGAGGTTTAGCGGTTTCTATGTCGTTTGGGAGAACAGCAATATCATCGGCAAATGTTAAGCATTCTGTTGCGATTCCCTTGGATTTGGTTCCTATTCTCAATGGACTGTAGTTGGTTTCCTGTAATCTCACCCGCCAGGTTCTGATGATCTTTTCAAGAACACAGTTGAAGAGTATCGGGGATAGCCCATCACCTTGTCGGACTCCTGTTTTGATGTCAAAGGAATGCGAGAGACATCCGTGGAACTTCACCTTGGATTTTGTATCGGTCAGGGTGGCTCTAATTAATGCCAGCAGTTTCAAATCAACTCCAAATTCATTTAAGATGTTTAGCAGGACTTCCCGGTCAATGGAGTCGTACGCTTTCTTAAAGTCCACAAAGACAGACACATACTGCTTGGACCTTAGTGTACAATATCTGATGATCGTTTTGAGATTTTGGATCTGTTCAGCTGTTGAGCGACCTTTTCTGAACCCTCCTTGGTATTCACCTATTTGATGTTCGACTTGTGCTTCCAAAAGCTCCAGGATGGCAAGTGATAGAATTTTGTAAGTCACGGGTAGCAAAGATAATCCTCTGTAGTTGTTGATGTTCTTCATGCAGCCTTTTTTGTGTAATGGATGGATCAAAGCTATTTTCCAATCTTCGGGTAGGGTCTCCTTGTTCCAAATTTCTTCTATTTGCTTTTTCAAGATATCAAGTGATTCCTCTGGGGCATATTTCCATAATTCTGCTACTACTGAGTCTTCCTCCGGCGCTGTGTTATTTTTGAGACGGGCAATGTGGCGCTTGATTTCATCTCTGTCGGGTGGTCTGGAATCTGGGTACCTGAGTAACGGTACCTTGGTCTCAATGGCGCTTTGCGGTTTAGAGCAATTTATTAAATTCTTGAAGTAATCTGCCAGAATGCTGCAATTTTCTTCATTTGACGTCGCCAGTGTGCCGTCCTTTCGCTCAAAGCATAGATATGGTGGTTTATAACCAGTGAGTTTGCGTTTGAAGGCTCTGTAGTACTCTCTGCTTTCATTCTTCCTAAAGTTTTGTTCTATCTTTTCAATGAGAGATTTTTCGTATTTACGTTTCTCAGTTCTGAACACCCTAGCTGCTTGGGCACGTTGGGTTTTGTAGGTTTCCCAATCATTTTCTGATTTCGTAGAGTAGTACTGTTTCCACTCATTGAGTCTTTCTTGGAGGACTGATTCGCAGGTACTATTCCACCAGGCATGCTTTTTGCTTCTCTTGATTTCTGCAACGTCTTTGGCAGGCTCAACAAGAAGACTTTTGGCGTTGTTAAAGTCACAGTCATTTGGTCTAGCCTTCTCCAGGAACTCCTCGACCCTTTGCCGAAGTTTATCATTGTCGAAGCGTGTGATCTGTTTGGTTGTCTTCCTTGTGTTTGCGGGAATTGGTTTGAATTTGATAAGAGACATATAATGATCTGAGGCCACATTGATGCCTTTCTTTACCTTGACATTCATAATCTCAGGGCTGTTTCTCCTGGAGATTGCAACATGATCAGTTTGGAACTCTCCGAGAGCTTGGACGGGAGAACGCCAAGTCATTTGCTTTCTGGGTAGATGGCGAAAGTGGGTCGACGTGACCTGCAGGTTGTGATTTTCGCAAATGGACACCAGTCTTTTGCCGTTGGGATTGGTTCTTTTGTGAGGAGGGTAATTTCCTATAACTTTCTTGTACTTCTGTTCACGACCTAGTTGGGCAATGAAGTCACCCAAAAGAAGCTTGACCCGTTGGATGAATGGTCACCGTACTGGCCTTCGGTTCCGAGTATCCTGGGTTAGATTCCCGGCCGGGTCATTCATTGGTTAATTCCAATGGCTCGGGGGCTGGGTGTTTGTGCTGTCCTCAACATCCCTGCAACTCACACACCACACATAACACTATCCTCCACTACAATAACATGCGTTAGCCACACGAAATTATTATTATTATTCTTATTATTATTATTATTATTATTATTATTGTTATTATACTGAGAGTTAAATGATGCTAATCTTATAGCGCATTACTTGTAGTGGAGAAATGTGTTCTTAATGAGTGACAGAGACACACCAACACGTTCGCAGAAGTATATTTACTTTTTCATAACCTAATTTAAAGATGCATACGGGATTGTTCACACATTCAGCAACTACTGACATTGCAAAAAGACGTCATTCCCAGAAATCAAAACACATAGATTTCATTACCAACCACTGCCTAAGAAAAAATCTTACACAATACGAGCTAATGGCTTTGCTAAATACCCCTGACTGTTGGACCAGTGGTTTCTTGTCACTTGTCAGGACGTTCGCAAACCAATATATAAAAGCTTGTTCTTGCTATATCACAATCTCCACACAAAGCCATAGCACCAAACATGAAGTTGCAGTTGGCAACAGTTCGTTTCAGTTAATATGCCAATGTGAGCTCTCCAGGTGGAGACAGTCATGCTGCGGTTATAAGAGTGAGCTTCAAATGAGGCATGTAGGTCATCAGGTAGTAAAATTATGCCCGTATTGCTCTTGCAAAATTGGTTGCCAATTTTCAGCCTTTTAAATGTTCTTGTTTTCTCATATGACAGAATGCAAGGGTGGAGGTACTTCGAACTCTGGCCGGCAGATGGAAGTAGTGCCCCAATATGGCGAAACACTCTGTTAGTAGATTTTTTCCAAATGTACAAAAATCTTGTTTGTGGGACGTTCATTATGTTTGTATTGTAATCATATAATCGTGCCAGTTTCAGCTGTTGAAACGTTATTGCTTTTCAATATCTGTATGAAAGGCAGATGGACATAGGATTTCAAGTCTTGAGAACCAGGATATTCCGGGTCTTATTTTTGCTGACGATATCCTTCTGCTCACTTTGACACCCCATAGTATGCAGGGTAGTATAAATGTAGTGGTAAATTACTGTAAAGAGTGGAATTTAAAAATTAATGCACAGAAAACCAAGGTAATGAAGTGTTAAAAAGGATATAAATTGTCAAAGATTGTCAAAAATGGTGGATGGGCGAGACGAGATTAGAAGTTGTCAAGAAAGTGGAATATTTGCGTTTGATATTAAGTGGAAATGGAAAATGGGCAGAGCAAATAAAACGAGCTAAACTAAAAGGTATGAGTGCACTGTCAGCCATTAACATACTGGAGAAAAAGATGCCCAACACAGATTACAGAGTGTTTAAAAATGTTTTCAATTCATTAGTTAAATCTAGAGTGTTGTACGGAGTGGAAATTTGGGGAGTTGAAGGGAGGGTTGATTCACTTGATACAATCACGAGTAGATTTGGTAAAATAATTATGGGTCTACCAAGTTGTACAGTTAACTGTGGAGTGCGAATGACGTACAAAGATATAAGTCTGCAAGCGGATACTATTAAAAAGATAATAAAGTGTTGCTGAGACAGAAGCTGCGAGAAGGGGGCGAAGTATTACAGACAGCATGTCAACACCAAATGATAAGGATACTGGAAGGATGGGGTACGGAACATTTTGTAAACGATAGGAATGGGATGTTACTGGAAAAGAGATTGTATATAGAGGATGACAATATGTAACAATTAGTCCTAAAGGTTAAGGATATTGAAAAGCAATGTATTGCTGCAAAATGTACAAGTAAGAGGTCATTAGAAGAATTTTGTAATGTAAGTGGGAGAATGAGGATAAATGTAGAGATTATAACAGAAAAAGGAATGGGGTGTATAATATGGTGGTTAATGGGGATTCATAAAAATAAAGCATACAGACAAAACAGAGATGAAAATAAATGTTTACTATGTTCTGAAGAAATGGGTTGTGCACACCTTATAAAAGATTGTTCAATGATAAAGCAAATACGAGAGAAATTTACAGAGGGGGAGGATGTAAAGAAAATTGAGAACGAAAATCAGCTGTATACAGTTGTAAAGTTATTGAACAAAGAATGGATGCACCCGGGGAAAATCGCAAAATTATTTAACATTATTAGGAGAATGTGGAGTAGGAAACTGAGGGAAGGGAAGGATGTGATACATGTCAGCCAGGAACTGAATTTTGCCTAAGGTAACCTAGACAATATAACTCCGTTGAAGTTTATAGCCATTAGGTACGTAGACTTAAGGTATAGTATGGAATTACTTTGTCGTAGTAGTTCTATTAGTCTGCCGTATTGCCGATAGTCTGAAAAGACAATACTAATTTTCATTTTTTTCTTTTTCTCAATAGTCTGAAAAGACAAGATTGAGATTCTTTGAGGTTTGGTTTGCGTTTTATAATAATATTCATGGATGTTTCAGTTTTTCTTTCAAAGTGCCATCTATCAACGCATCTCCAATATTCAGTTCAGGTTATTCTTTCTCTGTTCAATTTCTAATCATCTGTATTTATATTAATATTCATTGAATGTACCATTTATTAACACAATTTGAATAGTTATTTCAGGTTACACCTTCTAATTTTGTATACTGCATGTATTACAAATTATGAAACGATTACAATAAACAATATTCTCTCCCTAATTTATGGTTTTGGAGATTAGGGGTGACGGGTATCTTTGACTTTGGTATAGTGATTTTACATACTGTAATATATAGATGGATTACTGGAACAATAACAACACTCGATCCATTAACCAAAAAAAAGTAAGCGAGTGAATTGGCTTAGCACTATGAATCACGTAGCTGGAAGCTTGCAATCCGAAGATGATGGGTTCGAACCCAATCGACAGCTCTGGAAATGAATTTCCCCTTTAACCATTTTCACACCAAGCAAATGCGGTAGCTGTACTTTAATTAAATCAGTGGTTGTTTCTTTCCCATTCCTAATTTTTTCCTGTCTCATCGTCGCAGAAACCTCAATGCAACGTTAAGCCCAAAGAACCGGGCGAGTTGGCCGTGCGCGTAGAGGCGCGCGGCTGTGAGCTTGCATCCGGGAGATAGTAGGTTCGAATCCCACTATCGGCAGCCCTGAAAATGGTTTTCCGTGGTTTCCCATTTTCACACCAGGCAAATGCTGGGGCTGTACCTTAATTAAGGCCACGGCCGCTTCCTTCCAACTCCTAGGCCTTTCCTATACCATCGTCGCCATAAGACCTATCTGTGTCGGTGCGACGTAAAGCCCCTAGCAAAAAAAAAAAGCCCAAAGAAAGAAAGAAAGCTTTAAGTCACTTAGTCACGGATCCTACAGTTCTAATGATGACGATGCTTGTTGTTTAAAGGGGCCTAACATCTAGGTCATCGGACCCTAATGGAATGAAATGAGACGAAATGCAATGCCAATTTAAAAGTCCAAAATCCTCCACTGACCAGAATTCAAAACGTGAGGACGAAGAATGTATGGATGTATATGAATTTAAAACAATCAGTGGATAGGACTCGCAATGCCCCAGAAACTAGCGTTAGACAATAGTATTACTGACCATGGGACGGCTTCTAAAGCACAATATTGAATCGATAATGTTTATAGTCTAAAGGGGTCCAAAACTCAGGTCATCGGCTCCTCATAATGGTACTTATCGCGAGGAAAGTAGAACTACGGTATCTGTCATGTTGCTGTACTAATCAAAAGTAGCGTAGATTCGCGGTAATCCATACATTATGGTACTACTCACAGGTAATGTAATGCGTACATGTAACACAGACCTATGGTGCTTCTCACCCTGCGGCGTCATTTACAGGCAACGCAAACATATGGTGTTCCTCACACAAGTGTACTAACCACAGGGACTGGTACTACCCCGTAGTGCTCCTCCCATTGTGGGTACTGATCATAGGCAAGACAGACCCATAGTATCACTCATACAGTGCTACTAAACACAGGTACTGTAGATCTCCGCCGAAAGCACACACAGTCACTACTAATCACAAAACTATTGTGTACCTAAGATAGTGGTGCTACGCGCAAGTAAAAGCGACCCATGGTGTTTCCTGTGTGATAGTACTAATTATAAGGAGTCTCGTGGTTCTAATTCGATCATCCTTTGGTCGCACCTTTTAGTCGCCTCTTACAACAGGCAGGGGATACCTTGGGTGTATTCTTTGTCTGCGTCGCTCACCCACAGAGGGTCATCTTACAGTTTTACGTGGAATCTGAACCACAGGGACGTGAGAAAGAAATATTTAAAACATCGAAAAATTATGATATAGAGCGCCAAGATTTCTTCTGAAACTCATAAATCTACTACACCTTTAGACCTGTGTTACTGAGACAGACACCCTAACTCTGGTCAACTGAGGTATATTTAGGTGTTATGTTTGATCGACCACACAGAATATAGAAAATAAAAAGTGGAGCCGTAGAGCCCGCTAAAAAACAAGAATCAATTGGTGAAAACATTCCAGGCAGTCTACAAACAATCGAATTACTTTCACCTGAAATTAACGTTTCTCCTTAATGAAGATTATTAATGGATGATTTTCGATGATTATTCGACATTCTATACATTATGGAATTGATACCTTCCAGAGGATGCAATGAGGAAACACTTATACAGACAGCCGAGACGGCTGGTCCCTCATGTAATCCAATTACGAGTTTGGGAAATCTTGGGGAAGGGCACCAGATGTCTGGAATGTGTCTTCTTGGACTTTGATTCGCCCCAACGAGACGGACCAGGGAGCCTGGAACTATCAAGTCCAGTCCCCTACAAAGTGCTGCGAACAAAAACATCTGACCAAGATCGAGATTCCCGTAAAAAAAATTGAAGATTTCGGCTGGAAACAACTATAATTGTTTGTTTTATGCCTTGCAAGTAATTGCTAACCCCAATATTTGAAGTAATGTACACTCATCCTGCAAGGAAATAATAATACATACACAAAGTATATTACGTATTATCTTCATTATGATGATGTTTGTTATTTAAAGACTCATAACAGCTAGATCATCGACCCCTATTGGTACCTGGTGCAACGATATGAAACGATAATTAAAACTTCAAAATGAATCCACTGACCGAAATCTAAAACGAATGAAGATGAAAAAAGCCATGAATCCAAAACAATCAGTGGATCCAATTCACAATGCCTGATACTATTTTTTTTTTTGCTAGTTGCTAGTAGACACAGATAGGTCTTATGGCGACGATGGGACATGGAAGGACGCGGCCGTGGCCTTAATTAAGGTACAACCCCAGCATTTGCCTGGTGTGAAAATGGGGAAACCACAGAAAGACTGATATTCTAAGATGGTGCTTTTCGTCCAAAGGGGTCCAAAATCCAGGTCACTGGCCCCTCATAATTGTACTAATCACTGGTAAAGCGGAACCATGGTGTTCCTCTTATAGTGGTACGATTTACAGATACCGTAGACTCACGGTGTCCCTCGTATGGTGGTACTAATCACAGGTAAAGTAGACCCATGGTATGTCACACATAATGGCACCACTCACAGGTAACAAGGACCCATGGTGTTCCTCACATAACGGAAGCAACGCAAACCTATGGTGTTACTCACTTAGTGGGACTTAAACGGACGTCTGTTTCTTCGGTGGTGCTCCTCACATAGTGAAAGCAATCACATGCCACGTATACTCATGGTGTTCCTCGCACGGTGGTACCAACCATAGGCAATTTACACCTACAGTGTATCACACATGATGGTACCACTCACAGGTAACACACACCCATGGTGTTCCTCACATAAGCGCACTACTCTCAGGCAACGCAGACCCATGGTGGTCCTTCATATAGTGGTACTACTCACAGGTAACGCAGACCCATTCTGAATATATGGAAACCAACGCAATTCAGCACGGCGCACGGCAGCTCCCCCGCCTCAGTGGAATGTAAACGAAGGTACTAATGACAGGCAACGCCCAGACTCATGGTATACCTCACTTAATACTGTTAATCACAAGTATACTCATCGTTCCAATTCCATCATCTCTTTGTCGCCCCTTTTATTCGCCGCTGACGACAGGCAGGAGATACTGTGGGCGAATTCTTCGTCTGCGTTCCCCCCCGCCCCCCACCACACACAGGCGATCTTCATTCTGAACTGTTACGCCTTTTAGCGTTCATTTGTTCCGCTTCCTTCCTACTCCTACCCCTCGTCACCTTAATACCTGTCTATGCCGGTGCGACGTAAAGCAAGATTAAAATCAAGCTAACCGAGCTCGATAGCTGGCAGTCGCTTAAGTGCGACCAATATCCAGTATTCGGGAGATAGTGGGTTCGAACCTCCACTGTCGGCAGCCCCGAAGATGGTTTTCGGTGGTTTCCCATTTACGCACCAGGCAAATGATGGGGCTGTACCTTAATTAAGGCCACGGCTGCTTCCTTCCCACTCTTAACCCTTTCCCGTCCCATCGCCGCCATAAAACCTATCTGTAGCGGTGCGGCGTAAAGCAACGTGTAAAAGGAAATTAAGCTTCTTCCGTGACACTTCAGTTAGGCTCAAGACCGACACAAAAATTCTAAGAACCAACATATAGTTCACTCAGAAGTTAGAATTCCTGGATCCCGAGAACAAGGAAATATTACAAGAAGCTCTGTTTGGGTCAGCTAAAGAGACTGTCCCGCGACTTGAATTCACCATTTCGTTTACAGGACACAATTCTTGACATTAATCACAGACAAGGCTATAGACATACAAAAATTTTGTTCAGTCTGTATCGATGAATGACATCACCTCGGGATATAATTCAAAAGCGTAAAGGCAGATGTCACCAGGTTAATTTTGGAAGGGGTGTACATGAACATAGTGTAATGAAACTGTGGCAAAGATCTCCGAAATATACGTGCACGGTCATCCGTATATACAAAATAACATGGACTGACTGACTGACTGACTGACTGACTGACTGACTGACTGACTGACTGACTGACTGACTGACTGACTGACTGACTGACTGACTGACTGACTGACTGACTGACTGACTGACTGACTGACTGACTGACTGACTGACTGACTGACTGACTGACTGACTGACTGACTGACTGACTGACTGACTGACTGACTGACTGACTGACTGACTGACTGACTGACTGACTGACTGACTGACTGACTGACTGACTGACTGACTGACTGACTGACTGACTGACTGACTGACTGACTGACTGACTGACTGACTGACTGACTGACTGACTGACTGACTGACTGACTGACTGACTGACTGACTGACTGACTGACTGACTGACTGACTGACTGACTGACTGACTGACTGACTGACTGACTGACTGACTGACTGACTGACTGACTGACTGACTGACTGACTGACTGACTGACTGACTGACTGACTGACTGACTGACTGACTGACTGACTGACTGACTGACTGACTGACTGACTGACTGACTGACTGACTGACTGACTGACTGACTGACTGACTGACTGACTGACTGACTGACTGACTGACTGACTGACTGACTGACTGACTGACTGACTGACTGACTGACTGACTGACTGACTGACTGACTGACTGACTGACTGACTGACTGACTGACTGACTGATCGCCGAGCCAATATTACAGGGCATAAAGGAATGAAAGTGTAGGTGCTCACTGAGGAGGATTTTTGGTTATTCCGTTAATAAGGGGGTGAAAAGGGGTTGCTTTTTTAAATATCTATATCTCAAAACTTAACAGTTTATAGATGTGAAAATTGGTATATGTAATCTCCTTTAAAAATAAAAAATGTACTTTTTGTTTTCAGAAAATTCACTTAAGTGGGGTGAAAAGAAGTGAAGAAAGGGTTGAATTATTTTTATGAACATATCTCAAGACCTGAAGATGTTACACAAATGAAAATCTATATTTGGAGTTTCCCTTAAAAATAAAGAAACGCGTAATTTTTGTTTTCGGAAAATGAATTTAAGGGGAAGGGTCGATGGAAAGTAATGAGAAGTGGGTTAATTTTTGAAAGGAGTATATCTCAAAACCTTAACATGTTACTGATGTGAAAATTTGTATTTAGAATATTCATTAATAACAAAGAAATCGAATTTTTTTCTTCTGAAAATCCACTTAAGGGTGTGGTGAAAATGACTGATAAAGGGGTCAAAGTCTTTTATGGGGTACATAAATTTCAAGAACTGTAGATGTTACTGACATGAACATTGATAATTGAAATATCCTTTAAAAATAAAGAAACAAGTGTATTTTTTTGTTTCCGGAAAATCTTCTGAAGGGGTGAGGGTAAAAAGAAGTGAAACATATTGAATTACTTTCATGCAAATAAAGCAAAGCAATGTCACTCCTTGGAGGAGTGGAAGGTGAAGGCTTCCACCATTGTTAACCTCGGCACGTGATGGGGTAGAGTGGTTAGCTCTACCCCCGTCCTCCTTTGCCCCCAGGAATTAACCTGGTACTCATTTCTTATGTAGGCTGAGTTAACCTCAGGGCCATATGCACCTCCGGAAGTGGAAATCCCGTTTCTTAAATTTTACGACTTCCTAACTGGGATTCGAACCCACGTCCTTCCGGGCGAACCGAGCACGCCTTTTCCGCCTCGGCCAGGCAGCCCCTATTACTTTTATGAGGATACTTATATCTCAAAAACTGAAGACGTGAACATTTCGAATGTCCTTTAAAAACAAACATTTTTTGCGGCAAATCCAGTTAAAGAGAGAGAGAACGTGGGGGGAGGGGGAGTGTTGGGCGGGAGATAGAAATCACTGAAAAGGGGTTGAATTACGTTTATGAGGATACTCCTGTCTCGTAAATGAATATGTTACTGACGTTAACAATGGTACGTGGAATCTACTTTAAATATAAAGAAACAAGTATTATCTTGTTTTCGGTAAATCCACTTAAAGGCGGTGGGGGGGGGGGAGCTTTATTTTTTTTGCATGTTTCTATGAAATCCCACAAGCGAAGCCGCAGGTAACAGCTAGTAGACCATATGACATGTGGTAGCAAACGTAACGGTACGCGCGTAATAATTAGAAGATTGATTCACGTTAATAATAATAATAATGTTATTTCTCTATCTGTGGATAGCACTGTCTTCTTTTCAAAAAACATAGTTCGCAATTATTTCTTCAAAATAATACCCTCACCTATAAGACTCGATAATGTTAGTAGACACAACACGTTCCAGATCGTGAGTGGAAGTCCTCTGTGTTTCAATATAATTGTATAATGTCCTTTACCCGATCTGAGCCAACACTTCAGGATATAATCCCAGTTCCTGTGCTCGTGGGTGGGCCCAGCCAGGGACATCAGTTCCATTGTACTTACGAACAGCAGATAAGGTAGACAGATGTAATTCTCTGTAAGCTCGCAACTACAATTATCTGCTGATGGCTTAGCGCACTCTCACTGCTCCCCGGACAGTAGTGTGAAACGAAGGAAGAAACGACACCGCTCATTTCCATAACCACCACCACCACCTAAACGACACACAGAGGAGGTTTTACACGTCACATTCAGCATTATATATGCATGAAGACATGTTGAATGCAAAGACATAGGTTAAGAACTTGTTCTCCAACAATTTGTTAGCAGATGTACGTGGAATCGGATTTTGGGTGAAAAATTCAAATTTCGTTTTTGTCTTAATTTATCCTCTAAATCTTCCTTTTTAAAATGACACGTTGAACATGATTCTATAGTGAATGTAACTATTTTATTTTTATTTTTATCTGAGACGGGGCCGTGGCCTAATGTCTGACTCCATAGGTGTCAAAATTCATTCGTGATTTCAAAGCTCCTTCTCTTCAATGGGATGTTAATATGTGGTAAAAGAAAAGTTGATTTCAATAGCTGGTACCGTGCATGTGATGTTCTGTTTATTATGTATATTCCTTGGATTCTGTCGTCCCTGGAGTGTTTGTAAAAACTGCGATTGTTTCCAATTTGTGCTCTGTCGGTACCAGTAGTTTAGCTCTCTCTCTCTCTGTGTGTGTGTGTGTGTGTGTGTGTGAATGCCTAGATTTAGTGGTAAAGTTTTTGCAAGGCGTGTGAATTGGCAGAAGAAGAGAAAGGAAAGTAATTTTCAAGGCAGTGGCAACATACAACCAAGGGAATATTACCAAGTGTCAGATTCTTGAAATGTTAGGGTTATCTGCTGGTTCTCAGCAAGATGATGCTATTATGACTTCAGATAAGCTCAGACTCGGAAATGCAGACAGTGCAATCAAGATTTTAGCCATAAAAGCAAGGCAAGTTAGAAGAAGTGCTAAGAGAATCCTAGAGGTTGCCTTTGGAGATTACGAAGGAGAAGAAGATTATGCAGCAGGGATGTTTTTATTTTGAGCTCGGTTTTCCGTAAATTTAAAATGTTCATATTCAGGGAACATTTTCTCGGATTCCACAAACTCTATTCTTCTGAAATTTTCAGAACATGTTCATTACAGTACTCCGGATGTACTGAACGGTTTTATGTCAAAATGTACCATAGTGAGAATTTTAGGTGGGGTGGGAATCCACTCAAGGAAAGCAACTCAATGTTGAAAACATCCTAGGGATATGAGCTACGAATATTAGGTAAATAAAATATAATAAATAATGAGAATATATTCTGTTTTTATTCCTAAAATTACAATGAAAATGAAAATCTACAGTCAGCTTCCGGTCATTCGACCGGGTCAGGAATGGAATGAATGGAGCCTCCATCTAGCGGCGAGGATAGGAAATGTGCCGGCTGCCGAAGCCTGTCGCACTCCTCTGGAAAAATGATAAATGACTGACAGATGAAATGAAATGTTAATGGAGTGTGTTGCTGGAATGAGAGATGACAGGGAAAACGGGAGTACCCGGAGAAAAACCTGTCCCAATTCCGCTTTGTCCAGCACAAATCTCACGTGACATGACCGGGTTTTGAATCACGGTATCCAGCGGTGAGAGGTCGGTGCGCTGTCATCTGAGCCACGGAAGCACTCCTAAAAATTACAATCCTTTTCTTTATAATCGTTATCTGGTCAATTTGATTAGCATTTCGCCTTTTTCTACCGCTACGAGCGCTAATGTGAGTCAATGCATTGTATCATTTAAGCACCATTACGAGCGCTGATGTGAGACAATGCATTGTATCATTTAAGCACCACTACGAGCGCTAATGTGAGTCAATGCATTGTATCATTTAAGCACCACTACGAGCGCTAATGTGAGTCAATGCATTGTATCATTTAAGCACCACTACGAGCGCTGATGTGAGACAATGCATTGTATCATTTAAGTACCACTACGAGCGCTAATGTGAGTCAATGCATTGTATCATTTAATCACCACTACGAGCGCTAATGTGAGTCAATGCATTGTATCATTTAAGCACCACTACGAGCGCTAATGTGAGTCAATGCATTGTATCATTTAAGCACCACTACGAGCGCTAATGTGGGTCAATGCATTATATCATTTAAGCACCACTACGAGCGCTAATGTGAGACAATGCATTGTATCATTTAAGCACCACTACGAGCGCTAACGTGAGACAATGCATTGTATCATTTAAGCACCACTACGAGCGCTAATGTGAGTCAATGCATTGTATCATTTAAGCACCACTACGAGCGCTAATGTGAGACAATGCATTGTATCATTTAAGCACCACTACGAGCGCTAATGTGGGTCAATGCATTATATCATTTAAGCACCACTACGAGCGCTAATGTGAGTCAATGCATTGTATCATTTAAGCACCACTACGAGCGCTAATGTGGGTCAATGCATTATATCATTTAAGCACCACTACGACCGCTAATGTGAGACAATGCATTGTATCATTTAAGCACCACTACGAGCGCTAATGTGAGTCAATGCATTGTATCATTTAAGCACCACTACGAGCGCTAATGTGAGACAATGCATTGTATCATTTAAGCACCACTACGAGCGCTAATGTGAGACAATGCATTGTATCATTTAAGCACCACTACGAGCGCTAATGTGAGTCAATGCATTGTATAATTTAAGCACCACTACGAGCGCTAATGTGAGACAATGCATTGTATCATTTAAGCACCACTACGAGCGCTAATGTGAGTCAATGCATTGTATCATTTAAGCACCACTACGAGCGCTAATGTGAGACAATGCATTGTATCATTTAAGCACCACTACGAGCGCTAATGTGGGTCAATGCATTATATAATTTAAGCACCACTACGACCACTAATGTGAGACAATGCATTGTAACATTTAAGCACCACTACGAGCGCTAATGTGAGACAATGCAGAGTTTCACTTAAGTCCTTATAACTACATTCTGTATGGGTATTTTTCAAAAAAAGAAAAACACACCGAGGGTATTTAACCAAGGAACACATTACAGAAATAATTATGCAAATAAGTTAATTTGGCTAGGATTTGAATAAAAAAGACAACGAGTAAAGAAACAAGCGATGTTAGGCAATTTTTTTCGGAACTGAATTTCGAAATTTGTTGATTTTTAGTTTAATAGATCTATCCAAGAGTCAAAATTTGAAACCTTTCCGGGTCCTTTAGCCTTTCAACTTTCGGCACAATTAAGGTAATCACTTAATTTTACGTTTTATGCAGTATGTCGACCCCTACTTTGTAAGCTAAAAAATTGATTTTACACTGAAAACATTCAAAAACTTGTTGAAAAAATCATATCCACAAAACAATTAATATCTCACTCAAGAATAGCACTCATGAAAAAATATTGTTTATATACAGACAACATATAAATTTGCATGGAATGTAAAAAAATTATATTTGTAGCTGCAGTAATTTAAGAGAACATGTTCCCTATATTGGGCATAATTTAACATTGTGAAAATAGGCGATTCCATTTCCTCTTAAGGTGCGAACACGTATCACCTTTCTTCAATCGCCAGTGGATTATAAAGAAAAGGCAGGCAGGTTTAAGAGATGAACTGCTAGACATGCCTCTAACGGTCAGTGGCAGGATATTCAATCTTCGGGCTGCAATAACTGAATGATTAGTGTATGTTGTTATCCTGTGTATACGGAGACGTGTGTACAACACATATCTCTACATTTTCTCACGTACTCTCGTTGATTTCATTTGTCATTCCTGTTACGACAAGAGTTATGTAGGTGCCTTTATACGGCGTATTGCATCGTTTCCTGTTCTTTCGCAAGGAAGTGACACAATCTATCGGAATGTGATGTAAGGACTAAATATGGAGTAGATGAGGTACTTAAGTAAATAGAAGTATACGTATACACCACAAACTATTTACAAACATGCTTCGTATTCATATGCAAAGTCGTCAGGAAACACAGTAGTCGGGATTGAGATTTAATCTCAAAAATCACGTGGTGTCAGGAAGGCAATCCGGCCGTTAACACTCGGCCAGAAGAAAAATGAGCCTGGGTAGCTGGAATTAGCTGAAGTAAATTGGTAATAATAATTATTATTAATAAATAATAAATAAATCATATAAATAAATAAATAAATAATAATTATTTGTGTTAATGGAGAGTGTTGCTGGAATGAAAGATGACAGGTAAAACCGGAGTACCCGGAGAGAAACCTGTCCTGAACCCGCTTTGTCCAGCACAAACCTCGCATGGAGTGTCCGGAATTTGAACCGCGGTATTTTGTTTCGATGTGTGTGTGTGTGGTATAGATACTATTTAAAAATACTATTGAAATCCAAGAGATCGTTACGAGAAATTAGGGATTAGTGGCATTAACCGAAAATTAATGGAAAGTTATAATGAACATCAATAGCCTATTAATCTAAAAGAAAGACACGGAATATTTTAATACCAGTATGGAAAAAAGGTAGTGACCGATGACAAGGATATTTCTCCGTATCTTGTTGGCTATCCATTCAGTTATCTATTTTCTATGTGTTTGTCTAACGTAGCTGCTGTCGGTGTGTTCCATATTGTAGACATTTCTACTTTTCGGGAAAATCTGAATTATTCATGGTATATAATGTCTCCGCGTTGGTGGTTTCTCGTGAAAATTATTCTCTTTCTTCTTTCTTAATCCACTTACACTCCAGGGTCGATTTTTCCCTCGGACTCAGCGAGGGATCCCAGCTCTACTGCCTCAAGGGCAGTGTACTGCAGCGTGAAACTTTGGGTAGGATGATACAACTGGGAAGGAGGACCAGCACCTAGCCCAGGCGGCCTAACCTGCTATGCTGCACAGGGGCCTTGTAGGGGTATAAGAAGGTAGGAAGGGATGGAAAAGGAAGAGGGAAGGAAGCGGCAGTGGCCTTAATTTAGGTAGCATCCAGGTATTTGCCTGGAAGAGAAGTGGGAAACCACGGAAAACCACTTCGAGGATGGCTGAGGAGGGAATCGAACCCCCCTCTACTCAGTTGATCCCACGAAGCTGAGTATACCACGTTCCAGACCTCGTACTACTTTTCAAATTTCGTGGCAGTGCCGGGAATCGAACCCAGACCTCCGGGAGTGGCAGCTAATCACACTAGAAAGTTGTTCTCAATTACGGAAATTGTCCCACCACCGGTAGAGTGTAGATGTCGATGTACTTGACAAAAATAGACAGTTAAATGTCAGGGAGCAATAAACATTTCACATTCTTTAGAAATACTACAAACTTTTAATTATCATTTTACACATAATATTTCAATTGTTTTTCTTAATTTCCTTGTATTCTATCCTTCGAACTGCCGTGAACCTAAAATTAAATAACTTCAATATAATTTAAAACCCTTGTGTTTTGACAAAAAGAAATATCACTTGATATCGAGATACATAGCTACTTTGGTTTGATAATATCGGCATATAGATACAATGCATTAATTACGAGTATGAAATGTCTATATTTTATCATGTCGGAGCTACACACCCCGAAACATTCCTATAGATCGTCAGTGACCTTTCACTCCATTCTATTTCTGTGTTGTAGACGCAAACAGTCCTCTCAAGTGCTGCTTACAAAGGCTACTTTATATCGAGAGGCAGTAATTATGCAGAACCACAGGTTGGAGTGAAGGAGGTCTTTCTCAATCAAGAATGGAGGGAAGGGGATAAGAGAAGTGCCTCAAGCCTCACATAAAATCCCCTCGTTGTTCTCCACTGTATTCCCACCACCCTACATTCCTCATTTTATCTCCCTCTTCCACCTCACTCAATCTCTCCCTTCTTGTATTTCGTACATTTGCACACAGAGTTCTATCGTAAAACAGCTCGCTATTTCATTCCCTCTCTCTCATTCTAAGTTGCGCCAGATGCGACGAATTCCAAAACAGGGTACGACAAAAGAGGATATACATTCCACTAAACAGGGCATCTACAACGTCCATTTCACTTGGACAGTTCTTGTGTTTTCTTTATTTTAGCAGTGATTGGCAGTATTGTGTATTCTAGTATTTAGACGTATGCGAGCATGTGCGAATGTGACTTGAATGTGACTTCGACACCCTTTACAGGATGACTATATTCCATAATAACTGTAGGTCCTGGAAACACAGCATATTTCAAATTTATGTGATGTCTTCATTGAAGCAGTCGGCTATTGTCATTACATTTGAATTCAGGAGAGCTGGAATACATCTGTATTTAAATATGATTAATGATTGTTCTGTGACCCAGAGGTAGAATGTCAACCTCTATATCACAATATCGTATTAGTGCCTCCAAATGCTCCCGGACTGAGCCTGAATCGAATCCAACATTTGATTCAGAAACTTAGCTTTGTACCTGATGAAGACTTTGTGGCACTTACAGGAACTAGTTCGCGACCAAATTTCAGCTCCCCTGAGACCCTAAAACCCATAAAAGTAGCTAGTTGGATGTTGTTGTTGTTGTTGTTGTTGTTGTTTGAGGCACCGGTCCATAGACTGGTTTGATGCAACTCTCCATGCCACCCTATTCTATTCATTTCTACATAACTACTGCATCCTACATCTGCTCTAATCTGCTTCTCATATTCATACCTTGGTCTACCCCTACCGTTCTTACCTCCTACAATTCTCTCAAAAACCAACTGCACAAGTTCTGCGCGTCTTAAGATGTGTTCTATCTTTCTATCTCTTCTTTTCGTCAATTTTAGCCACAACGATGTCCTCTCACCAATTCGATTCATTATCCATTCATTCGTGATTCGATCTATGCATCTCAATTTCAGCATTCTTCTGTAACACCACATTTCAAAAGCTTCTATTCTCTTTCTTTCTGAGCAAGTTATCGTCCATGATTCATTTCCATACAATACCACGCTCTAAACAGAAGTATTCAAAAGCATTTTTCTAATTCCTATATCAATATTCGAAATGAGCAAATTTCTTTTCTAAAGAAAGACCTTCCTTGCTTGTGCTAGCCTGCATTTTATACCCTTATTACTTCTTCCATCGTTAGTTATTTTACTACCCAAATAACAATATTCATCTACTTCCTTTAAGACTTAATTTCCTAATCTAGTATTTGCTGCATCACCTGACTTCGTACGACTGCACTCCATTACTTTTGTTTTAGACCTACTTATTTTCTTCTTGTATTCCTCATCCAAGATTCCGTTCATACCATTCAGTAACTTCTCCAGCTCTTGTGCAGTCTCAGATAAAATAACAGTATCATCGGCAAATCTCTTGGTTTTTTATTTCCTCTCCTTGGATTACAATTCCCTTTCCAAATTTTTCTTTGATTTCCGTTACTGCCTGTTCTATATAATCACTGAAAAGGATGGGGGACAAACTGCAGCCTTGCTTCGCCCCTTTCTGGATTGCTGCTTCTTTTTCATAGCCCTCGATTCTTATCACTGCAGACTGGTTTTTATACGGACTGTAGATAATTCTTCATTCTCAGTATACCAATTAGGTATTATTATACTGAATGTGGATTTCTAACAAAAATATTTAAGTAATGTGTTTAACGCGCTATCTTTATTTTGCTTAAGATCGTGGGTTCATTTCACATCCTGGTCTGCGGGTGACTGGCGACGGGGAAATCCATTGGGTCGTTTCGCGTGTGCCATCATGTAAAAGTGCTGTGGTAAGAACGAGGGCGAGTCAGAAAGTTAAGTTACACTTCCATGGCCATTGATAGAACCCCCTGCACATAGGCAACATGGCTATGACAACATACAGTGTAAGTTCACTTTTCCACATAGTCCCCAAGAGACTATAAACAATTCTCGAAACGGTCAATCAACTTTTCGGATGCATCGTCGTCCACCGAGATACCTTTCCAGCTTGCCGAACACATGATAATCGCATGGCGTTAAGTCCGGACTTAATGGAGGATGTTGCCATACCTCCCACTTGAATCGCTGCAGCAGTTCACACGTTTGGTGGGCCGTGTGAGGTGTTGCGCGTTATCGTGCAAGAGAAACACATCGGCGCTCAATTTTCCCCGCCGCTTTTGTTTAATTCCAAAACGATGATGAGGTGAAAGCAGGTGTCTCCGGGTTGTTACATAGCGCTAGAGATGATTTCTACGCATCCGGAATCGAAAACTTGCTTGACCGTTCCGAGAAATGTTTACAGGCTCTTGGGGACTAGACATAAACCTCATTAATCCGTACCTTCGGTTTTATTTTTACTTGTACAGGGTTTCTTTTATGGCGTCGACTCTTCTTGAACGTCTTTTCCGCCAAGGATTGTTAAGGACAGCAATTGGAATTAATTTGGCCACGGTCTATCAAAGGTACCGTCCCGGCGTTCACCTGGAATTCAGAATGGGATACAGTGGAAATCCATTCCCAGGACGGCCCAGGTGGGATTCGAACCGACGCTCTTCTGAATGCAAAGCACTACAAATTCATTGGTGGTGAATTCAAAAATGAAACCGGCACTCCATCAGAAGAAAGAATGACTCATGGAGAGGCAACAGTGCAGCTGGACAAACTGATGGCCCATGTAGAATCCTTGACTGAAACCACACCGGCAGAACTGTTGTTCGTAAAACGTCTTCGTGATCGTGCTGCGCGCAAACGTTATACAAATGTAAAACAGAAAAAAATCTCACATTATTTCAGTGCATGAAGCAGATTTGTAAATGTAAGCAAAGTGTTCTTATATTGTTTGTACGGTAAAAAAACGGTATTACTGTGCAATTTGTGTTTATAGATTATATAACATATACTGTATTTGTTTCTTCTTCGGATTACCCGGATTTTGGATAATCCGGATCAGTTCCGGTCCCACTGAATCTGGATAAACGAGGTTCTTGTGTATATGGAAAAGTGAACTTAACATTGTATACTGTCATAGCCGTGTTGCCTATGTGGAGGTGGTTTCATAAATGGCCGTAGCTTGGAAGTGTAACTTACTTTTTGATTCGCCCTCGTACGTTATGTGCTTATCTGCAAAATTCGCTTGGTGTTTCACACCATCTGTCATATTCTTGTTGTCCCTAAAAGGAGGATTAACAATATTTACAACCCTCATCCACTCTGTATTTATAAATTAATGGTGACAACCACAAAACTCCCTGTTAGTGTCTGGCATAGTTTTCATTTACTTGTATCAAATTCACATTTTCCGTATTTCCTCTGCGAAATTTTCCAAGTCTTGCTTTTTGCGATCACAACGGCATTAGTGTTGTGATGTCTAGAGAGTTCGCCAATTTCTTGTCTGTCACAGCTCTTTTCTTGCTTCCACTTGTGCCCTCATTCTCGAAGAAATTAATTCTCCTCTTTTTATTCTGATTACAGTTAAGAGAATATGATAACCTCCTTGTTGTTATTCTTAAACCATGAATCACCATCACTATTATCTATACGTAGAAACAGCGAAGCGATCGGTTTGCGCAAACAATGTCCAAATAACACAATGGACCGCTATGGAGGGTTTTGGATTCACACTACTAATATCTCGGAGTTTAGATTTATATACGGGTGGAAATGCAGGTATATTATTTACTTAGAATATATACTCACAGGTTTACAAGAATGTGGTCTGGTAATTTCTGACCTGGTGGATTTCATTTGTACACCCCTGAAGAATTCCCAACTCCCTTTACTTGAGAAAGTCCCTTACAGTTATTTGGACCTCTTAAAGGAAAGTTATAGATTACCATCACCCACACAATCTCTGCTCCTTTGAGCGATTGTCTCTCCCCTCACATTAAATAGCCCTCCAAGGGCTCGCCCTTTACACCGGTGAAATGTCGCACCCTCTTGATCCACCTCCACTGGAGGCACAAGAAGAGCTAATGGTATCTCAAAGCCTTGTTCTAACTTCGGAGGGAAACGAACGACTCTGATTCTTAAAGGTCAGCAGAGACCATTTTGAAGCACGAATTTCTTAAAAAACATTAAACTCCCTGCAAAACGTTAAACTGTAGGATGTGTTGGGTTATTCCTTTTTATGTTTGTTGGTATACAATTTTCACTAGTGGATAGTTAAATTTAAAATGAAAACCTGGGCTCTCAATCTGTCAACAATTATTATATTCCAAAATTAATTTGGGTTTGTGGTGATTTTAAACCACATAAAAACTACTGTGAGGTAGGAAATATTAGAAATGGGATTTGACACGTATTAATACTGCAAAAAGAAGTCCGAATCATTGGCTGAATGGTCATCATTGAGGCCTGCGGTTCAAATGGTCCCGGGTTCGATTCTCGGCCGGGTCGGGGATTTTAATCGTATCTGATTAATTCTTCTAAAGCGGGGACTGAGTCTTTATCCCAATACTTTCCTCTTCATATTCAGACAACGCAATACACTACCAACAACCACACAAACGCGCAACAGTGATTACATCCCTCCATATAAGGTTGGCGTCAAGAAGGGCATCCGGCCGTGAAACATGGTCAAATCTACATACATACATACATACATACATACATACATACATACATACATACATACATACATACATACATACATACATACATACATATATATGTGTGTGATAAAGTTCGCACCCGCCATTTCATATATGTTGGAAAACCGGTAATAGAAGATGGAGAAGAAGAAGAAGAAGAAGGAGGAAGAGAAGAAGAAGGACTGATAATAGGAACGGTGTACAGTTTAGGTGTGTGGTTTTTCCGTCGTACCTCAGAAACAGCTAAAGATATTTCTATGTAATTTTGTGAACATTTAAGCGCATTCTTTCATTAAATGCTACAGTAGGATAAAAACTAAAAAGGTAACCCAAACGTGGCGTATACAGTAAAGGAAAATGTAGAGTAATTCGGCAAAGGGTCTCATGCATTTCACCCTTAGAAGTTGTAGCATTGTCAGGCTGCAGATAGAGCAAGAGCGTTAGGGAAAGATTCTTAAAACTTAACTAGACCTACAAAAGAAGGATGAGAAGCATATGCCTATCCCAAATAAATGGCACAAGATAACAAATTCGTTTCCGCATTTAATTTATCGTATGCAGAGCAGTAACAATTTCGCAAGAATACTTCGAATTCTTGATACACTTCAAGAAAATAACCAACTTTGTAGGCGAATAAGTTTAATGACAGTGAAAAGGGTTTCTACAGGAAATATTTCGAATTATCAGTTTACAAGGTATCGCCTCTTAAAACGCTTACAATCATAAATAAGTCACCCAACAACATGCATGCGGTGGGCGGTTGTTGAGTGGGTTTCGGCTGGTCCGACAGCTCTGCACTCCGACTGACATACCGAGCAGAGGAGGGGTGGCCACATCTTGTTCGTGGTCCGACAGCTCTGCACTCCGACCGACCAAGCAGAAGATAGGTGGCTCTACACTGTGGCTCTACGCCTCTGTATTCGGGAGACGGAGAGGGACTTATCCCCACCGTCGGCTGTTCCGAGAATAGCTTTACGTGGTTTTACATTCTCCTGTACTAAAGTGAATGCCGGGATAGTTCCTACTATAGGCCACGGCTGCCAACCGTCTCACATTCTCTGCACATCTCATTCACCGTAACAAATCTCCTGGCCTGAGAAACGGTATTACCGTCTAGGAGGCCCGCCTCCCCCCTTCAGGGAAGGAATGAAAACACTTTAGTAGTAGAACGTACATGCCGACCGATGGAGGCGTGTTCATTCAACAGAACACCTCAAGCTTATTATTAGGTTCAGATTTATTCTATGAACACATTTTAGCAGTGTTGTTAATATAGTGCTTAATTTCATTGTCTTTTCATAGATTATTCTCCGTCAGGAAGTTATTCACGCACAGATTGGTGTATACTAATTGCTGATTACTACTGCACCGTCGTAATTGAATCGTGTGTTAGTAACCTGGATATCTCATATATCCTGCAGCTTTCCTGCTTTGTATGCAACACTCTTCTTGATCCCTTAGGAATCTTTCCGGATGAGCTTTTTTCATCAAATTTCAGATATTTTTATTCTTTCGTCATAATCAAATCTGAGTTCTACGATGGTTAAGACAAAGAAAGGTAGAATTTTGCGGCAAACGAAAGCGAAGTACAGAGGAAGTCTCAACTTGGTGCTCTAGAGGAGTGGTATTTAATTCAAGAATGAGTATTTATTGTCGCCAAAACGTGAAGAGATCAACATGGAAATACAAGTCGATGACGTTATTTAAAGGTTATTATTGGATAAACGTGATTATATTTGTGGACAATCGTCATTCAAGAATAAAAAAAGGAAATTATTTTACTATTGAAAAAGAGTTGAAATGAAATACATGTACGTATATTACAACGCATAGACCATAATTACAGAGCTTTAACTGTATTTTTCACGACAAATCTGTAGACGAAACGACAAAGTTCGAAGTATTGGAAAGTTGTGTCATTCTCCTACTACACAATAGTCTTTCTTTCTTTCTTTCTTTCTTTCTTTCTTTCTTTCTTTCTTTCTTTCTTTCTTTCTTTCTTAATCTGTTTACCCTCCAGAGTTGGTTTATTCTCTCGGACTCAGCGAGGAATCCCACTTCTACCACCTCAAAGGCAGTGTCCCGGAACGTGAGACTTTGGGTCGAGTGGATACAACTGGGAAGAATGACTCACCCAGGCAGCCTCACCTGTTATGCTGAATAGGGGCCTTGGTCGGAGATGGGAATATTTGAACGGATAGACAAGGAAGAGGGTAGGAAGCGGCCGTGGCCTTAAGTTAGGTACAACAATCCAGGCATTTGCCTGGTAGAGACATGGGAAACCACAGAAAACCTCTTAGAGGATGGTTGAAGAGGGAATCGAGGCTGAGTGGACCCCTTTCCATCCCTCCTACCACGTTTCAAATTTCGTGGCAGAGCCGGAAATCCAACCCGAGCCTCCGGGGGTGGCAGCTAATCACGCTAACCACTACACCACAGAGGCAGACGACTACACAGAAGTATCGTACATAAATCTGCACACTATTTCTACGTGGATTAAAGCTAGTGTGTAAGATCTTCTCCCAGCCACAAGTGGGATAAAACATGGAAGTTAGATCGTGAAGGCAGGAGATGATATAGCATCATAAGTATATCACGTATTGTACATAATATTGATTTATTACTATTATTATTATTATTATTATTATTATTATTATTATTATTATTATTATTATTATTATTTAAATATTTATTTCGATTATTTTACTTCTAGCAGTTTAACGTCGCTCTCACACATCGAAAGACTTCGGGGAGGCAGAGATGGGAACGGCTAGGATTAGGAAGGTAGCGGTTGTGGCCTTAATTAAGGCACATCTTCAGCATTTGCCTGGTGGAAAAAATGTGAAACCACGGGAATCTATCTTCAGAACTGTCGACGGTGGGGTTCGATCCCACCATCTCCCGAACGCAAGCTTACAGCTACGCAACCCTAAGCATCAAGGTAAACTCGCTCGGCATCGATGCATTTATAAGCTAGATGAATGACGTAATATTTCGTAGCAACTACCAAACAAAAAATGTTAAAATTGGCACTTCCGTCTTTTGTTTAATTAATTTTAGCAATTCGTGAAGTGCAGTCCTGTTATAAAACGGCATTACCTCAGGCTAGATACGGAAACAGGGGAAATCAATAAATACAAGTGACACACAACCACACGACACACGCGTGATTGGAGCTTTCCATAACTGGCAGGAGCTCGTCGGCCACATGCTGAGTTTGTCTCACACAACGAGTGATAAACATTCCCAGGGACAGCTCCCAGATATTTTTATTTCAGCATTACATCCTGTATTGTACTGTCAACCCTGATAATATTCAATCACACGTGATGGATGACCACGCGGGTCCAATGATACAGAGAAGGGAGCTCAGGAGTGGAAGTGAACAGTAACGTGCGGTACTTGGCTCAGCTGGAACACTTCCACAGGCTTTGTATCACTCTTGACAGTGAGATCAGTCTAAGTTACCTGACGTATCAGCCTTGATATGGATGATTAACTGTGGCTTTCTGTATCATTATTTCTCCTTCCAACATAATTCCGTTCTTAGAATAATAATAATAATAATAATAATAATAATAATAATAATAATAATAATAATAATAATAATAATTTCATGTGGCTATTTCTAGCCGAGTGCAGCCCTTGTAAAGCAGACCCTCCGATGTGGGTGGGGGGCATCTGCCATGTGCAGGTAACTCCATGTTATTGTGGTGGAGGATAGTGTTATGTGTGGTGTGTGAGTTGCAGGGATGTTGGGGACAGCATAAACACCCAGCCCCCGGGCCAATGGAATTAACCAATGAAGGTTAAAACCCCCGACCCGGCCGGGAATCTAACCCGGGACCCTTTGAATCAAAGCCCAGTGCACAGACCATTCAGCCAACGAGTCGGACAACGTTCAGTATACATTCCTCACACGTAGAAGAAGGAAATGTGTTATATGGATATAAGTATGGGTCAACGTCAGTTTTTTTTTTATTTTTTTTTTTTACAAGTTGCTTTACATCGCACCAACACAGATAGGTCTTACGGTCACGATGGGATAGGAAAGGGCAAGGAGTTCGAAGGAAGCATCCGTGGCCTTAATTGGAGTAAAGTCCCAGAATTTGTCTGGCTTGAAAACAGGAAAGCATCCGGGTGATAGTGGGTTCGAACCCCACTGCCGGCAGCCCTGAAGATGGTTTTCCGTGGTTTCCCATTTTCCTACTAGGAAAACGCTGGGGCTGTACCTAAATTAAGGACACGGCCGCTTCATTTCAATTTCTAGGTCTTTCCTATCCCATCGTCGCCATAAGACCGATCTGTGTCGATGCGACATAAAGCAAATAGCAAGAAGAAAATACAGTAGGAAATCACGGAAAACCCACCTTCAGGGTAGCCGACAGTGGGGTTCGAACCGCTATTTCCCGAATGAAAACTCACAGCTGTGCGCCCGTAACAGCACAGGCCATCTCGCTCAGTATTATAAGTCAATTTCTACGACATAACATGGTACAATTGTTATGGGAAACACACGGGAGCAGTACGTACCAGCTGTGAGTTTTCATTCGGGAAATAGTGGGTTCGAACCCCACTGTCGGCTACCCTGAAGGTGGTTTTCCGTGATTTCCTACTGTATTTTCTTTTTGCTATTTGCTTTACATCGCACCAACACAGACAGGTCTTACGGTGACGATGGGATAGGAAAGGGCAAGGAGTTGGAAGGAAGCAGCCGTGGCCTTAATTAGAGTAAAGTCCCAGAATTTGTCTGGCTTGAAAACAGGAAAGCATCTGGGTGATAGTGGGTTCGAACCCCACTGCCGGCAGCCCTGAAGATGGTTTTCCGTGGTTCCCCTTTTTCTACTAGGAAAACGCTCGGGCTGTACCTAAATTAAGGCCACGGCCACTTCATTTCAATTTCTAGGTCTTTCCTATCCCATCGTCGCCATAAGACCGATCTGTGTCGATGTGACATAAAGCAAATAGCAAGAAGAAAATACAGTAGGAAATCACGGAAAACCCACCTTCAGGGTAGCCGACAGTGGGGTTCGAACCACTATTTCCCGAATGAAAACTCACAGCTGCGTGTCCCTTACAGCACATTCGCTCAGTATTATAAGTCACTTTCTACGACATAACATAGTACAATTGTTATGGGAAACACACGGGAACAGTACGTACCAGAATACCGCATGGAACTCTTTGTTCCATGAAATGTTGGAAAGCGCCCTCTGTTAGAATGTATACATACATCAACGCACTGCCGCATTGAATCCCTGATGCGTTGATGTATCCATGTTTCACATCAATGCTGAAATGCTGCTGCCCACCTTAGAACGGTTCAGTACGGAAGGGCATCATTCCCCACAGTTTCCGCATGCTCTCTATGGTATTCTTTGGCATTGCGGCTCCGGCAAAAGGCCAGTTTGATGTAGGCACACTGTTCTTTTCTCGTTACATCCCATCTACACGGAACCTGATTCACAACTGCAGTCCCATCGCCCTGTGCATGGTGTCGGTGCGACGCACCGCCGTCTCGTGCTGTGCCCATGTACTGTGATTGTCAAGATTTCTGGTCGTATATCTTGGAAACCAAGCATTTTCATACGTACGGAATGGAATAGAATAGAACAAAATACTCCCATCTCCTAATTCACCTGAAACTGTGGAGAGAGCGTTCGTTTATTGCAATTTATTAAATTCGATACATGCATTATATTCTCACCTCCTTGGCTCAGGCGGTAGCGTGCCGACCACTCACCGCTGAGTTTCGTGGTTCAAACCCCGGTCACTCCATGTGAGATTTGTGCTGGACAAAGCGGATGTGAGGCAGGCTTTTCTTCGGGCACTCCGATTTTGCCTGTCATCTTTCACTCCAACAACACTCTCATATATCCTTCCATTTCATATGTCAGTCATTAATCATTGTCCCAGAGTAGTGCGATAGACTTCGGCAGCGGGCAACATTCCTATACTCGCCGCTAGACGGGGGCTTCATTCATTCCATTCCTGACCCGGTCTCTGACTGGAAAACAGGTTGTGGATTTTCATTTTACATTTTCATTACATTCTCCTCTTGCAACTATTTAACTATCACTACAATAAATATAATTTATTTCGTCATAGACGCAAACAATGTTATATAGTCTAGGACAAAATGTATCTTTTCCTTCCTTAGCTTATTTACTGCTTGCTTTAGTGACACATATGTTGTGGAGTTATCTTACCATTACAACATACATTATGACCGAATTGAATGAGCGGATGACTGCATGAACTGGTAAATCAATTATTTCATGGTTGAACTGTCGTCGTGCATGAATGAATAACACTTTTCTCACTCGGTCACGGATAGCCACCAACAGGTGAGGGAGCATTCAGTAACGACATCCGGAGTATTAACAGCTTATAACAACGAGAAACAATTCGAAACCCTGAATAACACATGAGTTTTCCTTTTGGGATAAAATTGGAAGATATTCATGGCAAACGAATTATCGCACTGAAATTTAATGCTACCAACTTTACGTGAAAATAAGAAAATGTTACTAAATATTTTTTCAAAATATTACTGCAGAAGTGCATACATATTATTATTATTATTATTATTATTATTATTATTATTATTATTATTATTAAGAAATACATTGCAATTGGGAAATATCCCGATAGCAATGGTCGCTTACAGTCGTGTGATAATAAGGTAAAGTTAAAACACAATTACCCAACAACAACAACAACAACAACAGCAAGAACAAAAACAGCTACAACAACAAGAGTACAGTAAGCAATTCCATGGAAAGAAAATATTACAAGAAATCCTACTAGTTTAACATTCTAAATCCAGCATCATCATATACAAATTTTTTTCCAAGTCGCTTTACGTCGCATCGACACAGATAGGTCTTATGGCGACGATGGGATAGGAAAGGGTTAGGAGTGGGAAGGAAGTAGCCGTGGCATTAATTAAGGTACAGCCCCAGCATTTGCCTGGTGTGAAAATGGGAAACCACGGAAGACCATTTTCAGGGCTGCTGACAGTGGGGTTCGAACACACTATCTCCCGAATACAGGATACTGGCCGCACTTAAGCGACTGAGGCTAGCGAGCTCGGTCATATACAATTTCACACACAACTTAACTAGTTTCAGTGTTCAACACTACGGCTTACAGTACTATAGGTTGAGCTTACTACTAGTTTATTATGATATTCGTGCATCTTGATGACTTTCTCCTGCAGTCCAAAGTGCCATTACTCTTTATTAACCAGCAACAATCCTCAAAGAAATGCAAGATTCCATCGACTTTGAGAATAACCTTCCTTTAATAATGTCCATTTTGATCACACGTCCACTTATTCATTCTGTGGGAACACGGCTGCGTCTGCATCTACGAAACAAACTGTTGTTAGCGAAAAGAAAGCGAGATACTGGGCAGTAGGAAGGGCCAAGAATCAATAATCAATAAATAAGATCCTCCCAAGTGTGTAAACCGTGTCTCATGGGGGATAGCAGGAGGAAGGGTCAATACAGGTCCAGATGAGGGAATATATATCACTCGGTCCGAGAAAAGTGGGCGAAACTGTGGTAAGACGTGACGTTCTTAATAGTGTAATACCACGAGCGACAATGTTTGTAAACTGGGAATGAGAGACTCAGTACACAACACGTCAGTTACAATAAAATTACGAGTATGGGCACGTTAAGCCGTGAGCAGACCCCGTGGGGTTATTCGACAGTGGCAGGCTATGTGCCGGTACCGGGTGTCATCCTTCACCTCCTTCTCTCATTACACATCCATACACGCAGGTTACCCACAGGAGTCAAATACGAAGACCTGCACCATGCAAGCCGAACATGTCCTCGGACATTCCCGGCACTAAACGTCATACGATAAATAAATAAATAAATAAATAAATAAATAAATAAATTGAGTATGACCTAGCCGCCTCTGTGGTGTAGTGGTTAGCGTGATTAGCTGCCACGAAATTTGAAAAGTGGTACGAGGGCTGGAACGGGGTCCACTCAGCCTCGGGAGGTCAACTGAGTAGAGGTGGGTTCGATTCCCACCTCAGCCATCCTGGAAGTGGTTTTCCGTAGTTTCCCACTTCTCCTCCAGGCGAATGCCGGGATGGTACCTAACTTAAGGCCACGGCCGCTTCCTTCCCTCTTCCTTGCCTACCCCTTCCAATCTTCCCATCCCTCCACAAGGCCCCTGTTCAGCATAGCAGATGAGGCTGCCTGGGCGAGGTACTGGTCATACTCCCCAGTTGTATCCCCCGACCAAGAGTCTGAAGCTCCAGGACACTGCCCTTGCGGCGGTAGAGGTGGGATCCCTCGCTAAGTCCGAGGGAAAAACCGAACCTGGAGGGTAAACAGATGATGATGATGATGATGTTGATGAGTATGACCTATTGGAAACTTTTTAAAAATCTCTCCTCGACAATTGCTTTTCTAGGTCCACATGCCGAGCCTGATTTAGGTCTCTTTCAAAGCGAATGGTGGGATATAAACACATTGCTTTAATATCCTTTCTGTTGATGGCTATGATGTCAGCCCTCCGATCAGAGTCATCGGTACCGAGCTCGATAGCTGCAGTCGCTTAAGTGCGGCCAGTATCCAGTATTCGGGAGATAGTAGGTTCGAACCCCACTGTCGGCAGCCCTGAAAATGGTTTTCCGTGGTTTCCCATTTTTACACCAGGCAAATGCTGGGGCTGTACCTTAATTAAGGCTACGGCCGCTTCCTTCCCACTCCTAGCCCTTCCCTGTCCCATCGTCGCCATAAGACCTATCTGTGTCGGTGCGACGTAAAGCAACTAGCAATAAATAAATAAATAAATAAATAAATAAATAAATAAATAAATAAATAAATAAATAAATAAGTAAATAAATAAGAAGAGTCATCGGTAGAGATGCAGTGTACCGAGCCCGATAGTTGCAGTCGCTTAAGTGTGGCCAGTATCCAGTAGTCGGGAGACAGATGGTTCGAACCCCAATGTCGGCAGGCCTGAAAATAGTTTTCCGTGATTTCCCATTATCACACCAGGCAAATGCTGGGGCTGTACCTTGAATAAGGCCACAGACGCTTCCTTCCCACTCCTAGCCCCTTCCTGTCCCATTGTCGGCATAGACCTATCTGTGTCGGTGTGACGTGAAGCAACTTGTTAAAAAAAAAAAAAAGATGCAGTGAACCTCCTCGTGCACCTTGCATCCACGCTGTCACAAGTCTTGAGCATTCGGCGTACTTACACGGTGGTGGCGGTGGTTGCGCATTATCTCAGTGCTCCGGCAGAATCCCAGCACATGTCCAAGGGTTTCTATGTAGTAGCAGCCATTTTGGCGGCAAAGGGTTGTGTTGACAGAGGAATTTACTGATCATAATGTCGTCACTGAAGTAAGTGAGAGAAAATGTAACTTGCCTTCTATAATTTACTTTAAACAGGCAACAAGTGAAACGTATAGGAGTTCCACTGCAGCACAAAATATTTTTATGGACAGGCAAGTAATAGGGAAATACGAAGAGAATAGTGTTAAGTCTAATAATTTTCACACCTCTGTATATATGTTACATTTTAAGGATTATTGTTAAGTAATCTAAAATGAGGTTTAATACATAAACTTTCCCGAATGTCGCTTTCCATTTGCACCGTAAAACCAACGCAAAATGTGGATAAATTTTAATTATCGTTCGTTAATTAAAGGCTCTCCAACTTATCTCTAAATTTTCGCTTCCCCTACAATGGGATATGACAGGACCTGTACGTATGATAAAGCCATGATGTTTATTATATTAAAAAAGCTCAACCCTTTATAAAAACTTCTGCTGTGTGACGGTATTGTTTCCAGCTCTGCCGGCATAGATCTGTTGACGATGAGAAGCGGAGTGGGGAGGGTTAATTGGGCTGCGGATAAAATCTTCATTAAACGTCTCAGGAAAGTCATTGTGAGCGTACTTCGTTACAGCTACCATCACACTCCTGCAGGGATGAGGAAGAAATGTGTTTTTTATAATTAGTTTTACTAAAAGGGAAGATAATAATATGGTTGTACAGTATTTGCAAATTTCCAAGAATTGTTAGTGGGCCTTAATTTCCTGGCATGTCGTGACATGCTTGTATTGAAATCCTCCGTCTTTCCAACACCACCCAACATAGAAGGCAGTGTTTTTAACTGATTAGTGGTGTTTTCATCCTGAAGTAGATGTCAGCTTCCCTGCATTTGGAATTTTAAATGTAACAGGTCCCTGTGTTACCACAAATTACTAAACCGATATTATTTGTATGAACTTTTTTTAAAGCGAGTACGATAAGTCTTTAAACCAGTTCTTAATAATTAATGTAATGAATTATATAAAGTCACATATGAATTTCCTTTGTAAATGTCGCGTCTTGGTTTCAGTAAATGCAGAAAAGATGTTAATAATAGCTCTAAAATGTCAAATTTATGCGTACCTGCATACATTTTCTCATTTTAGTACCGCCATCAGTTTTTGGGGTTTTAGTGGTGCTATTTGAGGACCCGTCCACCCTTCAGGCTGACGACAGTTCAAATAAAATGTTTCAGCACAGAACTATAGCTGAAGTTCTCAAGTTGCGATTCTGCGCCTCCCAGATTGTATTCGACAGTTTCCGAACAATATTGTTCCTCGCTGATTTTTTTCTGTTGATAAGGTTGTCCTTTTGCAGATAATAATGTGCGTGAGAAATAGACGTGGTACGGCGATTCCAATTATAACAGTAACATTGTAGTTTCCTGATATCAAATTACGATGGGTTTCTCATCACCATTTATATCAATATACTGTACATTTGATGATTTGATTTCTAATTTATCAAGTACTGAACATTATCTGCATAGAATCATCTTTTCCTTAGTATTATTTCTATTTCTTTATTTCTTATTTATTAATTTTATTCTCAGTAACATACAGTAAATTAATTTCAAGTCCTTTATTTATTTTGCTTATTTTAAGATGAGTAAAAATCTATAACATTATTAATGAGGAAATTCTTAATTTATCTTTAGTTGCTTTTAACTGGTATAATAAGAAGAAGAAGAACAAGAAGAAGAAAAAGAAGAAGAAAAACAGTGATTAAACCAGAAGCACTATACGCAACAGTAACACCGACCACGAATTTCAAAGGCCAGATGAAGAAAAATGAGCTAATAGAAAGTAACATTTTAAGAACGATCATACGACCAAAATTTTAGGATAATACGATAATATACCTCAAGAATGAAACACTCTACAAGAAAATTGAAAAACTCTCAAATACTATGTGAAAAAGAAGGATACATTTTTACGGTCATCTTCTCAGAATGAACTCTAATAGATTAACCAAACAAATCGTTGACTTCTTCCGTAACCGCAGAAAACAAAACCCAACTCGTTTAAAGGAAATGAAAACGACCTAGTAGAAAAAAAAATTACAGAAAATTCACTATTCGATCGAACAGCTAAACTAATAATTAAAGACGAAAATATAAGGTCTCAAGATAAATCTATATTAAAAGCCAAACCTATTATATTGGAATAATCTCAGGATAAAAAATTACATACTTATAGAATGAAACTCTGTACAAGAAAATTGAAAAATGCTTTGGTATTTATTAATTTTATTCTCAGTAACATACAGTAAATTATTTTCAAGTGCTTTATTTATTTTTCCTTATTTTAAGATGAGTACAAATCTATAACTTTTTTGTCATTTTTCTTGATACTCAAGTTGCGAGGCTGAGTCCCAGGTTGCACCCGACAGTTTCCGAACAATATTGTTCCTCGCTGGCTTTTTATCCTCTTGATAAGGTTTTCCTTTAGGAGCTAATACTGTACGTGAGAAATAGACGTGGTAAGGCGATTCCAGTTATATCAGTAACATTGTGGTTGGTCTCAGAAGACTAGCGCTCCACCGTCTGAGCTACTCATCCCGGCAATGAAAATCTACAGCCCGTTTCCAGTCATTTGACCGGGGCAGGAATGGAATGAAAGAAGCCCCAATCTAGTGGGGAGGATAGGAATTGTGCTGGCTGCCGAAGCCTGTCTCACTCCTCCGTCAGACCGGCAATAATAATAATAATAATAATAATAATAATAATAATAATAATAATAATAATAATAATAATACAAGGAAACGCCAACGTACTGCATGTACATCCAAACCTATCACGAATTATTAATGACAGATTTAATTTATACTCCTATGATAAGAGTTATTTTGTAATATACGTTCAGTTGATAGGCCTATAGCTTTTAATAATGCCTGGATGTCGGAATTCGGTACAACAGAAATTCCTTAATATTCTCAAAACTACCACCATGGATCTCTCCCACTTTTATCCCCTCAAAGATATCAAATTCAGCTGCAATTGAACCCATTATCTTGGGAAAAGATCAGTAACGACTAGCCGAAGTTGCCTCTAAAGTCAGCCGTTAGCTATTTTAATGTTCCCATCACACATTTACTACATGTGTCTAATATGTTTTTCATTATATCCATGTATGTCAACGAGCTCATTTTCTCAAATAAGCTATGACATTCATTAGCAAATGGAAAGTCGATGACAAAGGAAATGAATAACAATTTAATATACCTGAAAGCATATAAATGGACAGTATTCGTAAGGCTATTGTCGTCTGTAAGTCAGAAATAGCCCATTATTTGCTTTCGCTGATGACATAGGGAACGAAATTGTTGTCATTGTCATAACAAAGTTTCTGTCATGGTTTAAAGTTCAAGAAGGAGCCAATTTCTTCCTATTATATTGTATATTTAACCTGGATGTACAGAAGTTTAAATAAACAAATAAACACGCATTTTTGAGGGTTATCCTGAAAGTACCTCCTCTGTTCTTTTATTCAAAAACGAAGGACAAATTTGGCGGTAGGCTGTCACTATTTTAATTGCCGCAGGGTTTTGAGCTTTATAAAATAAGTTTTAATTCCCCACTCTGAGGGGTTGGGGCGGGCCACCTAGAGGGCAACGCCCTCTCTCCGGCCACGAGTGCGGGCGGGTTAAGGAGATAAATGGAAAAGTTAGGTGGGTATAGAATGTGAAAAATTAAGCCGATGGCTAAAGTATTTTTATAATAAAGTAGAACAAAGAACAGACCTTCATTACACGGTAGTTTCTAGTCGGTGAAACTGGAAGTGCGTGTTTAATCCGGTGTGTATTGTTTGAAAGTGCAGATTTAATGCCTGATTGGCTTCGATATTCATCAAAGATAGGATGAAACATCGAATGATGTCTTCTGTGGTGGGGGATGGATAGATGGAGTCTTTCGCGGGTGTGGTTGGATCTATTGTTCTGATGGGACTACGAGGTCAGGGCGATCTGGTGGTGGGGTTGGGCGAGTCTTACACACTCTTGAGTCCGTTGAATGAATTAATCCACAAGTTTGCCACTGCGGAGGCGATTGTTTGTTGGAGCTTTGAGAAGTGTAGTAAGGCTGATTACAGTGTGCGCAGTTTGGTTTCCTCGGTCGCCATTGGGCCGTGCCATGATCATTTTCTTAAAATTATTTATTAGAAATAAAATACAACAATTATGTGGATAAAAAATTTTTATTGGATAGAACTTACTACACTTGGAATGTGGGTAATAACTCGGTGTAGTATGGGTCTGTGATGTGAGAAATCTTTCTTTTCCATTATTAACTTCGTTATTCTATACAACCGACCACGATGTTCTCAAAACGATAGCTAACCTCCAGCTGAGCGCGCGAGTCAACACAGCGCCGTCTTAAAACAGAGTATGTGTGTGACGTCACATATTTAGCACAAATATTGCCTTAATTTGAAGATATTTCATGAAAACTACGTGTCAGATTTGAAAACATTTCTTAGCAGACAAATTAAGTGCCCCCATACAACCAAAAACTTAAAATTAAGCAATTTCATCAATTGTGCCGAAGGTTGAAGGGCTAAAGGGTCCGGAAATGTTTTAATTGTGAATGTTGGATATCTATATAAAACTACAAAAATAAATTTCGTAAAACACTTCCGGCCTAAATGTAATTCCGAAGAAACAGCCTAAAATTATTTGTTTCTTTACTAGCATTCTTTCTGATTCGAATCCTAGGCAAATGAACTTATTTAGATAATACTTTCTGTAATGTGTTCCTTGGTTCAATGCCCGCATTACTTTCTTGACTTTTTGAAAACTGTCCACACCCAATGTACTTAATAAGGCTTAAGTAAAACACTGCACTGGCTCACATTAGCGCCCGTAGTGGTGCTTAAGTGAAACAATGCACTGACTCAAATTAGCGCTCGTAGTGGTGCTTAAGTAAAACACTGCACTGGCTCACATTAGCGCCCGTAGTGGTGCTTAAGTGAAACAATGCACTGACTCAAATTAGCGCTCATAGTGGTGCTTAAGTAAAACTCTGCACTCAATCACATTAGCGCTCGTAGCGGTGCTTAAGTGAAACAATGCACTGACTCAAATTGGCGCTCGTAGTGGTGCTTAAGTAAAACTCTGCACTCAGTCACATTAGCGCTCGTAGTGGTGCTTAAGTGAAACAATGCATTGACTCAAATTAGCGCGCGTAGTAGTAGGAAGAGGCAAAATGCTAATCTAATCGACCGTATAACGATGATTAAGAAAAGTATTGCGATTTTTAGGAGTAACTAAAGAATATATTCTCATATTTTATTATTTTTTTAAAATCTGAAATTCGTAGCTCATATCCCTACGATGTTTTCAATATTGAGTTGCTTGCCTGAAGGACTAGCTCTGGTTTGTTCTGTCCATGTACCCGTTACCGAGAAACATAAGTCTACCTTAAAAATCTCGTTCCAGCGTTTGTATCCAGTAATTCGCCGTCACACTAATAGGTTGTGCATAAATCGGCAATCAGAACTTTGGCACAGTGGGAGCCGCAAAGTGGCTAATGTACTACCGGTACTAATAATAATGTCAATTATTTACGTCCCACTAATTGTAAATGTTGAAAAGAAGAAATATACACTAACCAGCGATTGGATATTTCAAAGAAAAAAATCATCCGAAACTTCTAAGGATAATAGGACTGTTACTGCATATCGCATTAACAGTTATATTTGAGTGATTTTATGACTTATTTGTGTAACTTACATTATTGTAGTGTTTTATTTATATTTCTTGAAATTGTGAATAGAGGGCAGCACTTGGCTTCCGGGACTGTTTTCTGGCGCAAGTGACTGGCGAGAGAAAAGGGAGTAGCGCGTCAGACATGCCGCTAGTAACATGTAGAGACAGCAGTCTCACAAAATACTAGCACAACAGTGCTAACCTTTCAGGTGCAGCCAAACCATTGGCACAATAACAATTAGGAACACAAGTGTAAAGAATATTTCGAGTGTTAATTTGTGTCAGTACGTACCGCATGTGTAAATAAAATTTTATTGTATATGTACAAGAAGTACGTTCAGTACTAGTGCCTTTTGTAATTCACGTACATCTGAATATATGTGACTTGTGTACCTTTTATGTTTTATATACTGTATTGCCTTAATAACATTTAAGTGGTCCTCCGAAAGTGTAATTCATTGTTTTTATGTGTGGTTATCATACGCGACCTCCAGAGGTAAAGTTTTGATCGAAAAATAAACAACATTTTCATCTCGGTCAAACATTTTGGTCCTCCGGGCCGGATCCTTCGAGCTTTCATTTTATGTGACAACAAACATAGTGCATTTACAGTGACTGGATTATGCCGATAATATATTGTGATGTATCGTGGTGCAATTTATGACGCAATTCGCCACATGGCTGATTTACGCGCGAACTCACGCCGCTAAATCAGAGCTACCAACCGCGCCGGTCAAATCTTCCGCGCTGTGGAATACAACCTGTGGACTGTTGGCAGTAGCAACCCTGAGCCATATCAAGATGGCTCCTTGATGACAACAACTACTTCCCACACCTTACAAGGTCAGATCCAATTCATATCTTTATTCCTATCCTTTCATTATGGCAGAGGAGAGTATTAAAATTCTAATACGCAAACGAGGTGTAATAAAGGGCAGCGTAACACGTATTAAAAACTTCGTAGATGGGTTTAACAGTGAGCAGGGAATTGTGGCTATTATCTCTCGTAGGGAAAGTTTAGAGGAATTGAAACAAAGGTATGAGGACATTCAATCCCAGCTAGAAATCAGTGAGGAGGGAGAAACATACGAAGCAGATAGAGAAATATTTGAAGACACATATCATCAGATAAAGGTCGACATAGACAGAATAATCACCCAGCATGAAATAACAGGTCTTTCCAGACACTCCAGTCAAGGGAATATCTCAGTAAGCAATAATTACAATGGGGCGCACATCAAATTACCTACTATTACACTGAAACCATTTGGAGGCGAGTACGAAGACTGGAGAGGATTTCACGATTCCTTTGTATCTATGATCCATAACAATCAAGATTTGCATGATATACAGAAATTTCACTACCTAATTAGCAGTCTAAGAAACGAACCTCTTTCAATTGCACAAAGTCTCCCTCTATCTGCTGAAAACTACAGCATAGTTTGGCAAAGGTTAATAGACAGGTTTCAAAACAACAAATTAATTTCGTCAATCCACATTAAACGGATATTAGAGCAAGACTCAATCCAGAAAGAGAATGCCAATTCTCTCAGAGAGGCTATAAACACAAGTCAGGCCAATGTAAAAGCATTACAAGCCCTTGACTTAGATGTTTCAATTGAAGATTTATTATTGTCACAATTGTTAATCAACAAACTAGACCCAGCGACTAGGAAGGCATGGGAAATACACACTTCAGGTTCTGAGTTAGAATCTCTGGAGGTGTTGTGGACATTTTTAGAAAAGAGATGTTTAGCACTTGAGGCAATCAAGCCAGGTACTCAAGTTCAACAGATTAAACAGTCGATTAGATCTACACCCAAACATCAAGTAAGCAATGTGCATGCTAGTGTTAATTACCAATGTGTACTCTGCAAGGGCTCACATTACCTATTTAAGTGCGAGTCCTTCAAAAGGCTCAATGTCCATGAGAGACATAATGTTGTGAGAGATTACAAATTATGCTTTAACTGCTTGGGCAGTAATCATAATGTCAATCAGTGCCAATCAGGCTCGTGCAAGATGTGCGGAAAGTATCACAATTCACTATTGCATGATGACACCAGACGTGACCGCAGCAGGCCAATGCTTAGCTCACGGGAAACAGAGAGAGAACACAGCTCACGCCAAGCAGTAGCTAATCACACAACCCGTTCAACAGATGTTACTCACTGCGCTGTCAAGGAATCCGATCTGTCTACAGTCTTGATATCAACAGCGATAGTCAAGGTTAAGGACATTCACGGTAATATGCATGAGGCTAGATGTCTTTTGGATTCAGGTTCTCAGACAAATTTCGTGAGCGAAGAACTAGCTCAATTATTACGTCTAAGAAAACAAAAACATGTTACACCAGTAACTGGAATTAACGGTGCAGGAGTTCAAACCTCACACTGCATTACAGTTCATTTGCAATCTGCGGTCAGCCCTTTCAATGTAGATGCCACATGCTTAGTGCTACCAAAGATTACAAACAATTTGCCAAGTAGAAAAATAGACATTTCAAGATGGAATCTACCCACCAATATAAAATATGCCGACAGAAATTTCCACATTCCAAGCAAGATCGATTTGCTACTCTGTGCAGACATATTCTTTAAGGTTATATTGGAGGGCAAGAAAACTCGTGATGGGTATCCAACATTGCAGAATACGAAACTGGGTTGGGTAGTAGCTGGCCAGGCACCCATACAACACCAAGGGGAACATGCAACATCACTATTCATCCAGGTAGACCAATTAGACACACACCTTAAAAGATTCTGGGAAATAGAAGAACTGAATATGCCACCAATCACTAAAGAAGAAAGAGATTGCGAAGAACACTTCACTAAGAACACAACGCGAGATGCTACAGGAAGGTTCCGAGTTCGACTGCCACTTAAACAGACTTCATCGCAGTTAGGGAATTCATACCCTCAGGCAGTAGTGAGATTCTACAGTATTGAGAAGAAACTTAATCGTGATCCCAAATTAAGAGAAGAATATTCAGCATTCATGAATGAATATCTGAAACTTGGCCACATGAAACCGGTACCCACGTGCACTGAAGATGGAGGATACTTCATGCCACATCATGCCGTATTCAAACCAACAAGTACCAGCACTAAAACTCGTGTTGTCTTTGATGCGTCTGCTAAGACTGACAGTGGCGTATCTTTGAATGACAAGTTACTCGTAGGTCCTACCATACAAGACGACCTGCATTCTATTGTACTACGTTTCAGATCACACAAGATTGCTCTTGTCGCAGATATTACAAAAATGTATCGACAAATACAAGTTGACAACAAGGACATGAAACTACAACGAATACTATGGAGAAACACTAGCACCGAACCTCTCCAGTGTTATGAACTCACGACAGTTACTTACGGTACGGCAAGTGCTCCCTTTCTCGCTGTGAGGTGTTTGAAACAGTTAGCCGATGACGAGTCAAAGGAATTTCCACAAGCAGCAGCTGTCCTTAGAAAGGATTTTTATGTTGATGACCTCCTAACCGGAGCCAGTACTGAATCAGAAGCCATTCGTTTACAGCAAGAATTAGAGACATTACTGTTAAGAGGGAGATTTGAACTTAAGAAATGGTGTTCTAACAGCAGTAAGGTCATGTCAAAAATACCAGAAGAAAATAGAGAAACCAAATCACCACTTCAACTCGACAATGCAGACACAGTAAGAACATTGGGAATACTATGGCACCCTTCTACGGACCAGTTTCAATTCGACATAACTGTTAAAAGGGTTTCCCATGCAACCAAGAGAAGTGTACTCTCAACTATTGCTGCAATTTTTGACCCTCTGGGCTTATTGGGTCCAGTTATTCTCTCATGCAAGGTCTTCATGCAACAACTCTGGACCTTTCAATTAAAATGGGATCAAGACCTGCCGAGTCAGCTTCTTAACACTTGGAATGCTATTTACTCGCAATTACCAGAACTTAACGACATCAAAATTGACAGGTACATTTTAAGTAAGACTAAAGTTGTAAATTGTGAATTACATGGTTTCTGCGACGCCTCTGAACGTGCTTACGGGGCTTGCGTGTACATTCGTACCACAGATGAAGAAGGGCTTATTTCATGCAATTTGATGTGTTCTAAATCAAGAGTCGCCCCACTTAAACAATTGTCAATTCCACGCTTAGAATTGTGCGGCGCTCTCCTGTTAGCAAGATTACTTAAGCGAACGTTCACGAGTCTCAACCTGGATATAAGTTCTATTCATGCGTGGACAGACTCTACAATTGTCTTACAATGGATTGCGTCACCGTCGACGAGGTGGAAAACATTCGTCGCCAACCGGGTCTCTGAAATCCAGGACACGGCAGAAAACTGCACATGGCATCATGTATCTACACAAGAGAATCCAGCTGACATATTGTCACGAGGAAGCGAGCCTCAAGCATTAAAATCACATGACCTCTGGTGGCATGGACCGTCCTGGTTGTGCCAGCCTGAAGAATTATGGCCAATCAGTACTGCAGAATGTACCTCAGAAGCACTTGAAGCCAAACCCACTACATGTGCAATCAACAGCTGCGATAATGAAGACATCACTACACGGTTTTCCTCGTTATCAAGAATGAAACGTGTCTTTGCGTACTGCAAAAGATTCATCTACAATTTACAGCACTCACATGCGAAGATTACAGGAAATCTAAGCACGGAAGAATGCAACAATGCACTACTTTGCTGTGTACGATATATTCAACACCAGGAATTTCAGAAGGAAATTCAATATCTTCAACTGAAAAAAGAAGTTGACAAGAGAAGTCAGTTAAAATCTCTCGCTCCATTTCTTGATAAAGATGAGTGTCTCAGAGTGGGCGGGCGATTACGTAATGCAGACGCAGCATATGACCAGAAACATCAGATTATACTACCAGCGCATCACCATGTCACGAAATTAATTATTCGTGACGAACACTTAAGATTACTACATGCGAGCACACAGCTACTAGTTGCATCACTTAGAATGAAGTATTGGATTCCTCACGCCAGGACAACTGTCAAAGGTGTCATTCGCAAATGTGTGACATGTTACAGGTTCAAGGCCGAGAGCTCATCGCAATTGATGGGCCAGCTGCCTGCTGAAAGAGTTAAACCCACTCGTCCTTTCCTATATAGCGGTGTAGACTTTGCGGGACCCTTCTTCATTAAACAAGGTTCTCCACGTAGTAACACGAGAGTAAAATGCTACGTTGCACTTTTTGTCTGCTTAGCCACCAAGGCCATTCACTTGGAACTTGTAAGCAATTTAACCACCGAAGCCTTCATTGCTGCCTTAAGGAGAATGATAGCCCGGAGAGGAAAGGTACTTCAACTTCACAGTGACAATGGTTCATCATTCATCGGAGCCAGAAATCAACTTCGAGAACTTAACAAATTATTCCAATCAGAGCAACACCAACGTGAAATTGATAATGTTGGAATCCAAGAAGGATTTACCTGGAAATTCATTCCTCCACGAGCACCAAATTTCGGAGGTCTTTGGGAAGCTGGGGTGAAATCTATGAAATTTCACCTTACTAGAATCACCAAGCACGCTCACTTGACATTCGAAGAAATGACCACTCTTCTCTGTCAGATTGAATCCATTTTAAATTCACGTCCAATCACTCTCCTGAACAATGACCCAAATGACACCTCTTATCTTTCACCCGGACATTTCCTGATAGGAGAACCCATGATGGCCATACCTGAACCAGACCTAACCTTATCAAATACTTCAAGGCTTTCCAGGTGGAATCATCTTCAAAAAATGAAGGGACATTTTTGGAACAGGTGGTCATCCGACTATCTGGGCAGCTTGCAGCAACGCATGAGATGGAAGTCAGCACAGCCCAGTGTATCTACAGGAACTGTTGTCCTAATTAAGGAGGACAACACTCCACCATTGGACTGGAGACTAGGCATCATTGAGCAAACATTTCCAGGCAAGGACGGGTTGGTGAGAGTCGTTGATGTCCGTACACCCACAGGAGTTTATAGGAGACCTGTGTGCAAATTATGCCCACTCCCAATTGACTAGTGACCTCAGTGTAGTGCGTCGTCCATATTTTCTTGTGTATTTGTGCATATGTATTTATCTTTGCCTTGACAGTTTTTCTTTTTTTTGAAGACAGAACTCATGCATTACTTATTTTCAGGGTATTTAATTTCATTGTTATTGCATTTAATTTGTAAAATGTGAGCACATTTTAAGTGGGCCGGTATGTTACTGCATATCGCATTAACAGTTATATTTGAGTGATTTTATGACTTATTTGTGTAACTTACATTATTGTAGTGTTTTATTTATATTTCTTGAAATTGTGAATAGAGGGCAGCACTTGGCTTCCGGGACTGTTTTCTGGCGCAAGTGACTGGCGAGAGAAAAGGGAGTAGCGCGTCAGACATGCCGCTAGTAACATGTAGAGACAGCAGTCTCACAAAATACTAGCACAACAGTGCTAACCTTTCAGGTGCAGCCAAACCATTGGCACAATAACAATTAGGAACACAAGTGTAAAGAATATTTCGAGTGTTAATTTGTGTCAGTACGTACCGCATGTGTAAATAAAATTTTATTGTATATGTACAAGAAGTACGTTCAGTACTAGTGCCTTTTGTAATTCACGTACATCTGAATATATGTGACTTGTGTACCTTTTATGTTTTATATACTGTATTGCCTTAATAACATTTAAGTGGTCCTCCGAAAGTGTAATTCATTGTTTTTATGTGTGGTTATCATACGCGACCTCCAGAGGTAAAGTTTTGATCGAAAAATAAACAACATTTTCATCTCGGTCAAACAAGGACTTCTCATAGGATCTCGCGGTTTTATTCCTAAATTCGTCGAATCGTTTCAGAAGGAATTTGGATTACCTCAATCTTTACGAAACGAAATCACCACGCTGGTGCTGAAGAAATCGTGCCACATTTTAGTCCATCAGCTACATAAACGAAAATATTTGCAAAGTAAAACTGTATAATTTGAGAGTATATTTTGAGAGTTTGTTGAGTCCGATAAGCTATCTCCAATGGGAGTCAGTTTCCAATTATATAAAAATAATAATAAATATGCTCTTCGGAGACGCCGTGGTCCAGGAATCTACCGATACGAGGCAAAAGTACTGAATAAGTGGTTATGAAAAAAGTTGCACACTCTAATCCATTTTCTGTGGGCAGAACTTGTCCACATTCACAGGAGGACTGTGTCTGTATATGGAGTGACAGAGTTTTCTATCCAACAATAATGTTAGTACTGCCGTGATATTTTAGAGGCACACACAGCAATGAAATACAAGTGGAATGAACGTCGATTAACGTAAGACGCATTCGTCACTGATCGCAATACTGGATTGTTAAACTTTCAAAGTTTGCAGATCTCTTTATATGGTTATGAGGGTATTTAGGGATTTTAGTATGGATGTAGATGAAAAGGCGTATTAATCACTGGTAAGGCTACAATAAGAGCATGTTTCTATTGTATGGGATCCTCACCAGGATTTCTTGATTCGAGAAATGGAGAACATCCCAACGAACGCTGCACGCTTTTTTTTTTTTTTTGTATAATTTCCGACAAAATGTTACAAATCTGTTGCAAATTTTGGGCTAGGGAAACGTTGGAGTAACAAGACAAGCTGCTTGATTAAGTGGTATGTTCCGAGCTGTCAGTGGAGGGATGGCGTGCAATGAAATCAGTATACGAACAAACTTTAATATGGTTTTTCCTATCCTTTTTTCTATTTGTTTAACACCACACTAACACATCGAAGGATTTCGGTGGCACATGGGTGGGGAATATATCGACCGTGGCATTAATTAAGGGATAGCCCCAGCATTTTCCTGGTATTAATGGGTGGTTCTTATGGATTTATTATATATAACGACTTCCAAATTGTAAGGTTGCGAAATTTCACATTTCCAGCCCAAAAGGCCGTGACATGTGACAGGTGGTGAGTAACTCAAAATCCTACTAAACACAACAGCCAGATCACTTTCCTTATCGAGCTTCCAAATTTCGTTCTCCTTTCCAGTTTTGAACGCAACAACATCATACGGAGTAGCTTTCCATCTCGAACACAAGCAATGCATTTCATCCGACAAGAAAATTCCCCATTTCCATTCACATCAAGTGCTGAATGTCACAAAAGTTTGCATAGTTGAACACTGTTGTTTTATTTATTTATCAAGAAATTTTAAGATCCCTTTGTCTTGGGATAATTTTCCAAGTGGCATTTTACGAATAACGCATCTTTGACATCAAGGGATGTCAAATAACGACAATGAAGAAAAACCAATGACCCTTTAGATATTTTGTCCTTTCATCTTGTCAAGGACAAGTTGTTTTTGATGTGAGTGGCTAATTTTATTTTACTTATGTAACCTGTGTTGTTATATACATTTCAACTGTAAATCATTATCACGGATGAAGATGTTTTCTATAAAAAATGAAACATGTGCCGATTTATTTTAAACTAAATTAATGTTATTTTACTCTAAGAAAAATCGTAAGATTTTAAAGTGGTTGAAGGGTGGATCTTCTCAAACTTACAAGTTGGAATATGTTATATATTAAATTGGAAACCATGGAAAACCATCTTCAGGGGATGTCGACGGTGGGATTTCAACTCACTGTCTCCTGAATGCAAGCTCACGGCTAAGCGAAACTAACCACGCTGCCAACTCGTTCTGTTTGCTTATATCTAATAGTTACGAAGAATGTATCAGCAACATTAGACAGAAGATACAACAAAATGTCCCTATGTATCTTCCTCATCGCACAGCCTAAAATACCTTCGTCTCCTTCCTCTCCTGGGATTTCCACCATCCGATTTCTCCTTTCTTCTGTAGCTCCCTTTATTTCCTTTTTTATTTCCCTGCTTTCGTTTTCTTCTCCCGCGCCTTATTTTGTATTCAAGACGTTGTCCTTGGCTGCAATTATTATAGTAGAGGTGGGAGGGGGAGATGAAGGCAGGCGGACGAGAACACTCGTCGATAGTATGGGGAGAAATGTGAGTATTTTACTCCCCTTGGGTTCCACAGAGTTAGGGTTAAGAAAACAACTGGGCGAATAAGGAGCTGTAAGTAAGATCACTTCATTCACCCTGAAAGCGAATTACCATCATCACCACCAGTAGGGCTTGGATTTATACAATATAAAAAACCTTGAAATATACATGCACTCATGGTCCAGAAAGTACTGAATTACAACGTAAAAACTTGTAAATATGACACAAAAGGTATTAAATATTGTCCAAAATTTTCTGAGAAGTCCGTTATCAAGCTGACCAAATTTCTAATATTCTATTTCTTCCTTCCTATTATGACAACTTATTGTTTGCGAAGCCCGTTATCCTCAAACATAAATTCAGCACCAAATATTACCTTACTAAAGAAAATCCAGATAAGGGAATACAAACAAAACATGGTGGGAGGTCACAAAGTATAAAATAAGCATTTAAATGACTGAGAAAATCTGTATTATCAGGTTCACAAAATATTTCAATGTGTTGATTTTTTTTAAGTTTGAAAAAAAAACAGGATAAAACTACCACATCTGATTACGGGCTCAATTCATCAATGGCAGGAGGAAAAGTTGACGCAATAAAGTTTCTCGAGCTAAATGAATAGACTATTATGTTGGTCTAAATGGCCACAAATTATTTTTCCGAAATGGACATACTTCCGATTTTAATTAAAAAAACAGCACCTTATCCACACACTATGTCCCCCTGTGGGTAGAATAACACCCACTGTATCCCCTGCCTGTTATAAGAGGCGACTAAAAGGGTCCCCAAAAATTTCTTAACTTACGTGAGTGGGTAGGCGACTACGGGGCCCTTAGCTGAGTCCTGGTACTGTTTTCACTTACTTTTGCCAGGCTCCTCACTTTAATGTATCCTATCCGACCTTCCTTGGTCTACTCTTGTTCTTTTCCGTTTAATTCCACGCCTGTTACCTTCTTCTTGATCTTCTACCCCTTTTCCCACGCCTTGTGGGGTTGCGAGTGCGACCTGTGTCACACATGTGGATTTAGCCCTGTTTTACGGCCGGATGCTCTTCCTGACGCAACCCCATATGGAGGGATGTAATCACTATTGCGTGTATCTGTGGTGGTTGGCAGTGTAGTGTGTTGTATGAATATGAAGGGGAAAGTATTGGCACAAAGACTCAGTCCCCGAGTCAGAAGAAATAATCAGACGCGATTAAAATCCCTGATCCGGCCGGGAATCGAACTCGGGACCCTCTGAACTTAAGGCCTCAACGCTGGTCATTGAGCCAAGGGACACTCTCTCGCTCTGTTCTGAACGATCAAGAACGTACAGCATACCCGTTACTGTACGCTCTGCAAAAACGAGTAATACAGAACAGAACAGAACAGCTAACTAATAACCTAACTGGAGGCTAGGTTAACTAATTTCAGGTAACGGCATGAAAGTAGGAAAGAAACAGTTGACTGAAGCCTTCCTAGGAAATCATCACACCAATCACGTGTTTGGAAGCTAAATTTATATTCGAAAAAATAAGAAAACTGAATAATGTCATTATAACTTCGCCAAATATATTCGCAGAGTCCTGTAACCATTCCGCAAAACAAAGAATTACTTGAGTCGGGTGTGTTTACGACACAAGTGGTTACAGGTCTGGTAATAGCAGACACATTCGCTACGAATCAAACACCCTGTGATAATAGCGCAGCCCGCCCTCGGCGACTCAATCCTGCCTAACAGAATTGCACATCATAATAAGATCAGCCTCGCCCCTGGCTATTGTCCTCACAGATTGTAATCACACATAATTATAATATCACTACCTGGGACATGATTGATGCCACCTTGCACTCTGTTATTAGAAGCAATTCTGACCCTCATCATTTCACTTATCTTCCGTGCGAAGGAACGTGTAATTTGGAGCAACAGAGCAGATGCTTCTGTTCGGTATTATAGTCGTAGGTTCGAGGAATACGTAAAACGAAATTTTTTATGGGTTATAAATAAGTAAAAGCATATTTTTTGAAGTTTTTAAGATTGTCAAACCACGAAATATAACTCTTAGAGTATTATAAAACACGAGTAAAGGAATACATGAATATCGAATGTATCGTTCTACAAAAACCTAGATTCTACCAAATTACTTTAAACTTTGTGTGTATACCTACAATACTTTTTAAGCTCTTTAAGTCTTTAGGCTTTTTCAGTCGTTAAATTACCAACGTTTCGCCCCAATGTAGCAGTGGGCTCATCAGTTGGAATGCATTGCTTTTTCCTACATAGGAGGCTTGCAGCGGTGTCTCAACGGCGCACTCGGTGTAACATTCCAACTGATGAGCCCGCTGCTAAACTGGGGCGAAACGCTGGTAATTTCACGATTGAAAGTGCCTAAAGACTTAAAAGAGCTTACATGTTTTTAATATATACAATCAATGAAATTAAATTATGGTTTCCTTCTACGTGGATCCCAATGGCCATAACGCGTGTAGCATAACGACCCATCGCAGTACCCAGGTAGGGGACCGATTGAGGCAGATGAACGGAATCGGAGACGTAGGAGACTGGAGCGATCAGGCGACGAACTTCCGGTGACCGGTGTTGATGCTAGTGTTGGCTACTGAATGCATGACTCGAAGCAGTGTATCGATTCATTCAAGCGTCCGAGTGAATCGATTCACAGGAACGGCGAGCTCACGGCACACGATTCAGCTTACTCCCAGCGGACAGTGCTGAGTGGCGCACTCACTGGACTTTGACGGGGAGCCGAGCTTCCGCTGCAGCGAGACAGTGAATCATGGCACACCGAAAGAATCGTGAACGAGCCGGCTCAGTGAGACACAAGATACACACGGCTCCTTATCGGCTCACTGGACACGCAGAGAGCCGAGCTTCCGCTGCAGCGAGACAGTGACTCATGGCACACCGAAAGAATCGTGAACGAGCCGGCTCAGTGAGACACAAGATACACACGGCTCCTTAGCGGCTCACTGCAGCGAGACATACAGTGAGCCATGCTACACTGAAAGAATCGTATGCTATAATGGACTGTCGAGCTCAGCTCATTTGAAAATAATACCCATTTGCATTCACAGGGAGGTTTAAATAATAGATGGATTTATTTGCAGTGTTAAAAGGGTAGTCACAACATAATTCTGAAGTAGCTAGTAAGTAGGTAGGCTATTAGGTTATACTATTTATTAGTTTAATGAATCTTAGTATTATAACTTAATTGACTTTTGACAATTAAACTCGACTCTAGCCTGCCCTATGACTATGAGTCATGCTCATGACCACTCAAAAGTACTTGTTTTATATTGGGAAGAACGGCTCAGTATTCTTTCAGTTCATATGTCACATCGTTGCACAAAACTTCAATCATATGTGGACAGACGCAATAACAGTATGTTGAATCAGAAAATCAGCGGACTACTGTACATCTCGGGTAGCCTATACAAAATATGACGATTTAAAAAAATCCTCAGCTGATAGAAAAATACATATTTTCAAAAATGAATGAGCGAGTTGTCGTGCGGTTATCATCGCGTGGCTATGCGCTTGCATTCGGGGGATGGTGGGTTCGATTTCCACCCGTTAAGATGGTTTTCCGTAGTTCCCCATTTTCACACCAGGAAATGCTGGGACTGTAACTTAATTCAGGGCATGACTGCTACCTTCCTAATCCTAACCTTTCCCACCCTGCGTCGCCGGAAACCTTCGATGTATTAGAGTAACTCACATTTTTTCTAAGAAAGGAGTTCATAGTATGAAGACCAGATGGCAGCTACGAGCACTGAATGCTGTTGCTGCTGTCTTACCAGCACATACTACACAGATGCAGTAGGAGCGGTGACCAATGAGCCATGAATCGGATCACCGTATCGATTCAGTAACGTGAACGGAATCAAATGAATCGATTCAGTAAAATGAATCGAATGTCCCATCACTAGTTGATGCAGGTGTCCTGGCGGTGGCCCCGGAGGCGGGTGTGGTCTCAGCCAGGATCCGGTGAAGTCAGCTTCAAGGTCACTACCGCCGTCGGAAGGCTGACTGGAGGCTTCCGGGGTGCCGGAACCTGTGGGGCTGCCCACACGGGAGTCGTCGCTGATGTCATCATCTAGGATGTCCCACGGGGCAGAACTTCGTCTGAGCTCCTCGATAGGATATGTGTTGGGCCGGAGGGGTGGGGCTGACCAAACCTCCTCCATGGTATCCGAATCGAATGATTGCCAATAATCCTGCAGCGTGGCTGCGAGTTTCGGCTGGGGCGCGTAGCCGACGAACTCCCTGGTCGCAGGAGAGGGGGACCGCTCTATACGACTTGGCCCTGGTTCCCCCTTCCGACCAGGGGACCCTACGTGCCCGATGATGTGGTCTAGACATGACCTATGCCGAGTGAAGGAGGTGACGGTCGATCGTCCTGCACCTAAAGCCGACTGACGTCTCTCCCGGGTTGAGTCTCGCTTATACAGTGTTGAGGCTCGCGCGTAGTTTCTGAAACTTGTCAAAGGTTGTGAATAGATGATATGGCATGGAAGCTGGAGATATAAGACATATGGGACCAGAGTTGTATTTACGATTTCTTAAAATTTTCTCAAATTTATTGAAGTGTCAATAACGGACCTCAACATACATATAATTTGTCAGAAAAAGCAAAGAAGCAAAGTACACGCCTTGGAGGGGTGGAAGATAAAGGCACCCACTGTCCGTAACCTCAGCACTTGATGAGGTAGAGTGGTCAACGCCACGCCTGGACGCCTCAGCCTGCAGGAATTAAACAGGTAAGTTACTCATTTTTTATATAGTGAACTTCAGGACCATACGCACCTCTGGAAGAGGAAATGTCGTCTCTTAAATTTGTTGACTTTCTAATGTACACACCTGTTCTTAATATCAGTCATTCACAAACACTGTCATGTTTATGCAACGTAAACAATATTAAACATATATCATCATCATCATCATCATCATCATCATCCAGCTTCTTCTTCTGACTCGTTATCCTCATAGCTGATGAATCGTGATCTAGAGACTGATCTGATAATCCACCGATCTTCTGCTTATCCGATAGATGTCTGTAGAGGTGAACCTTTTACTCTGGTCCAATCATCTAATTGCTGCCCTACCTCTGGTCCGCTTTAAATCTACCTTTCCTTTAACAACTAGTTTCTCAAGACTAGATCTACTATGGTGAATCACATGACCTAAGTATTGTAAATCAATGAGTTGGATTATTATTATATTATTATTTATTTATTTCTCCGTTAGGGACTTCGAGGGACCACGTGACAATTCCAGTGCGTCATCCTTTGTTGTCCCTTCTCTTCCTGCAATACTCCTTCATCTGCTCACTTTGTCTACTTTTCCTCTCCTCGGTCCATTTTGAGTAAGTTTTCTTTTCCCCCTGACCTTGGAACCCTTCTATTTTTAACACTTTCTTTCTAAAAATCTCTCTCTTTCTGTTGTTTCTTATTTTCTTATATTGTTTCTTTCGAAATATTTCTTGACTTCATGAATCCAGGTTGTTGTTCACTTCTTATTCCAAATAAATTTGAAGACCTGTTTGGTTAACCTGTTGTCGTCCATTCTGTACAAGTGTCCAAATAATGTCAATCAACTCTTCAGCATTGTTTGTGTTATGCTTTCTATGTTTCGGTATATTTCATAAGTACTTGCCCTCCAGTCTTCTGAAAAAAAAAAAAAAATTCTTAACGATCGAGTATTTTCCGTATGAATCTTCTTTCCAGTACTTATAATTTATTCAGCTTCTAATTCAGTACTAGAAATGCACTCGCATTTAGGAATTCCCGTTTGACTACTGTGTTGTAGTGTTGTATTTGAAGTTTTTAGACAAACATAGATATTTCTACTTATGCCGTATGGTCTCTCCATCTTGTTTATCCTTCCTTCTACTGCGTATTCTTCCAAATGATTTCGTTGAATTTTTCCCAAATATCTGAATTTCTTTACCTTCCCTATTCGACCAATTTCCGGTATTAGAAATTCTGGAGAATTTTTCATATTTTTCATAAATTTGTTTTTTCTACAGAAATTCTCAAACCTGATCTGTTGGCTACTTTTTCTTGTATTGCTGCATTTTCCATGTTTTATAAGAGTATGGCACAATAAACTGCAGTTTTTTTTTCAACAGCTCTGTTCTTTCTTCCTATCCTGTTTGCTGATAGCTTGTGTTCTTTCAGGTTTCCGTTCCAAATTCTTACAATTTTTAATTATTATTATTATTATTATTATTATTATTATTATTATTATTATTATTATTATTACTGTAAGTTAAATGAATATTTTATATATCAATAGATACGGTCAAAGAGATGTTCTTACCAAAACCAAATTCATTTTCACAGAAATGTAGTACAGGCCCTAGTACGAAGTTACACCTGAATTGTTGAAACGCCAAGATAAGATGAAAGGCGCTTCAGATACCCTCCCCCTTTTTTTACTGGAAAAGGTCGTCCGACTCGTTGGCTGAATGGTCAGCGTACTGGCCTTCGGTTTAGAGGGTCTCGAGTTCGATTCCCGGCGGGGTCGGGGTTTTTAAACTTCATTGGTTAATTCCAATGGCCCGGGGGCTGGGTGTTCGTGCTGCCCCCAACATCCCTGCAACTCACACACCACACATAACAATATCCTCCACCACAATAACACGCAGTGTCTACAAATGGCAGATGCCGCCCACCCTCATCGGAGGGTCTGCCTTACAATGGCTGCACCCGGCTAGAAATAGCCACACGAAATTTAAAAAAAAAAAACTGCAAAAGCTACAAGGTATCTGGTGATGCTTTAGGGAACTGGTGTGTTCATAGCAAGACGAAACACAGTTAGAGGCATATAGTGCAGGTAATCTACTTATAAGCTGAAAGATAGACCCCTTCTGAACTAGAAGAGTCTCGGAAACTGGCAACGAGCGTTGTTAATCTCACAGATACACCCATAAAATAAATATTTATCTACCGAGGAAGGGGTTAAACATCAAGTTAAATTACACTCATCTCAATCAAAGAAATTACTTACTAATATTAGCAATATTCCATTTAACCCTTTCCTTCCAAACAAGTGGCCGCGTGATTTGAGTAACGTAGATATCCGCTTGCATTCGGGAGGTATTCGGTTGGAATCCCACTGTCGGGAGCCCTGAAGATGCTTTCCCATGGTTTGAAATTTTTACTCCAGGAAAATGCTGGGTCTGTACATTAATTAAGACCACAGCCGCTTCCTTCACACTCCTAGCCCTTTCCTATCCCATCATTGCCGGTGGTAGCTGAAAGTTGGTTGGTTTAATGTGTTTCCTTTTCTTTTACGAAACTTCGACTCAGGGTAGTGTTACTGGGCTACAACCGGAAAGAAGTGACCGTTCCCTTAAATACAGTAAGATATAACACTAGAATTTGCCTGGTATGAAAATGGGAAACCACGGAAAATCATGTTTAGGGCTGCTAGCAGTGGAGTTTGAACCCACCATCTTCCGAACGAAAGCTAAGAATTACACACTACATAGAAGTTTTACTAAGAAATGCTTTTGGCGACGCTGAGATGGAGCTAGGTGTATGTAAGAAGCATTCCTAGTCTCAATTAAGATACAAACCCAGCATTTACGTGGTATGAAAATCGGAAACCACGGAAAACTATCTTCAGAGCTGCTGTCGAAGGGAATCGAACTGTAGTAGCTGATATATCCCAAATAAACCAGCCTCCTTATCATTAGATTAATCAGCACGTGAAAGCAATTCTGTGGGAAAAAATTCCGTGTCTTGACGTTCCCGAGAACAGAACCAATAACGTAAATATATATAATATATATTTCTTTTTTTTACTATTTGCTTTACGTCGCACCGACATAGATAGGTCTTATGGCGACGATGGGATGGGGAAGGCCTAGGAAAGGGAAGGAAGCGGCCGTGGCCTTAATTAAGGTACAGCCCCAGCATTTGCCTGGTGTGAAAATGGGAAACCACGGAAAACCATCTTCAGGGCTGCCGACAGTGGGATTCGAACCCACTATCTCCCGATTACTGGATACTGGCCGCACTTACGCGACTGCAGCTATCGAGCTCGGTCGTAAATATATATTAGAAATACATCTGATTACTTTTATGCTTATAGATTTGCTTAAAATTTTGGAATTTAGCCTCGCGGAAAGTCATAATGAGCATATCATCCTGAAAGAATTTTTTTTTACTGTAAACGATATTGAACGTATGTTTATTGTTCACGTTGCTGATATTCTTATACCGTATTTGAAAACTCCTATATTTTTCCTGTACTTTTAGAATTTGCCTAAAGTCAGAACTTAGAAATTATCAACACATGTACGTCCCATTCAAAAGTTGAAATCGGAGATGAAGAAGCACATCAGGGAAGAAATACAAAATTTGTGTCCATTATAATGGGCATTTGGTTAACTCTCTCTCTAATCTCATTATAGCATCGATCGATCAATCAATCAATGATATGCATTAAGGGCGGATATCCAGGTGGCATATTCCCTATCAGTTGTTCACCTCATTTTGACCGGCTCCATGGCTAAATGGTTAGCGTGCAGGCCTCTGGTCACAGGGGTCCCGGGTTCTATTCCAGGTAGGGTTAAGAATTTTAACCATCATTGGTTAATTTCTCTGGCACGGCGGTTGTGTGTTTGTGTCGTCTACATCATCATTTATTCCTCATCACGACGCGCAGGTCGCCTACGGGAGTCAAATTGAAAGACCTGCAACTGGCGAGCCGAACATGTCTTCGGACACTTCCGCCACTAAAAACCATACGCCATTTCATTTTTACCTCATATTTGCATTTATTTATCATTGTTTACCTAACATTTTCTCAAATATTTTCAACGAACTTGGAAATTTTACGAACCTTTCCCTTGATAATTTATTTCATTCCCTTACTCCTCGTGCTATAAATATCCTCTTGAATTCCATCTTTATCTTCTCATTAACATTACTAACTGGTTTGATGGAAGGCAGTTCGAGATTGAGAAAGGTTATTCCCGTGAAGCTCAACTTGTGGGATTCCAGCAAGACATAGCAAGTATTTTATATACAGGAGGTCAAATAGACTGTATTGTTATTGACCTATCCGAGGCCGTTGATAGGGTAGATCATGGGAGATAACTGACAAAAATTAGGGCAATTGGATTAGACAAAAGAGTGGTTGAATGGGTGGCTACATTTCTAGAAAATAGAACTCTCAGAACCACAGTAGGTGTAGAGTTATCTGATCCTGTAATGGTTATGAGGGGGTTCACGCAGATCAGTATTATTGGACCTTTATATTTTCTCATATATATAAATGATATGAATGAAGATCTGGATTCACAGATATTTGCGGATGGTGTTATTTTGTATAGAGTAGTAAATGAGTTGCAGGGTTGTGAGCCACTGCAGGGGAATTGAAAATGTAGTGAGATGGACAGCAGATGATTGTATGTATATAAATGGGATCAAATATATCGAGGGATTCTACATAAACACGGATATGTTTTTAGGCTGCGCGTCTATCTGGAGTTAACATCATCACTTTTCCAACACCATTGTGATCATGGCAACCAGCATTTGTCTGTGTATACTAGGTCAGTACCGTCATCTTTTCACTGTGTGTTTTCTTCCTGTAACTGAGAGCTTGAGAAAATCTCGTATCAAGTGAACCATGTTCTGCTACCAGTGTTGGTCTATGTATACTAGGTCAGTACCGTCATCTTCTCACTATGTGCTTTCTTCCTGTAACTGAGAGCTTGAGAAAATCTCAAATCAAGTGAACTCCGTTCTTCTTCTCGGCACTAAATTAAAATCCTTGTGACTGGCCGGAAAACGAATCGAGGACCTTGGAACAAGAGTAAGGCACTCTACCTCTACACCACAGACTATTATATTTACGATATCTAGAAAGTGTTACATTTTCTCGCAATTCATGAGAATTATTAAGGCCACATGTAGTTTCCTACTTAGTCCCATATTATCGTCACCATAATACGAGAGTAACTCGTAGTGACCTAAGACGAATGGCATAAAATCGCTGATAGTAAAATACACTGTCTCCGTTTAGATAGAAAAAGCTTCTTTAAGAGAAATTCAGAGAAAAACAATTCTCACACGTACATTTTCTCCACTACACTGAAAAGCATAGAATCATTGATATGTATTTTAGACTTAGAAGAAGAGAGAACCACTTTTCCTCTTAGTAGCCTTTTACGACAAGCACAGGGGTACAGATAATGTATCTTTTTAATCCACCCACAGAGGAGATAAATAATTACGATAAATCGACAGAAAATGAGTGTATCCAGGAAACAAAGGGGAATAAAAAGAATAGTCATTATAACAACGCTGCTAGCAGTAGTGAACTAGAGTCCATTACGCAGAGTCAGACCAGCTGCGTTAGAGATCAGTTAATAGGCTTACAGTCAATCAGACAATCGAATGTTCTCTCGAACACGACATAATCAAATCTCTATTTGCCTTGATTACCTGAATAACTAACAGGTTAAGGCCACGTTATTGATCCATTTAATGAATATTATGATTATCACCTCCGTGCATTATTGGGTATGAAATAACCTATGTTTCTGATAGTTTACGTAATATTTTACAAATTGCTTCACAGTATTTAAACTGAAAGAGAAGTCAAGTTAATTGCTTGTTGTTGTAAGGGGCCTAACATCGAAGGTCATCGGCCGAAGTCAAGTTAATTAATGCTGGCATGAAACAAATATTGAAATCATGAGATAGATGAGCATCTTACATACAACCCATGAGTTAAAAAGCTGTATGGTGATAACGTTCTCAATTATGTTTATTTGTAATGGATCTATTATTTTATTATACTTTTTAAAATTTTATTAGTGTTATGAAATACTTCCTCTGATACAGAGGCTGCCTTGCGCCAAGGGATACTTTTATATTAATTTTCATAAGAGAAATATACATAACTAGCAAGATAGCCGTGCTTCGCTACGGTATTATACTGAAATTTATAATTGAATGCTTAACATTTTATATATTATCCGCCAAAATTCGCGATCTGATGGCAAAGTTCCTCCCATTTTTCAATCCTCCTTTCCAGCAATCGATTTCGTACTTTCCGGGCTAGCTCCAGGTAATCCGCCCGGTTAGTAGGGTCCCTAAATCTTTGCCATCTTTTCCTATAAGCATTCTTTTTAAGGATCAAATCCTTGAGGAGATCCGGAGTGGTGTCGTCTTGCGTGCCTTGGCGGTACTGAACCCGCGGTCGGACTGCATATGTAGTCATTAACCGGCCAGGACCCGTTTCCAGCGCGGTCCGCACATTTTGACGACGGTCCAGATGATGATGATGATGATGATGATTATTATTATTATTATTATTATTATTATTATTATTATTATTATTATTATTATTATTAATGATAAGGACCCTGCAGCAAGATGTAAGACAGCTACTTGGCTGTGAATAACTTCTGCTGCCATTGTCATTGCTCACAATGTGACCAGCACTATTGTCGCGCCTAGGCAAGTGCGCGGGATTTCTGGCGATACGAATGATAATATACTTCCGTGCATTATTGACCTTAATATAGAGGTGAACAATTGCACGATCAATATCATTCCTATCGTTTATTTCAAATGTGTTTAAATTTTTATTTATATGCCAGGAGAATCTACTGTTATCTAACTTTTTCTCCAAAGAAAAAGATGGCTCTTGAAAACGAACCCAGGAATGATTAAAAATGATCGGTTTATGATCAGAATCAAGTAGATTATGAACAGTAAAATCAATTGGTCTCAACACCTTTTTCACCCCACCGCCGCTAAATTGATTCCCCCCCACCACCACCCCCACCATCAGCCAAAAAAGAATGCGTGTTTCTTTATGTTTAAAGCAAATTCCAAATACAAATTTTCACGTCTGCAACATCTTTCGTTTTTGCGATAATAGTATTTTAATACAAATAATCCAACTATGTTTTCAACCCCCCCCCCCTTTAAAGTGGTTTCCCGAAAAAAAATTATGTATTTCTTCATTTTTAAAGGAGATTCAAAATACCAAATTTCACGTCTGTAACATCTTCAGTTTTTGAGATATCAGTATCCTAATAAAGAGAATTCAACCCCATTTTCAGTCATTTTTACCCCCCCATTCAAGTGTTTTTTCCCAAAAAATACATGTTTCTTTATTTTGAATAGAGATAAAAATACCAATTTTCACTTCTGTAACATGTTAAGTTTTTGAGATATACTGTAGCTATGCTCATTTTAAAGATTCACCACTTTTTAGTTCCCCTTAAGTGGAGTTTCCGAAAACAAATCACCTATGTTTCTTTACTTTTACAGGAGATTCCAAATACTAATTTTTACGTCTGTAACCTTTTTTCGTTTCTGAGATATACTGTAGATATAGTCTTTCTAAAAATTCACCCTATTTGTCACTCCTGCTTAACCCTTTTAATTGGATTTTCCAAAAACAAGAAATACGTGTTTCTTTCCTTTTAAAGGAGATTCTGAATACCAATTTTTACATCTGAAAACTTTTAAAGTTTTGAGATATAGATACACTCATTTTAAAAATTCACCTCCCTTTTATACCCCGTTAGCGACGCAATATCCAAAAATCCTCCCTTAGCGAGCACCTACATTGCAATATAAATCTATCCTCAAAATTTCATTTCTTTATGTCCAGTAGTTTTGGCTCGGCGATGATGAGTCAGTCAGTCAGTCAGTCAGTCAGTCAGTCAGTCAGTCAGTCGGGACATGTTCGTTTATATATATAGTTTATACCATTCGTTGTATAATTCATGACTTTCTCTCTTTATTCTTACCTTTCCGACGCCGGTAACTTCCTTGACGCCGATCCTACGGAGTAGTGCCGGGGGCACTGGAGGTGGTGTACGATGGATAACAGCGCTGAAGCCTGTAGCGTTTGTTATGGATCCGTCCACGTCGTCTCCAGAAGAGTGGCGCTTGCGTCTGTGCGGAGAGGAGGAGAGGTTCAGTTTCTGAGCCGCCCTGTGAAAAGAGAACAAGGAGAATTTCAAAGCAGGATCAAGATACTGTTATAAAGAAATTCTTGTTGAGTATTCAGCTCAGAGGTGGCCTTGATCTCTAAGTAGCTCCAAGATAAACTGCCACTGATGGCCTAGAAAAATGAAGAAAATGAGAATTGTGGTAGTTTCTCGTTGCTTTTCTCACCAAGGGAGACAACTTTTACATACTACTCGCCCAAATCCAGTGAAATGCAGGCACCAACTCACCCCTATGAGCGACATTTAAAAAAATTACTGCCGACATAAGGAATGGCATTAACTTCGCTCATACCAGGTCATTTTTCATATGGTCAAAGCCAAGCATAAGACCGAGACACCGGGCGAGTTGGCCGTGCGCGTAGAGGCGCGCGGCTGTGAGCTTGCATCCGGGAGATAGTAGGTTCGAATCCCACTATCGGCAGCCCTGAAGATGGTTTTCAGTGGTTTCCCATTTTCACACCAGGCAAATGCTGGGGCTGTACCTTAATTAAGGCCAGGCCGCTTCCTTCCAACTCCTAGGCCTTTCCTATCCCATCGTCGCCATAAGACCTATCTGTGTCGGTGCGACGTAAAGCCCCTAGCAAAAAAAAAAAAAAAAGACCGAGACAAGTCGATGAAAGTAACAAACTAATTCATACCAGAAGACATAGTGCATTGTAAATACTAGGTATCGCCAGCTCGTCTGGACCGTTAACGTGGAAGAAAGACCCAAGTATTACTTAAGCCATGCAAAAAAGGAAAAAGCATTTTTCAAATTGGCAGATATGTCTTAACATACGAGTCACATAAATGCTGGTACTTTGCCGTAGTTGCAAGGGCCTAGCATATAGTCGTTGCGCCTCGAAATACCACCACGTGACAATGTTGAGGGGAGAAATACTAACCCGCAGCACTTGTGTCAGTTGGAACGATTTTTTTTTTTTTTTTTTAATGTTGAAAAGGTTTTTAGCAGACAAAGTAGGGGTCCCATACCACGAAAAACGTAAAGTTAATCAATTTACACAATTGTGCCGAAAGTGGAAGGGTTAAGGGGCTCGGAAAGGTTTTAAATCGTGAGTCATGGATAGCACTATCAGACTATAGAACAAACTTTGAAAACAACTTCCGGCCTAAATACAGTTACGTAAGAACAGCCTAAAACCGCTTATTTACTTACTCGTATTCGTTTTGATTCAGATCCTATCCAAATGAACTTACTTACATAATTATTTCTATAATGCGTACCTTGGTTCAACACCCTCCAGCAGTTTTTCATTTTTTGAAAAATGTCCGCATCGAATGTTGTTTTAAGGGCTTAAGAGACACTCAGAATTAACTCACATTAACGTCCGTTGTGGTGCTTAAGTGAAACAATGCATTGACTCACATTAGCGCTCGTAATGGTAGAAAAAGGCAAACTGCTAATCTAATCGACCAGATAACGAAGATTAGGAAAAGGACTGTACATTTTAGGAATACGTAAAGGATATATTATCACATTTTAGTTACCCAAAATTTGTAGCTCATATCCCTAGGATGTTTCCAAAATTGAGTTGCTTGCCTGAAGGCTACTGTGGATTTTTTTTTTTTTACAATTTTATGTATCGACAAGAAGGTCTTATGGCGACAATGGGCTATGAAAGGGCTAGGAGTGGCAAGGAAATGGCCAGTCTTAATTTACGTGGTGTGAAAATGGGAAACAACGGAAAAACATCTTCAGTTGCAGACAGTGCGGGTAAAATTGGTTGATATAGTTCAAGCGATACTGAACCTTAGATGGCAGAACCTTCTGATCGGAGTTCGATGCTGAAATATTATCACATGGAGGTTTTTTTCTAGGCTCAACGACGATATACCAGGTCATAGTACGTATATACGAGAAGCTTATTAACAAAAGGAAGGCCTACCAAATAAAAAATCATAAAACTGAGATGACGCTGATGATGATGGAAATCATGGTAGTATGCTCCATTATATCAAAGAGAATGAAATCGGAGCCATTTACGAGTCACGAGACCAGCAACAACATGACAGTTTTTAATAATAATCAATAATCAATCAACATTCTAAAGGCTAATGCCTTGTCGATGCAACCACTCTCTTCTTTCATTGGCTGTTCGTTTCAGTTCCACCTAATTGTCTTCTCGATGTCTTCCAAATACTTCATCCTAGGTCTTCCTCTTCTTTCCGTTCCCACCACTTTCTTTTCAAGAATGTTAGTGATGAAAGTGTTGCGTCTGATGACATGTCCAATAAATATTAATTTCCTGTTTTCAATTTTCTTTAATAATCTTCTCTTATTCTTTAACTTCCCTTAAACTTCCAGGTTGGGTTTTATTTCCGTCCAGCTCGTTCTGGTCATTTTCGCCATATCCATATTTCAGCAGCTTCAAGTCGATTCCTTTCTAATTATCCAGAGTCCAGCTCTCTCTTCCATACTGCAGTGTACTCCATACAAATGATTTTGCAAAGGATTTTCTGACTTCTGTATTCATGTGTGTGCCTGTTAGTCATAAATACCTGTTTTCCCAATGCTATTCTTCTCTTTATTTCCACGAAGCATCTATTATCTTCTGTTATCATACTAATAATAATAACATTATTATTTGTTTTATGTTCCACTTACTACTTTTACGGCTTTCTGAGACGCCGATGTGCCGGAATTTGGTCCCGCAGGAGTTCTTTGACGTGTCGGTAAATCTACAGACACGAAGCTGACGTATTTGAACACCTTCAAATACCCCGGGACTTAGCCAGGATCGAACCTGTCAAGTTGGGGTCAGAAGGCCAGCGCCTCAACTGTATGAGCCACTCAGCCCGGCAGAACACTTCTTAACGTAGACATACGTTCCTCCACAACAGGTACATGGAAAGAAAAATGTTAAGACGCTTTTAGTGTTTGGGTAGAATGCGTATATCTCTGAGAGTATTTGACTTGCGATTGTGTTTATTATCTCAATTGACAGGTAAAATAGGACGCTACCTGCTGCAAAAAAAAAAAAATGTAAAGCAAAATATGTGACGTCACACTCATACTCTGTTATAAGATGGCGCTGCGTTTACTCGCACGCTCAGTTGGAGGTTACCTGTCGTTGTGAATATAATGGAAAAGAAAGAATTCAAACGAGAAAACTGAATGATGGAGGATTAAAATAGATGAAAGCAAAAGAACGTAACAGGCGTTACTATGATAAATTGAAACAGCGAAAACTATTAGCAATAAGTAACTGCTTTGAAGTAAATGTGCCAATCTTCGTGATGGCCGATTATAATAGACATCTAAAGAAATGTAAATACATTTGATTTCCTCAAACGTCACTTTAATTTGAATGTTATACCGAGCAACTACACCAGCACATCGGGCAATTCATTAATTGATCTTACTTTTACTCGTAATATGTTCGACTAGTTGGCTGAATGGTCAGCGTACTGGCGTTCGGTTTACAGGGTCCCGGGTTCGATTCCCGGCCGAGTCGGGGATTTTAACCTTCATTGGTTAATTCCAGTGACCCGGGGAATGGGTGTTCGTGCTGTCCCCAACATCCGTGCAACTCACACACCACACATAACACTATCCTCCAGCAAAATAACACGCAGTTACCTACAATGGGAGATGCCGCCCACCCTCGTCGGAGGGTCTGCCTTACAAGGGCTGCACTCGGCTACAAATAGCCACACGAAACTATTATATTATACTCGTAATATTACTCCCGAACTCTTAAATTGTGCCTCTTATTTCTCGTATCACAGACCCATACTGCACAGAGTTATTACCCAGATTCCAAGTTTACCACTTTCTTCCACACCTGTGTGGTCGCGGGTGCGAACTGCGTCGCACATGTGAATTTTGCCCTGTTTTACAGCCGGGTGCCCTTCCTGACGCCAACCGTATATGCAGGGATCTGTTTCTGTGGTGGTTGGTAGTGTGGTATATTGTCTGATTATGATAAGTAGAGTGTTGGTACTGACATATACACCCATTTCCCGAGCCAGAAGAATTAACCAGAAACGATTAAATCTCCGACCTGGCCGTGAATCGAACCCGGGACCCTCTGAACCGAAGACCAGTACGCTGACCATTCAGCCAACGAGTCGGACAAGTGAACCACGTTCTACTGAATAACATTTATTATCCAAATAATATTTGTATTTTATTTCTAATAAGTAAGTCTACAATACACTCCAAACATTGCGGCCGTTACAGTAATGACAGCCTACCGCCATTTTGTTAAATTTTTATTTTAGTTTGACGATTTTATTTAATATCATTAAACTAATCTGTGCCGTCATTGTAAATAACTTAATTTCGATCATTGTAGATTTAAACACAGTCCTTTTTTTATGTCTGCAGATGGAAATAGTTAGAGTTTCAGTACCAAAATGTACAAAATACGTCCTTTGTTCGTATAATATTGCTTAAAGTTCAAATGTTGTAGCACAAATACTCTGTATAATAATGACCAACATAACGGTGGATGGAGCGCATCAAGGACGGTATGGTTATTGTTAATGTGCTCTCAAGTTCTTCACAAACTTGTAAATGTTAGGATGTGGAAACTCACATGACCCATATCTATACAGGAATTTCAGCATTCTTAACTCAACCCTCCTGTTGTTCAGTTCGTGCTTTGGGATCGACTGACTGACCCTTAGCCGACCCTTTCGCGCGGTCAAAATCACACACCACACATAACAATATCCTATAGATGTGCTGTCAATTGGACCGCGCCTTTGGGCGGAAATAATCCTAGTAAAATGATACCGTATAATAATGCGTTTCCTCTACCTGAACATAATGCCATAATAAAAGTGTTAACATGAATTTTGTAGTGTAATTTTACACTCTAAGCGTTTATCCTCCGTCCTGTAAAATTTTACTTTTGGTTTTGGTACGGTTTGAAAATAAGCATCTCCTATTCAGACAGAAATGTTATTGTTTACAGCAGGGGTATTCAAAGTGCGGTACGCGTACCACTAGAAGTCAGCGGGTCCGTCTCAAGGGGTATTCGAATTTATCGTAGCCTCTAACGCTTTTCAGTAAGCACTTATGAAAAGAGTTAACTCAGCTCATTTTGAATTCATCTTGTTTAGATGTAGTGTTCTTGACTACCACTACACAGAGTCTCCTTTTTGAACTATTCGTTCTAAAATATGAGCTAGTTTGTACAGTCGAAATATTCATTTCAGGCAAGAAGTCAGAACAGCCCTCAGAACCATCCAGTACCTGCTTACATACCCTCTCACATTGGTCACATCCAACAGGCGCGATAATACATGCACACATCTGAAGAGTGAAGGGAGGTGGAGAAAACGGAAGTACGATAACATCTAGCATGAAGGAAACACACGCGAAATGGAAGGTACTTGCTTCCTTGCCTGCCCACATCTCCCACTGGCGCGACAATGAAGGGAGAGGAGAATGAAGGGAGGAACTACACGCCTCCTTCAAGGCAACAGACGTAATGTGTATGTCATCTCATTGAGGGTCAAATTCTTCAGTTTCTTCGTAATTGTTGTGTGCGAGGTCTGGCTGAATTTTTAGCGGTCTCGACTATGACTTCATTATCAAATGGCATCGCGCTCAAACTCAACGGAAAATTTTTTAGAATGAATTCCTTATAAAGAGAAAAGAAAACGCAATGTGCGTTACGTCGCACCGACACAGTTAAATCTTAGCTGGAATAGGACAGGGCTTGAAGGGGAAAGGAAACGGCCGTGGCCTTAAATTATTGCACAGACCCAGCATTTGCCTGATCTGAAATGGGAAACCATGGGAAACCAACCTAATAGTTGCTGACAGTGGGGTTCAAACCCACTATCTCCCGAATGCAAGTTCACAGCTGTGTGCCCCTAACCGCATGGCCAGCTCACTCGGTGAGAAGAAAACGAGGGCATTATTACAGGGGTCCCTAAACGCATTATTACAGTTACTCGACCTTCGGTAACGTTAGTGCAATCAGACACAGTGTTACGCTGAATACGTCTGTGACACCAGCTGGAACACTCCGTTCACGTGTCGGGTGAAATGTTCTACGCGACTCTCTCCTGCCCAAACACAAGCTACCGCTCTTCTCCGTATTCAACGATCAAAAACGCCCGTATCAATGCGCACACCGAGAGTTGGTTCATCATCAAAAGCAATCAAATACACGACAGACTTAACATCTCCCCAAAGGTAAAAGTCCAGGAGAACGTGGTGGCCAAGCAAAGGTCGGGTAACTCTGCAATAATTCAATTCCGGACCCATGTTGTCAAACAATACTTTTCGTCTCGCTACTTGAAAAATCCATGCCGTTGAGCTCTCTCTCTCTCTCTCTCTCTCTCTCTCTCTCTCTTCATTGTTGTTATTAGGGAACAGGATGTTGTAGCGGCTTAGCTGCTTGCCTGTCATCCTGATGAGCGTGGTTTGTTTCCCGGTGTTGCTGGAGTAGGATCCCATGGTGTCAGAAAGGGCAAGCGACCTCAATTCTTCGGCCACAAAGCGTTCATGCCTTTATGTGTGCAGGGACCCTGCGTAAGCGTAATAAACTGTGGAAGATGATGATGATTATATTAATATTATTTGGCATCCAGCCACAATTATTTGCTAGTTTTTGTATAATCCCAATATATACTTGTACTTTGCGGGTACGAAGATAAAAATATTAGATTTTGGAGGTACGCGAACCAAAAAATTTGAATACCACTGGTCTACAGTATACAGAAGATTTCCAGATGTTGTGAAGTGATTCAAACAATGGATGCACTTTACTTTCTTATAATATACTGTAGGCAAATTAGATGAAAACTTAGCTCGTTTTCAAACGCTATAATACATAGGGTCATTTCTCCGGGGACAATGGCATCACTTTGCCTTCCATTAACGTGTTTATGTCTTGACGACATTTTAATTGCTGAATTCATGCACATGGTAAATGAACTACACGAGCGATCAATATTTTACCATTTCATTCTATTGGCATCCGACGCGAAATTGGAAGGTTGTGGGTTCGGGTCCCATGGGTACACGTTTGGCCTTTTTTGTTCTGTACTTAACATCTCTTCAATATAAGCTATAAATACTGAAAACGACTTATTAACATACACATTTATTTCCAATACAATGTGGTTGTGAAATTTAAAAGTAAACATTTCCTATTTTGAATGACAGGTGCGATCGACAAGCAAGTAACTCCCTGATCTTTAACAACGGTTGTAAATTCCAAGGAAATACCACATAATGTTGAGATCAAATATAGAGATTAGTTTCGTGTTCCTTGTGGAAGTTAAATTTATAGCATGGTTTGATATAACATTGCGCACATAAAAGCTTCAGTGAAAAATATATTTAAACATGTGAACACGCGACTTAAGTTATGTGAAGTCTTTAGTGTTTTATTGTTATGGTAGGACTTGTAAATGCTGTCGTTTATTACCACGCAAAGTGGGTATTGTCACATAAACTGGGAGGGCACATCCACTCTTCAATAACCACTGTACCTTTGTGACACAAGAGATCAATAAACTAGTGAGGTACTGTAGCGATTTATGGACAACAGAAAGAAGAATTCGACTTCTCTTCATTCTTAAACTTTGGCCATGATATGAATAAAGGTTTTTAGAAGAAACATACCGTCTTTTTGTTCTGTAGCGGAACGGGTGCAGATTGAGAATTATGATGTTGTTATGTTATGTATTTCGAATAAGACCATTCCATATCATGATTATTATTGGCATTATTATGAGCTTCTTGGCTTTCCATATTGCTTTAATTTCCACCGACATATTAGTGTACTTGGATATTTTCTCTCTGTATGTTGCCTGAATATTATAGGAACTAGGACATGCAATATCTATGATGTAGTAGATTTTCCTGATATTATTAAGTAGTACGATATCTATTGCGTGGTACTGTCAAGTCAGCGATGATACTTTTATCCCAACAAAGTCTAGAGTACTCATTTTCAAGGACTGACACTGGGGTGTACATGAGTACTTCGTGAGTTGGTTTTAATGAGACAGTTTCTGATAGATTAGATTTGCTACTCGATCATGACAGTATCTGTACCCCCTTTTGTCAATAATGGGCACCCGTAAGTAATGCCTTGTACTGTCCCACTGGACGTGGAGGATCGGGGACAGAGATCAGATTATTATTATTATTATTATTATTATTATTATTATTATTATTATTATTATTATTATTATTATTATTATTATTATTATTATTATTATTATTATTAAGGTTTGCTCAGTACTCGCGCAATCTCTGGCTATGTTTCTCTCTTCTCTCCTTTGTCCAGAGGGCGCATGTTTTTTACATGATGGTCTGTCCTGAAATCTCTTTGGTTTGATTCTTCTTCTTCTGAGATGTGATCGGTTTTTGATGTCGTCCAGTTACTCCCGGTTCCTGTATGTCTTTCTCCACTTCTGTTAGCCATAGCGTCCTTATCTTCCTATTCTTTTAGCAGTTGAGAAACCGGTAGATCATCCTAGTTGGGTTCATTCTTGTGACATGTCCACAGAAAGTCAGATGCCTATTCCTGGCTAAGTATGTGATTTATTGAGTACAACTGTACTGCTCCTGGTTTGGTCGCCTTCTGTACTCGCCATCTACTTTGATCGAGCCTAGTACCTTTCTGAAGATCTTCCTCTCCCAGACCTTCAGTTTGTACAGCAATCCTTTCCAGTTCAGTGTCAAGCATTCTGCGGTGTATAGGGCTTCTGGAAGGATAACTGTCTCGTTGCGCCTCAATATAGTGTTACGAGAGACATTTCTTGTTATAGATGTTCTTGGTGAGTCGATATGCTAACTCTAGTTTGTTAATCCGGGTTGTTAGTCCTACCCCTTCTAACATATTGTTTTCCAATTATTATTATTATTATTGTTGTTGTTGTTGTTGTTGTTAGTCGTTTAGTCGCTTTCGACTCTCCGTGACCCCATAGACCAAAGTGCGCCATTTCTTCCTGTCGTATACAATTTTCCGAAGTCTTTCTAAATTGAGAGCCGTGGCTTCCTTGATGTCATCAATCCACCTCATCCGTTGTCGCCCTCTTCTCCTGTTACCATCAGTCTTCCCCAGCATTAAGGTCTTTTCCAGTGAATCATGTTTTCTCATGATATGACCGAAGTACTTTAGTTTTTGCCTGAGTATTTGACCTTCCAGTGAACAGCCTGGGTTGATTTCCTGTAATATGGACTTATTAGATCTCTTCGCAGTCCACGGAACTCTAAGGAGTTTTCTCCAACACCATAGTTCAAATGCATCTATTCTTCGGCGCTCAGCCTTATTTATTATTATTATTATTATTATTATTATTACGAAATTTGTCCCTTCTTCTAGACTTAGAAGAACACGCAAAAGTACAATCGACCTTAGCAACAAAATTTCACCGTGGTACATGCAGATATAAATAGAATGTTACGAAGAGTAGACACAGTACAAAAGAAAAAAGGGGACATAATTTTTCTGGTCACTTTACATTCCAACATTTCAGAGCGCTGCTGTAAAGTTTTACGAACTATATCTTAGAGTTTAGGAGGCGATGTGGGGGTGATCCCATATGAGGGGAAGGACTTTTATTGTCTTTGAAAATTTATTGATACAATAAAAATGTAGGGTGCGCTGTCCTATGACGGATAGCGCGGACACAGGTGCAGACATAGAAGAGAAGAGAACGTCCTTTACTCTCTTCTTACGAGCTTCATCAGCAATATTTTTGTTCTCATGTCTCTAAATTAAACTGTATATCATATTAAGAGGGTCTGTACTATTGTCACGAGCAAGTCACACTATGAACATGTTCCAGATTCAAGAAGCGGTGGCGTCCTTAAAATAAATTAAACCCCTAACTATCTCTTGTGCTCCTCTGTAGAGTAGTGGTTAGTGTGATTAGCTGCTACCCCCGGAGGCTCGTGTTCGATTCCAGGCTCTGCCACGAAATTTGAAACGTGGTGTCCGGCTCCATGACTAAATGGTTAGCGTGCTGGCCTTTGATCACAGGGGTCCCGGGTTATATTTCGGGTAGTGTCGGGAATTTTAACCATAATTGGTTAAATCCGCTGGCAGGGGGGCTGGGAGTACGTGTCGTATTCATCATCATTTCATCTCCATCACGACGCGCAGGTCGCCTACGGTAGTCGAACCAGAAGACCTGCATCTGGCGAGCCGAACTTGTCCTCGGACACTCCCCGTACTAAAAGCCATACGCCTTTTCATTTTTTGAAACGTAGTACGAGGATCGGAACGGAACTGAATAGGGGGGGGGGGGTGAGAGTCGATTCCCACCTCAGCCATCCTCAAAGTGGTTTTCCGTGGTTTCCTACTTTCTCCTCCAGCAAATGCTGGAATGGTACCTAACATAAGGTCACAGCCGCTTCCCTCCCTCTTCCTTGTCTACCCCTTCCAAACTTCCCGACACCCTGCAAGCCCCTGTTCGACCATAACAGGTGAGGCCGCCTGGCCGAGGTACCGGTCACAGCAAAAGTGTTCCTCAAAATAAATCTTTGAAACTTATTTAGACAAGTTTTAATTTTTATTTGCAGGAAAGTATGATAATCCGTCCATTCTTTTCGAGCACTACACGCCTCCTCTCTTTGCGTGTAGCGTCGCACAGTTGGAGAAGCATTCCTACCCGTCGCCCACGTTATGCATCTGTAGAAAGGAATACCTAATAGTCCATCATGGTGTCGACCTACGGAATTCTCTGTACAGAAATTCAGTACGATCTTGGGTAATCTGGATACATTTTCAATTAAAAATGAATAAGCACTCCAGTCTCTTTGCCTAGTTGTGATCAAAAATGTGTATGAACCTATCCCTAATCGTGAACCTTATCAGCACAAGTATGAGATTCAACGAGTGTGTCTCACATGAACCTACACGGTAACCTGCAACCCGACTTGTAAAGTCCTGTCGCCCATAGCGTTACACTGCCGGCAAGCCGGCATAAGCACCGCTCTAGCAAGAATAACTACCCCGGATGTCCGTAAGGCTAGGCACGGATGGAGGATTTATCGATTTATTAATCGACTGAGCACGATCTACACAGTGTTTGTTTAAGCGAGCACGAATCAACTTAGCTCTCCTCCGAACGGTTTAATCGCGCATGAAACGAGGTAAATCGCCTGATATGAATGGATTTCAACGAAGCAGCATGTGCCGCTACTCTGTTGTTGACATTTCGTCAAAATAAGTGGAGGAGAGACTTTTATGTACATCCAGTGATATATGCTCGATGAGTTAAAGAACAATTCTGAAAAACGTACAGAGATTTTGGACTGTTTTTTCACCAATATTTTAAGGTTGAAAATATTTCTTATCAGACAAATTAGGAGTCTCCATACTACGAAAAACGTTAAATTAAGCAATTTCCCCGATTGTGCCGAAAGCTGAAGGAATAAAGGGCCGGGGCCGATTTCAAATCGAGAGTCCTGGATAGCTCTCTCAAACTAAAAAAAAAAAAAATCCGAAAACCACTTCCGGCCTAAATAAAGCTCTGCAAAAAGAGCCTAAACTCGCTTGTTTCTTTAATCGTTTTCTTTTTTCATTGAAATCAGAGCCAAATTAAGTTATTTACATAATGGGTTCCTTGGTTCAATACCCTCAGGCATTTTTTGATGTTTCGAATGTAGTTATAAGGACTTGAGTGAAACTCTGCATTGACTCACATTAGCGCTCGTAGTGGTAGAAAAACTCAAACTGCTAATCTAATCGACCGGATAACGATGATTAAGAAAAGGATTGTAATATTCAGGAATAAATAAAGAATATAATCTCATATTTTATTTACCTAAAATCCGTAGTTCATATCTCTAGGATGTTTTCAACACTGAGTTGCTTACCTGAAGGATTTTTTATGTACTCGAGAATATCCACTGTGAGTTTCAGTAAACTGCTGAAACGGGAAAGTGTCACCTCCTGTAAGATTCCATAACGTCGTTCGTGAATGCATTACAACGGAAGAAAGACTTTTGAAAATGTTAAGGTAAGTGACATTGTCAACACTCAGCCAAACTGACCGCTCGGCTGTGCTCGCAGTCTGGGTTAAAACATTGGACTATCCCACTCGGTCAATCGCGGTTGGATTGGAAAGACACAGATCATCAAACCAGCTGACGTAACGATCGTTCATGCGCGCTCCTTGACATTAGCGGCGATTGGGAAATAGAAGTGGGGAGGAGGGCAAAATGTGTAGACAAAGAAAATGTCGTTGGATGTAGCGAGCGGGGGAATATACATAAAAAATGAAAAATAAGCTACAAAATGGTCTTCTCTGAATGATGTTCCTGCTTTATTACAGTATTTATGAATACTTTAAATTCTCCCCTGAGTATTGAAATAGTCTGCAACAGAATTCTTCGCCAACAAGTGGTATCTTAGATACTCAAAATTTAAGTCCAAACAAAACGTGACATACAGAGCAATACTACCACTAATTATTCTAATTCAACAGCATATTTACATACCGTTTACATTTTAAAGCTCATCTTATCAATAACATAATCTAGGTATGCGGAGGAAGAAACTTATCATCGCCTTCAGGAACTCATGCCTTTTAGAGATAGTTGTGTGTGTCCGAACAGCTGAGAACTCTAATAACAATAATAACAGTGATTATTTGAAGACTCAGAGCAAATTTCTCTACGAAACGTAAATAATTTAATTTTGCTTTTTGACACGGCAAAAGCCCAAAAGCTTTGTATCATGTCTACAATAATGTTATTTGCTTACGTCCCACTAACTACTTCTGAAGGTTTTCGGAGACACGGAGGTGCTGAAATATTGTCCCTCAGGGGTTCTTTTACGTGCCAGTAAATCTACCGACACGAGGCGGACGTATTTGAGCACCACTGGACTGAGCCAAGATCGAGCCTGTCGAGTTCGGGTGAGAAGGCCAGCGCCTCAATCGTCTGACTACTCAGCCCGGCATGGAAACTAGAAGTTTAAATGCTCTTATCTCAAAACAGCTATTTTATTATTAATTAATACTTTTTTATTTAGGAAACCGAAGCAGCGAGAAGCCGAATTACAGAGTTCCGCAGTGAAAAATATATTTACAATGGAGTAGCACAATGCAAACTTAAAAATGAAAGAGCAATAAAGAAAAATCAACTAATGACAAAAGTAGCGGAATAAAATTAAAACAAATAACAAGATAACTGTAGAGACACAACAGTTTACTATAAAACATAATGTCAAAAGTAAAGAACGAGAAAAATGAAAGACTGAAAGTAAAGCGAAGAGTAGAACTTACAGCTAGACACAGTAAGATAATTACATATACCGGTATGACACCTAAGTAACGGTATAGTACAGTAAAAAATAAGTATTAAATTATGTAGAATAGAGTGGAAAGAAATGAGAAGAGGAAAAAAGAAAGAAGATGAAGGAAATGAGCTAGGTTAAGTTACGGTAAAATCGATTGAAGGAGGCATACGAAAAACTATGTCTAAGTTCCTATCAGAAGATAAAGAGTTAAGGAAGGTTGGAATACGGATAAATAAAGTTCTTTGAACAAGAGAGACGGGAATACGGAATATGAAGGGGTGGATTCATCCTAGTTTTGCGAGTTGGGACATGTAGAGAAAAGAAAGATGCAGGATGGGGAGAACGAAATACACCGTTACAGCGTTATAAAGACTCGTTGGCTTGATGGTCAGCGTACTGGCCTTCGGTTCAGAGGGTCCAGGGTGCGATTCCCGGCCGGGTCGGGGATTTTAACCTTTATTGTTTAATTCCAATGGCCCGGGGGCTGGGTGTTTGTGCTGTCCCCAACTTTCCTGCAACTCACACACCACACAGAACACTATCCTCCACCACAATAACACGCAGTTACCTATACATGGCAGATACCGCCCACCCACATCGGAGGGTCTGTCTTACAAGGGCTGCACTTGGCTACAAATAGCCACACGAGATTATTACAGCGTTATAAAGGAATCTAAGGTCGGGTACTTTCCTGCGAGTAAATAACGAGCGAAGGTTTAATTTGTCCAGTATCTGATTGCTGCTCAGCTTTAGACAATCGGATACTCTGGCTGTAACAATGGCACAGAAGAATGACTGCAGGCGGTCAATGTGATTCAGTTTAGTGGGTGAAAAGGTAGACCAAATGGGAGACGCGAATTCAATAAGCGGTAGAATGCAAGATACATAGTAGGCAGTGAGGGCGTGGATATCCTTGAAGTCAGAAAATATGTAGATCAACCCGAAAATTGGCATTGTTCGTGATGTTATCTTTTGTATATGAGAGGACAAATAACAACTTACTGTCAAACAACACTCCTAAGTCATTTTGTTCTGTTAGAGTTGGGAACGGGTTACCGGGGAGGGGGTATTTAGTACGAATAGGGGATGTTGAAGCGTTAATGTATAATTTGCTTGTCTGTTCAGTAAATTAGTGAATCAAATTTTATGTTGAATTTATTTCGTCCAGAGTAAAAATAATGCACTACCTTAGTGTAAAGTGGGCTATTCTGAACGCTTTAAATAAAGTGGTAGAATGTCAGTATCGACCTGAATGGATGAAAATGAAATGAAATGGCGTATGGCTTTTAGTGCCGGGAGTGTCCGAGGACAAGTTTGGCTCGCCAGATGCAAGGTCTTTTGATTTGACTCCCGTAGGCGATCTGCGCGTCGTAATGAGGATGAAATGATGATGAAGACGACACATACACCCAGTGAAATTAACCAATTATGATTAAAATTCCCGACCCTGTCGGGAATCGAACCCGGGACCCCTGTGACCAAAGGCCAGCAGGCTAACCATTTAGCCATGGAGCCGGACACCGGAATGGATTACAATATGGTATTTACTAAATTTGGGTCACGTAACGTATACACGGCATTTCCCCTCCTTCTTTCCGCCCATGACCTCTACCAACTACAAACAAAGATCGTGACAGCCTTACGAATTCCATGTTTCTACTACAGACGTATGTTACATAAATATATTTTTAAGACTGTGTTATACAGTAAGTACCTCATATTATTCACAATTTTCTCCGAAGATTAAAGGTCATTGTGCTTCATGTAGAGGAAGCACTATTATTAAGTCCTCGCGCTTTCGTGTAAAGAAAGAGATTCCATTGTGAATGTTGCGTGATCTAAGACTGTTCAGTGATCGATGTTGAGTGTGCTTTAAAATGAAGGGTAATTTTCTCGTGGTAGGTAACTCAAGAACAGGAATTACGATATTCTCTTGAAAGTTACAGCAAGTGCCGAAGTTATTAGAAATAAATACAAGAAGAGTATCAAATTTCCCTTTAAAAAAAATTAAATGATCATAAATATGCCTTTCAATAAATGAACTCAAAATGATAACAATTCATTTATTTGCTTCAAACGAACCGGTTTTGAAGGAGAGCTGTATTGAATTTGAAGGCGTCAAGTATAGGATCCAGTGCATAGAAAGGAGAACTAACTCAGGGCCTATGAAACCACAACGAATGAAATAATCAGCTTTTTAGAGTCTGATGAGATGAACCCCCTGTGACGGGGGCAGTAGAATAACACTCACGGTATCCCCTGCCTGTTGTAATAGGCGACTAAAAGGGGCCCCAGGGACTCTCAACTTGGGAGCGTAGGTTGGCGACCACGGGGCCCTTGACTGAGTCCTGGCATTGCTTCTACCTACTTGGGACAGGCTCCTCACTTTCATCTATTCAATCCGACCTTCCTTTTTCAAATCTTGTTCTTTTCTTTCCCGACGGTATTATGTTGCGAATCCTAGGGAACGTTTCATTTTCACGCCCTTCTTGTTCCTTGTCTTCCTTTGACCGACATCTTCATTTTTCGAAGTTTCGGATCCCTTCCATATATTCTCTCTAATTAGTGTTATACAGATGATAGTTGCCCAGTTGTACTTCCCCTTAAACCAATAATCACCACTACCAGCGCTATGATGAGATGAATTCTCTTTGAAAAAGAGATCCTTCTATATGTATATCAGTCATGGCCATCTATTCATACATTACATCCCAGCGTGCACGGTTGCTAGGTAACATCGAGTCGCACACGTTCTGTCGCTAATTTCAAATGACTTCCTCCAGCCATAAGGATTATTTATCTCTGATTAATTTATTCGGTAATACGGAAGCTGTGGCTTACATTTGAATTTTTTAAAGATTCATTCCTTCTTGGATCCCTGTTGATAAAATAAGGGTGATGAACAGTTGAAACTATGAATGTATTTTGCCATAGCCGACGTTGAAAGGTGAACAATGTTTGGTAGCTATGAATTTCTTTCTATTTATTCATTCTGATATCAATACATGTTTTCGAAAGGTCACAGAATAGCTCACAAGTTCTTTGAAGAAATAATTGAATTGTTGGTTTCGTAAAAGAAACATTAATGTGCTCAAGAATCTAAAATTTTTATGCCACCGAGCGAAAATTAAATTTCATGTTTTCCACACAAATGGCTCCGCGTTATTGCCACCGAGAATTTTGTAAACATGAAGAAACACAACGTGCCTTAATGTTTTAGTATTTATTTTACGCCACACCGACTCGTCCAGGTACTATGAGGACGATGGAATAGGAGAGAGCAAGGACTGACAAAGAGGATAGCGCGGATTTAATTAAGGTACAATCACTGTATTTCCCAGTATTAAAATGGCAAACCAATGTGGGGGCGGTGGGGTGGGGGGTAAATCATCTTCAGACCGGGCGAGTTAGCCGTGCGGTTAGGGGCGTGCATCTGTGAGCTTACATCCGGGAGATAGTGGGTTCGAATCCCACTGTCGACAACCCTGAAGATAGTTTTCCGTGGTTTAGCATTTTCACACCAGGAAACTGCTGGGACTGTACCTTAATTAAGGCCAACGGCCTCTTCCTTACAACTCCTAGCCCTTTCCTATCCCATCGTCGCCATAAGACCTATCTGTGTCGGTGTGACGTAAAGCCACTAGCAAAAAAAAAATCTTCTTCAGGGCTGGTGGCAGTGGGGTTCAAACCTACTATTTCCCAATCGGCCTTCTGCAGGTATCTGGTAGCAGATTGCATCAAAGTTTCAAGTCTACAGGTTTCCTTAAGTAAGGTCCGGCTCCATGGCTAAATGGTTAGCGTACAGGCCTTTGGTCACAGGGGTCCCAGGTTAGATTCCCGGCAGGGTCGGGAATTTGAATCTTAATTGGTTAATTTCGCTGGCACGAGGGCTGGGTGTATGTGTCGTTTTCATCTTATTTCATCCTCATCACGACACGCAGGTCGCCTACGGGAGTCAAATCAAAAGACCTGCATCTGGCGAGCCGAACTTGTACTCGGACACTCCCGGCACTAAAAGCCATATGCCATTTCATTTTTTATTTTTTCCTTAAGTAAGGACATTTCTGTACCTCATGCATATAAGAATAGATCGTCGCTGCGCGAGCAAAATCTCGTACCCCGTAATGCTCCTCCTGTCCATTGTTTCCCTTAAGACTGGTGCAACTCCCGGTTACTTATGAGTACGCAGTCCATCAGAACAAATTTCGTAGCGTCTATTTTTCCTATGTTTATGTGCAAAGGAAAATGAACCTCACCTTACCGCACTGTTGGAACCTCTATTTGCAGGACATATTTACGCACTCCTAGAGTGCCAATGTATTTAAGGTTCATTTTCCTTTACACATTGGCATAGAAAAATGAACACAAAGAAAATAATTGTTCTTATGGACTGCATATCCATATCTGGCTGGGAGGTGCGACCAGTCTTATCGAAAATTAAGGATAGAAAGAGCATTTTGGGATACGAGGATATCGACTTTTCTTCTTCTTCTTCTTCTTCTTCTTCTTCTTCTTCTTCTTCTTCTTCTTCTTCTTCTTCTTCTTCTTCTTCTACCATATCGTCATTGGATGTCGGCTGTAATCAGGGCGAACTGGTTCTTGTTCTCAGCAAGTTGGGAAAGAGTGAGGGTACTGAGCCAAGATATTCTTCTTCTTTCTCTACTTCTCCTTCCTTCAATTTTATCTTGTAAGATAAGCTGACGGAGTCTATATTTATCATTTCAAATTATATGGCTAAAGTACTCTCAAGTTTCTTCTTTTTTATGTTCTGCATGTTGTTCTTTGTTCAGGCGTTGGGGTACTTACATATTCTGTCAACCCATGATGTTCTGAGCAAGCGTCCGTAGCACCATATTTCAAAGGACCGAAGTTTCATAAAGTACGACAGAAAATGCATAACAAAGAAGTAAACGGAGAGAGACAAAGTCCCTGTTACAGAGAAGTGAAGTGAAAACAATTGACAAAATTTAATGAGAAGAAAACACACTTTGATAGAACACACTTGACAGACCCAGGACTTGTTTATGAATTTAGTCTATGCACTGTTGTCTCAAATAATATCAACAGGAAATTAAAATACAAACTTTTCATTTTTCTATTTCCAGCTTTGAACGTAGCGTGATCAAGCAGTACATACCTTGAGTAATGAAACAACTGGTAACCCACAGAGTGCCCACATTTGTCCCGTCATGTGAAAAACCTATTTCGATTAATAAATGTCAGAAAGAATCTTTGAAATATATTTTCATTAGAGTACCTGTGGTATTGTTACTTTGTGTCATTCACCAAAAAAAGTTATTTTAATGTAGAGACACTTCTGATTTATTCCGATCACAGTCACAAGTAATGAAGCAACGCGCGGCATTATGAAATAGGAGTACATGATACGTGGTTAGAATAGCGAGAGAGCTGTATTGATTAACGCGAATGCTCAAGGTGTAGGCCGAAGGAAACTATGATGTCTTCTTCTTTGATGTTTCCAAACTTAAAACAATGAATTAGTATTTTAATCGAAACATACTTTCAACGTATTAGGTCGTGTTACGTACGTGTTGAAGAGATATTAAGTACAGAACAAAAATGGCCAGCCGGACACCAGTGGGATTCGAACCCACAACCTCCCTATTTCGCGTCGGTTGCTCTACCAATTGAGCTATGGTGGCCTAGGCCATCTTTGCTATGTTTGAAAGGATCTGAGTTACAGGTCTGGCACTGCTGCTAGCACACTGTAGAGTGCGTTTAAGTCGCCCGTTGTGGGGCATGCCAATGAATATTGAATTTTCACGACCGCATTGTAATCGAAACAGACTTTCAACGTATTAGGTCGTGTTACGTACATGTAGTACGTGTTGAAGAGATGCACTGAACTATCCGCATATTTTTAGTATACGGCAAACCAAATAGTACTGAAATTAGGGACACAATCTGGGCATGAAGATACGTCGTAATACAAGTTGCCGACAGCAACACTTTTCCCACTGCGTCGGTACAGCATGTGTTCAAACTGTGCACCCTTACGCCTCACCATTGCTCTAACGGTCCTGTAGGTTGTCAAGCACATTGAAGATCAGAGATTGAATAAAGAAACTCTGCATCTTCCCTCGTAATTCGGGGCATGCTGGTCTTCTGGTCGGATGATTTATTCACGAATGTTTTCAATATGCTACCTTACATCAACCTCTGCATTTATATTCTCAGCAATACCTCTACACAGGTAAGGGAATTCCCATACTTCGCCCAGTCGGTGAGATCCGAGCTGGATTCTCTGTACAGGATCATGGAGTTCACTTGCATCATCTTAGACTTCTCGGCGTTTATCCCGTGGCCCATTTTATTTGGTGCTTTAACCGGAGCATTTGAAACTTTCGTTTATATTCTTCAGGCAGAGTGATGTTTTTTGTGAAATCTATATCTGAAAGAGCTTTGCTGTGGTCGACGCATGGTGTCGTAAGTGAAATCTATATCTGAAAGATAGCTTTGCTGTGGTCGATGCATGGTGTCGCAGGTGAAATCTATATCTGAAGGATAGCTTTGCTGTTGTCGACGCATGGTGTCATAGATGAAATCTATATCTGAAAGATAGCTTTGCTGTGGTCGACGCATGGTGTCGTAGGTGAAATCTATATCTGAAAGATAGCTTTGCTGTGGTCAACGCATGGTGTCGTAGGTGAAATCTATATCTGAAGGATAGCTTTGCTGTGGTCGACGCATGGTATTGTAGGTGAAATCTATATCTGAAGGATAGCTTTGCTGTGGTCGACGCATGGTGTCATAGATGAAATCTATATCTGAAAGATAGCTTTGCTGTGGTCGACGCATGGTGTCGTAGGTGAAATCTATATCTGAAAGATAGCTTTGCTGTGGTCAACGCATGGTGTCGTAGGTGAAATCTATATCTGAAGGAAAGCTTTGCTGTGGTCGACGCATGGTATTGTAGGTGAAATCTATATCTGAAGGATAGCTTTGCTGTGGTCGACGCATGGTGTCATAGATGAAATCTATATCTGAAAGATAGCTTTGCTGTGGTCGACGCATGGTGTTGTAGGTGAAATCTATATCTGAAGGATAGTTTTTGCTGTGGTAGACGCATGGTGTTGTCCAGTTTGTTAGCTGCATGATCGTGTCGAAGGTGACTAGACGCAGCCTTGTCTGTGTGGACTCGACTGCAACTGCAAGTTCTTTTGTAGGTGTCAACGAATATTGCTGGTACTTCATGGATGGCAGAACCTTCCAAAGAGATTCCTTGCGGATATTGTGGAAACCCTTTCTTGAATCCACAGAATTGACTGCATGACATATAGGTATAACATAGAAAATTGAAACTAATTAGATACTTCTTGACACACTAGAAGCCAAAATAGGCGTATGTCACCGCAGAACCTGATACCGACAAGAAAAGTCCAAAGTCCCCAGAACTCTCCAGAGGATTCAAAATTGCGGCTCAGAAGCAAAACGGAATAATTAAACAAGCCTATCAGATGGAAATATTGTATATACAAATCTTCATGCATTTTCACCCTTTTATTTTAAGAAAGTGATGGAGTAGCGTTATTTATATCACACTAGTAATGTGCATTCACCGTCGATATTTTAAACTGATGATTTCTATCCGACTCCTTGGCCGAATGATTATCACAGTGTCCTTAGGTTGAGAAGTCCCCACGAGCCGAGTCGGGGAATTTTATCTTAAAAAGTTAATTTCTAGGTCTCATGAATTAGGTGTTTGTGCTGTTTCCAATATCCCTGCAACTCATACACCTCATCCAACGTTGTCCTCCGCCACACTGGACACGCACGCAGTTTCTTATACAATGCAGATGTCACCCACTTTCGCCCAAGGATAGAAATAGCCAGAGGAATACTTATTCTTCTTCTTCTCATTATTATTATTATTATTATTATTATTATTATTATTATTATTATTATTATTATTATTATTATTATTATTTCTTATCTTGATTTCTTCGTGCTGAAAAGCGCATAGTTACTGACTGATATTAATCTTGCCACCTTAGGTGAGGTTAGAGAGATATTTCCTTTACGAGAGGAAGATAATGAAATCTGTATCTAAAAGTGTGATTTGACACTATCTTCGCATGTGAACAAAGAGTTTACGTGCCCTTTATATACTGAGCAAACAGTGGCGATATTATATTTTAACTCCTTCTCTCCGACATTGTTTGGTTTTCTTGTGAAGACTAAAGAGCACAGGCACCCTCCAAGATAACATGGTAAACACTATAACACCCTCTGTAACCCGGCAGTGTGTACCTGGTCTCAGACTAGAGTAGTTTCCATGGAAACAGAGCACTTCTCCTGTCACAGGTAAACAAGTCACGTGACATATCCATACCACTCAGGATCACAACCACCGCCACCGTAATGCAAGGGAATTATTTCACTCTTATGAGAGGGCACCCCACAAATGAACGTGGATTGCCTGCCAAGTAAATATGTACTAGGTAGAATCAAATCTGCAGTCAGACTTAGGTTCGTTCAGTGTCATGCAATATGTGTCTATAACACAATATTCTCATCAAGGTTTATTATTTTCAGAGAAAGATCAAAACATGGGCAAAAATATTGAACTTCTTAACAACGTCTCTAAAATCAGGCTAAGTACATTGGTGTGAGAAAAAATGAGAATGACAGCGAACAGTCGATTTTTTTTAATTTATAAGGAAATTTGTGAACATTTTCATTAAGTCAACATGCAGATTGATCCAACGTCTGTTATGACTTATTTAAACCAAGTCTATTTCAGAACTGCAAAATCATGGGTTTAAAGAAAGTACCTGGGATAAAAAATAAGAAGACAATTACAAACACGATGAAACATAAATGTGACCACATCTGTTTCATTTCTTTAAAGTTAATATTTGGTAGCATTTCCCTAGTATTTTCTTGCACCTTCGATTCATGTAGAGTCCACCAAACGCTCGCATATTACCTTTGGAATATCGTTCCAAGAATTCTGGACCTCTTGCCACAACTGATTTTTATTTGTAACTCTTCCCATCGGTATAGCTATTATCACTTCCCCCCGTAGATTTTCAATAAGGTTTAATTCGGACGACTGCGCTAGCCAAGACATAATAGACACCTTGTGTACTTCAAACCATTTCTTTACCAATTACGAGGACTGATTCTGATCAAACTGGCTGATCAAATTCAAATTGGCTGGCACGTTTCTCTTGAATATGGTACCACTTAGAATCTATATACTGGATGTATGTGTGTATCTTCCACATCGCCTTATAAACCACCAGAACAATTTCAACCAAGCTTGGCACACATTTTATATACTAACTGCACTACCTCTAGAAAAGCACAGCAGGGGTAGGACACTGCTAGCATCCCTGATTATGATGTTGCTTGTTGTTTAAAGCGGCCTAACATCTAGGTCACCGGCCCTTAATGGTACGAAATGAGACAAAATGTAATGACAATTTAAAAGTCAAAAATCATCCACTGACCAGAATTCAAAACGAGATGACGAAAAATGAATGGGTGAATATGAATTTCAAATAATCAGTGGATTCGACCCGCAATGCCCCTCATTCCTAGAATCTATCGTATTTTTTTTGTTTTTGTGCTATTTGCTTTACGTAGCACTGACGCAGCTAGATCTTATGGCGACGATGGGACAGGAAAAGCCTAGGAATGGGAAGGAAGCGGCCGTGGCCTTAATTAAGGTACAGCCCCAGCATTTTCCTAGTGTTAAAATTGGAAACCACGGAAAACCATCTTCAGGTCTGCCGACAGTGGGGTTCGAACCACTATCTCCCGGATGCGAGTTAACAGCTGCGCGCTCCTAACCGCACCGCCAACTCGCCCGGTCTATAGTAAATCAATAATATTACTGACCAAGGGATTGCTTCCAAAGCATAATCCTGAATTGATGACGATTGTTGTCTAAAGGGGTCCAAAATACAGGGCATCGGCCGCTCATAACTGTACTTATCGCTAGTAAAGTGGAACAATGGTATTAGTCATGTTGCGTTACTAATCAAAAGTAGCGTAGACTCGCGGTATTCCACACATTACGGTACTAGTCACAGGTAATGTAATACACGCATGCAACGCAAACCTATGGTGTTCCTCACATAGTGGGTACTATCATAGGCAACGCAGACCCACGATGTCGTTCATATAGTGGCAGTAATCACAGGCAACGCCCAGACCCGTGGTGTTTCTCACATAATGGTACTAATCACGGGGTACTGTAAATCCCACCCTGATACGCACTCTGTTGCTACTAATCACAAAGCTATCGTGTACCTGATTTAGTACTACTCGAAAGGAAAGCCGACCCATGGTGTTCCCTGCGTGATGGTACTAATTTCGAGTAGTCTCATGTTTCTAACTCGATCATCTCATGGTCGCCCCTTTTAATCACCTTTCACGACAGGCAGGGGATACCGTAGGTGTGTATATACTTCGTCTGCGAACCCCACCCATAGGGGGTAATAGCACCCCTATGCTAGTGAAAAATACTTAGTTTTGGGGGTCGCTGAAAATAGGGACATTCCGGAAGTCGTTAAAGTCCAAGTCCATCCCCTGTCGAAATGGTTAACAAGGGGTGAAATAGAAAATGTCCAAAATGACCGAGATTATCGATGTAATTGAGTATGTTCCATCAAAGCTTTCAACCAAATTTGGCACATATATGCCATACAATATGGAAAGAATGCTGTCGGGGTTCGACAACCCTAGAGGAGGGGTTGCAGATGTAAGAAATAACCGAAACTGATCGATATTACTGTCCAGTCAATGGTTTTCGGGGTCAGTGAGATTAATAATTATTGTGACACGCTGGACGCCGTTTTAGTTCAAGTTCAGCCTCCATCGGCATTGGGGTTGAGAAGGAGTGAAAAAGAAAGAAAACAAAATGTCGAAAATGACCGAGATCAGAACTGAAACCACTGTTTTCGCGGTCGCTAGACTGACTGGTGACATTCACAGTGACAGTTGGAATCGTGTACATCATATGTATATCGCGACGCGTACATGCATAGAATTATAACTTACTTTCATTATTTAATTTAAAGGATCAGCTACTTCTCAGACAATTTGAACTGCTACAAGGAAAAATTGTAATGGCGAATGAAACGATCTCAAACTGAAACTTACAACTTAAGACATAAGAATCATTTGAAACTACAAAAGTGTTCGTAAATTGTCAATCAACGTCAGAATAAAGAAATATCTAAAAACCCAGTTCAAACAGGTAACACGAATCTTGAAAGTAAACATTCATAAATTACGCGAGCAGAGTCGGGTACTACTGCTAGTGTCTCCATAAATTCCTTTGGTAATCACGATTTTTGTTCAAAATATTAGGCTTGCGTAACAGACTAAGATCCAAACAAACTTTTTTATAAATCGTATTCTACGTTCGAGAGACACATTTCTTGATGTTAACAGATTACTGTTCTTGAGAATTTCTTCATTTTCTTTGGCTATTCTGCATTTTATGTCAACTGTTTGCCTTCATGTTGCAGTTAATCTTTAGCATGTTGTTCATAAGGTTGAGCGCGACTTGTAACTCTTCTTCGTAATTAAAGCAATTCATCTGAAGAACGGATTGATTTCTGGCATTCCCATTTACCATTATATCATTCTTGGTGCTTTCTGAGAAATATTTCATAGCATGCTCTATGTGGAAGTCCTCATCCCTGTAGAAAACCTTTGCCAATTTTTGCTTGAAGTTCCTCCTGATTGATGAGGGTTTTCTGATTTTTTGTATACTTGCATGATTCTTCTTCTGTCTCTGTAATCTATACTTGCAATCTTCAGCAATCTGACCATTGTATTCCAGTCGATATTGGGAAATGCCTTTTCAATGACAGTGAAGGCTATCATGACAGTTCAGGCGTTGGCCTTCTGTCCCGAACTTGGCAGGTTCGATCCTGACTCAGTCCGATGGTATTTGGAAGTACTTAATTACATCAGCCTCACATCGATATATCTACTGGCACATAAAAGAACTCCTTGGAACTAAATTCCGGCACCTCGGCTTCTCCGAAAACCGTAAACGTAGTTAATAGGACGTAAATCCAATAACATTTTTCAAAAATATTAGAAATCATGACACTAATAAGTTATACATTTAATACAGTATACAGTACATATAGTGTACATAGGCCTATAGTATTGTAAGCCTTAGTGTTAAGCACTGGAAATACATACGTTGTGTGTAAATTTGTGTATGACGATGCTGGATTTAGAATGTTAAACTAGTAGTATTTCTTGTAATAATTTCTTTCAATGGAATTGCTTGCTACACTCTTGTTGTTGTTGTTGTTGTTGCTTTATAATCACACTCCTGTAAGTGATCATTGCCACCAGGATATTTCACTAATAATAATAATAATAATAATAATAATAATAATAATAATAATAATAATAATAATAATAATCGTATGGCCTCAGCTACCGTGTGCAGACATTTCAATTTGACGCCATCTGGCTGTCTGCTCGTCAATTTCGACGTTCCGTTTTACTCTAGGCCCACTAGATGGCAGACCAAGTAAACCGAAACTCTTTTGGGCGTCTATGGCTAAGATTGTAATTAATTGTGTCGGGTGAACACCGAATGTGCCACCAGAGATCTTTTACATGCCGACATCGTACGACATGGAGTGTCGAATGGACTTTTTTCCGCCCTTCAAAAATCCGACTACCTCTGCCGGGTTTAAACCCGCTATCTTGGGATCCGGAGGCCGACACTCTGCCACTGATCCACAGAGGCGGCTGGTTGGATCCTCAACAGCTCCGCCATCAGCTGTCATAGATGGCCTAGGCATCACTGAAGAGGCATACTAGGGAAATGAGGAGTGAGGTAGTTTCCCGTTGGTTTTCTCACCGAGCCAGAAGTTGCTATTACATATCAGTCTGCCAAGCCCACTGAAATGCATGCAACAACCGACCCTATGAGCAATATTTTCACACCATTCATAGTAGGGACTGGCTGCAGAAGGAATGGCATTACTAGCATCACTCATACCTCAGTCAGTTTCATTTTGTCAAAGCCAAGGATAAAGCTGAGACAGATCATTAAAAGTAACAAGATTGCTCTAGCCCATACCAGAAGACATAGTGCACTGTAAACACTAGGTCCCGCCAGCAAAGCCATATAATAATAATAAAGGGCATTATTAGTTAAAGGATTTCACGTACTTTGGTAAAAGTGTTCATGTCAAACACTACTAAATAAGATTAAGCTACAAATTCCTCAGCTTCAGATGTTTAGTGGATTTGTCGTATGGTCACTGTGTGTTGAATCTCCTGGTTTGTTCGAGCACGTCTGTTTGTATAAAATCATACATATTCAGAAGGGATAAATTAAAGCTACATTCACGCATTACTAAAGCATGCTGTGACATGACTGGCGCTTTTATCACAATATTTGGTTGTAATTCTGTCCGCAAGTCCAACACAGTCCAAGCCTTCATTAATTTAGCGCTGGTCGGGTTCTGCAGCCAGAGTAATATTATACACACTGTTCCCAGAAAGACGTGAGAGATATAAGGCTGTCAGGTCACGTGAGGTGAAATAGAGTGGATGGCATGCATCTTCTTGTCTCGTCTGAGTTGGGTTGCGACGCAACGATCCGTCAAGAATATCATTTCCAGCTTTCACATTACTTACGCTGACAAATCTTTTCTTTACTCTTTTGATTAACATTCAAAGAGAACGGTAAATATAGACAGAAATTGGGAGGTGGTCATATATTAAGATATAAGCTTCTCATATTGCAAGAAATTGCCTTTGCTAGTGAGATGTAGGGTTTTCAGTCTTCTGGTATTGGCTAGAATAAATTTGTTACTTTCGTTGACCTGTCTTAGTCTCGTCCTTGACTTTGACAAAATGAAAGTGACCGTTGTATGAGCGATGCTATTAATACCAATCCTTAAGCAGCCAGTCCCTGTTATGAATGGTGTGAAAATATTGCTCATAGGGTCGGTTTGTGCATGCATTTCAGTGGGCTTGGCAGATCATTGTAAGTATCTAGGTGTTAATATAAGGAAAGATCTTCATTGGGGTAATCACATAAATTGGATTGTAAATAAAGGGTACAGATCTCTGCACATAGTTATTTTTTTTTGCCAGGGGCTTTACGTCGCACCGACACAGATAGGTCTTATGGCGACGATGGGATAGGAAAGGCCTAGGAGTTGGAAGGAAGCGGCCGTGGCCTTAATTATGGTACAGCCCCAGCATTTGCCTGGTGTGAAAATGGGAAACCACGGAAAACCATCTTCAGGGCTGCCGATAGTGGGATACGAGCACATAGTTATGAGGGTGTTTAGGGGTTGTAGTAAGGATCTAAAGGAGAGGGCATATAAGTCTCTGGTAAGACCCCTACTAGAGTATGGTTCCAGTGTATGGGACCCTCACCAGGATTACCTGATTCAAGAACTGGAAAAAAATCCAAAGAAAAGCAGCTAGATTTGTTCTGGGTGATTTCCGACAAAAGAGTAGCGTTACAAAAATGTTGAAAAGTTTGGATTGGGAAGAACTGAGAGAAAGAAGACGAGCTGCTCGACTAAGTGGTATGTTCCGAGCTGTCAGCGGAGAGATAGCGTGGAATGACATTAGTAGACGAATAAGTTTGAGTGGCGTTTATAAAAGTAAGAAAGATCACAATTTGAGGATAAAGTTGGAATTCAAGAGGACAAACTGGGGCAAATATTCATTTATAGGAAGGGGAGTTAGGGATTGGAATAACTTACCAAGGGAGATGTTCAATAAATTTCCAATTTCTTTGAAATCGTTTAGGAAAAGGCTAGGAAAACAACAGATAGGGAATCTGCCACCTGGGCGACTGCCCTAGATGCAGATCAGTATTGATTGATTGATTTATTTGACTGATTGGACTGATATGTAATAGCAACTTCTGGCTCGGTGAGGAAAGCATCGGGAAAGTACCTCGCTCCACATTTCCCTAGTATGCCTCTCTATTGACACCCAGGCTATCTATGACAGCTGTTGGTTGAGCTGTGGAGAATGCAACTGGCCTTCGGGCTAAATACCCAACATGCATACATTCATACGTACGTACACACACGCACACACACGCACACACACACACATACATACGCACATACATTGCAAGGAAATCATTGTTACCTGAGCGCTTGAACCTCCGTACCCACTGTACTGCTCCTTTCGGGAAACGACAGACAATAATAATAATAATAATAATAATAATAATAATAATAATAATAATAATAATAATAATAATAATGAAGAATGAAATGTCATACGGCTTTTAGTGCCGGGATATCCCAGGACGGGTTCGGCTCGCCAGGTGCAGGTCTTTCTATTTGACCCCCGTAGGCGACCTGCACGTCGTGATGAGGATGAAATGATAAGGAAGACAACACATACACCCAGCCCCCGTGCCATTGGAATTAACCAATTAAGGTTAAAATCCCCCATCCGGCCGGGAATCGAACCCGGGACCATCAGAACCATAATAATAATAATAATAATAATAATAATAATAATAATAATAATAATAATAATAGGAGTAGGTATGTGGCGACCCCATCGCCCAGTGGGTAACCACTGCAGTTAGCCACCCGAGTATTGGCGGGAAAACCATACGTATTTAAGGTAGGAGGAAATGCCTGCTTTTCGCCAGAAAACATCATGAGGCCCTCTAAGGCTAACAACCTTAGTTGTACAATGTTGGACATAGTCCAACCCCTAAAATTAATATTAATATCATGGAACAAGCTTCTTACGAATTAAATTACCCTGAAGACAAAATCAGGCTTTCGGATTCCAGGGTGCCTGACATTTTGAAGCTCGTGAGTGAATCGGATCACCGCAAGAACATTGCTAAATTCAGGAATAATAGAAAATATTATTTTGGAACATTCACCATCAACTCCCTTATTCAGGTTGGAAAATTGAAACAGTTAACAGCGGAGCTACATAGACTCGATATCTCGATACTGGGCCTCCAGGAAACGCGGTACATGGATGAAGAACCTTTTGAATCAGATGGGTTCAGAATCTTCAAAGGAAAGGTCGGAAAAAAGATCATGTAAAACGTCCCGCAACTGGGAACAGCCTTTGTAGTAAACAAAAAGTTTCTAAACACTATAGTCAACTTCAAGAGTGTAAACTCAAGACTATCGCACATGACGATCAAATCAGCGAATAAGAAATACACGCTGATAAATGTACATGCACCAATAAATGAGGATAATAAAAATAACCCCGATAAGGTTGAAAAGTTTTGGGACAAACTGGGGGATGAAATACTCAAGATCCCAAAAAATAACATCAAAATTCTCCTGGGGGACTTCAATGCACAAATGGGGCGGGAAAGGAAGTACATTGAAATAGTTGGAGAATATCCGGCACACAACAGGACGAATAAAAACGGAGAAAGACTGATCAATTTATGCAATATGAACAACTTAAAACTCATGTCAACACATTTCAAAGCACGCCCCAACAAAAAGAAAGCATGGGTATCACCAAACCCCTTGCCAGGTGAATTTTAACTGGACCATGTAGCGATATCCAAGAACAATTACAAGGAAATTCATAACGTCAAAGTTAGAAAAGCGGTAAATGTAACATCAGACCATTACTTATCGCAGATTAAGATGAATTTCATACCCGGACGAAATGCACATACCTGTGGCAATAGAGTGCCAAAAATTGACCGTGAATTACTCATCCAAGAAAGGAGGGAACAATACAGGAAAAAGCTACAGGTGCCAAAAAATTGGAATGAAGTGACAAAATATCTGCAGGAGCCAGCAGTTGAATTAGCATCTAAGAAACGTCGAAGCAAGCATGCATGGTGGAATGCAGAATGCGAAAATGCAATCAAAGAAAGATTTGAGGCGGCATGGAAATCATGGAATGAGTATAAGACTGTGACAAATTTGGAAAAATCACTAGAAATAAGGAAACAAACACACCAAACACTGAGAAGAGTCAGAAGAGAACACCTTAGGGCAAAAGTCACAGAAATGGATGAAAAATTAAAGAAAAACAATACCAGATTATTCCATAGGGCCTTTAAAAATGGAATCAAAGGCTATATAGCACCGAGCCTGTATTTCAAGAAAACGGACGGAACTCTTGCCCTGAACAATAAAGATAACTGAGATCCCTGCAAAGTACTTTGAAGACCTCCTTAACTATGAATCGCCACGGGAAAAATTGGAGAATCCAGAACCCAGATTCCGAATCACCAGACGAGGAAGAGGTAAGAACCAAACCAAAACAAACCCCATGGCACTACAGCCCTTGAAAGGCCTTGGCCTAACAAGCGACCGCTGCTCAGCCCGAAGGCCTGCAGATTACGAGGTGTCATGTGGTCAGCACGACGAATACTCTCGGCCGTTATTCTTGGCTTTCTAGACCGGGGTCGCTATCTCACCGTCAGATAGCTCCTCAATTCTAATCACGGAGGCTGAGTGGACCTCGAACCAGCCCTCAGGTCCAGGTAAAATTCCCTGACCTGGCCGGGAATCAAACCCGGGGCCTCCGGCTGAGAGGCAGGCACACTACCCCTACAACACGGGACCGGCTAGGAAGAAGTAGGGGAAGTAATAAACTCCCTAAAGAACAACAAAGCATCCGGTGAAGATGGAGTAATAACAGAACTGTGGAAGATAGCCAATGACGCCTTTATCACTGAAGCGACAGAACTGTTCCGGAATATTTGGAGAGATGAAATAATACCAGAAGAATGGCTAGTGGCATTAATACACCCACTACATTAAAAGGGACCGAAAACAGACGTCAACAACTACTGAGGAATATCACTTTTATCTGTCACGTATAAGATGTTTTCTAAACTCCTATTGAACAGACTGACACCGAAAATTAACCACAGGCTGGGAGAGTATCAGGGTGGCTTCAGGAGAGGGCGCTCTTTTCAGGATCATATCTTGAATCTAAAAATAATAATCAAATATTACAATGGTCGACCAAAGAACATCTTCATCTCTTTCGTTGGCTTTCAAAATCCATACGATTCAACAGATAGAGACACGTTGATGGAAATGTTGAGAAAATATGGCATCGATCAAAAACACTCAACTTACTTAGGTTAATACTAACAAACACCATATCCAAAGTGAAATTTCGAGGAGATATCAGCAAACCCTTCCAGATAAAAACAGGTCTGAGACAGGGTGACAGCTTATCTCCCCGGGCGAGTTGGCCGTGCGTATAGAGTCGCGCGGCTGTGAGCTTGCATCCGGGAGATAGTGGGTTCGAATCCCACTGTCGGCGGCCCTGAAGATGGTTTTCCGTATCTTTCCATTCTCACACCAGGCAAATGCTGGGCCCCCTAGCAAGAAAACAGCTTATCCCCAACACTCCTCAACGTGGTTCTAGATAAGGTCATGAAAACACTGGAAACATAATGACTCAGGTGCTATAATAGGTAGTAAAAATAAACATGTCAAACCCAAGTGCTTGGCCTTTGCTGATGATTTCGCACTCTTCGTTGCTGAGACAGAACAGGAAGCAATAACACAGATAAATGAACCACAGGAGATAGTCGAGAAAACAGGTTTAAAAATCTCCTTCACAAAGAAAGACATGATGAGCACGGACATGAATTATGTGAAGAGAACAATGAAGACGAAATATGTCTAAGTTAAGGTCACAAAGCAGTTTAAATACCTGGGAGAGATTATTAGCGGCAACGGGATGGATAAGGAGGCCCAGAGAAATAGGTTACTTAAGTTGCAAAGGCTAAACACTGCCAGCAAAGACAATTACAACAAAAAGAATCTTACCATTAATGCCAAACTAAGATATTATGACGCTGTGGTAAAACCAGTGATTATGTCTGGGGTGGAAACAGCAACACTAATGAACCTGGGAAAACTACTAAAGATTGAAAGGAGAATATTAAGGAGGATTTACGGCCCAAGAGTGGTAAAGGAAAACTACTGATTACGATCAAATAAGGAGATATACAAAATAACAGAAGACCTGGAAACAACAATAAGGAAAAGACGGCTGCGATTCTATGGACACATGGTCAGAATGGATCCAGCAAGGAGAATAAACAAATTTTTAATAAAATATACCGCTTGAAGAGCCATGGGGGATATGCCAAGCAGATGAAGGAAGAACTCAAGAGGTTAGGAATTGCAGATGAAGAATGTCGTGATAGAGACCAATTCAGGAAAAGACTTTCCAACATAAAAGTTCTCGTTGAAGAAAAGAAAGAGCGCACAGGGGGAAGATGGACTGAAGAGAGATGAGCGCAACATTCTTAAAGAATGAAGGCACTGTGGAGAAAGAGGAAGGAAGAAGGGATGATAAGAAGGAAGTGAAGTGGTATTGGCGTGGTCCTAAGTTTGGCCGGTTCGCAAGAAAATAATAATAATAATAATAATAATAATAATAATAATAATAATAATAATAATAATAATAATAATGGTTTTGGTGGACTTCCAAAGAGGCCGGCCTAGTATAGTTCTTTGGATTTGACACCATAGAGGCGATCTGTGAGTCTGTGAGTTTTCTGAGGAATTCTAATGATAAAGACAACATCCACACCCATCCTTTGAGCCATCGGACTTATCCAATAAAGATTAAAATCCCCGACCCGTGCGGGAATCGAACCCAGAATTGCATGAACCAAAGGGCAGTACGCAAACCGTTTAGCCATGGAGACGGACGGGGCAGTGTTGAAAGGCCAAGAAACCTGCCTACAGAATAATAACGTCAAGGAAATTATATAGGCAGAACAGTAGTGCCAAGGAAGTTATATAGGAAGAACGCTACGGCCAAGGAAGTTACACAGACAGAACAGTAAGGCCAAGGTAGTTATGCAGGCGGCAGAGTAAGGCCAAGGAAGTTATACAGGTAGTACAGTAAGGACACGGAACTTATATAGGTAGTACAATAAACCCAAGGACTAAACAAGCAGGACAGTAAGGCCAAGGAAGTTACACAGGCAGTACAGTAAGGACACTGAACATACATAGATAGAATAGTAAGGCCAAGGAAGTTATACAGGCAAAACATGAAGGACACAGAAGTTATATAGTCAGCATAGTAAGGCCAAGGAAGTTGTATAGGCAGACCCGTAAGTTTGAGGCAAAATAACAACAAGTGACCTGGTCACTGGATTCTCTCCCATGCAGCTGCGGTTCGATTCTAAGACAGTGCACGATATATTTTTGAAAAGTCAGTGTAAAAATGAAGTTCCGCGGTTATGATCAACAGTCACGAAAAAATAATCAAGATTGTTTCTCACTACCAACGACTCGAGATTACTGTAATTGATTGCTAGGGTTTGAAATGAATCAGATATCAGAACAGTTGTTAGGAATTAACGTAGAGCCAAGGTATAATTATATTTGTTAATTATTTGCATGGGCACTTGTCATAAAATATTGGAGTAGGTTTCAGGAGATTAAAAATGAGACACCAGGAACGATCAGAACAAAAGAAAATCCACATTAGCACTATTGCGAAAACTCAGGGAGTGATATGCCAGACATTAAGCACAGAGATCCATGATATGTTAATACCTGAAATATTATTTCCATACAAATGAGAGAGGCCAAATGTAAGGGATCTAGAATAACAGGTTGATGCAATGCATAGGTGCTGTCAAATCTTGACAGGGTATGGTGCAAAAGGATGGACTAAGTTTCCCATCCATATACACAGTAATTTGGTAAGATTTTTGTAGTAACTGAATATGTAATAAAACGGCCGAAAAATTGGAGTGAGTGACCCCTAATTTTTAGCGTAACTTGTGAAGATATTCGGAAAAAATAACGCCGATTTTACTTCGTAATTGTCTTCTTTTCTGATTTTCATCGTATATAAGGCCTTCCACTAGGTACCAAGATGCGTGGCTAGAAACCATGTGTCAGATTGCGTAGTTCCAATGCCCTTCATTACCATGCCGTATGCCAGCCGATTTCATCTCTATAGCAGGCAAAGCGGTAGCATGTTAGTGTACTCTTAAGATGGTTAAGTTATGTTACTACGAGCTGTGGCTTGAAACTTCATTGTTAAGAACTTCCAGAGTTACCTTCGCGATATAAAATTTACTATACAAATGAATACATTGCCACATCGTTGCCCATGTATATGCAGTCGAACCTACAAATATTATTCAGAGAGAAATTGAGTACAGGGAGTTTCAACAACAAAAACTAGATCGCAAAACTTGACTGCAACTCGACCTTGGTAAATTTTTTGTGGAAGAAAATTGTCAGAGAAATTCTTCGACATTGGATATATCATATACCTGTATCTATAATAGACCTTGCATTAGATAATAAAGTATTTATACTTCATTCCTTGGGAAACAGGAAAAAAAGGTCGATTAAAATATTATCTAATTCTTGCTGAGAACTGGATCTGATTTGTTTTCGATCCAAACTCTCTGTCACATGCTAAATAAGATTTCCATATGATTATGAAGTTGTCATGTATATTGATGACTTGGAGCAGCTCATCACCTAAATGAAATACGGTTATAAATGTCCTTGTCGTCCCAATTAAGTTATGTCGCGTTCCCAGAAGAAGAGCTGATGTCAATGGCGCTCTGATTTCTTTGCAACTCCTCTAATAGCTGTGGAGACAGCTGAGAAATGAGGAACGATGAAGGGGAGATCTGGAGGAACTGATAGCACGACAGACAAGCTAGCTAATAATAGTGTCCTCATTGCTATACAACGTGTGGCACACCCCCACCTTAGAAGAGGGTGTGTTGGAGCAGACAAGTAAGAAAAACGGAGATTAGGCCCAGAAGTTAGTGCTGTCTCCATCGTATTATCCTTAATCTATGTAAATTCTTTTAAATCATGAATAATAGTCATCATCATCATCATCATCAGCATCATCACCATCGATCCCGAATGTTTTCGCAGTAATAGGTTTGAATGCAAACTGATTTGTCGAGTATGAGGTATGTCTAGCCCGTTCTTCTGTAATGTAATGAGAGGCCGGGCCCCTAACGTTTATGCAAACCTCATAACAGAATTGTTAACCGGGTAAGAATAATTATACTTGTAGCAGTCATGAATAAGTTTGTATTCTAACCTATTAATGCCCAAACATCCGGGTTTGAATCATCATGCTATCTTCAAAATTAGGTTCTCGAGGAAACATTTAAAAAATGGCTAAAAGGCTAGTACAGAAGAAAATGGTTCATTTACACAGAACCTAAAATTCAGTCAACTTTCTGAAGAATAGTGTGGGGGTTTGTCGAAGCGTTGTCTACGTTATACATTCACAAAGCTTTGAAATGCAAATCGTTTCATGCCAAAAACGCGGGCACAGTGGTTTGGTCTTTCTGCCGCTAGGTGACAGGTTTTAGTCCTGTCTTTGCCGAAAATTTAACATTGTCGAGATAACTCTTCAAAGCATTAGTGCGTGCTTGCTATTTTGTATAATGTAACGATCTACGATTAGCTAATTCCTTCATTACCGTGAGATCAGCTCGTTGCTTGGCTCAGTGGTAGGGTGTCGGCCTCCGGGTCCCAAGACAGCGGGTTCAAACCCAGCAGAGGTAGTCAGATTTTTGAAGGGCGGAAAAATTTCCCTTCAACACACCATGTCGTACGATGACTGCAAATGACGTTGACGTCAAATCAATACGCTTACACACAGTATACACAGTAGCTAAAGTAATACGATTATTGTTATTATTGTGCAAACGGAAATAAACGTCTTCAGAATACACAGTCGAGAGAGAGCAGCAGCATCTATCAGAGCGATATAAAAATAATAGCGAATACTCTGATGCTATGGTATCGTTTCTCCAGCTAAACGTCATATTTTCATAATCTTGAACAAAAGAAAATAGGCTTCAATAAAAGTAACATCTCACCAATCAAGCGGACTAATACGGAGTACACATACAATAAAAAGTTATTGTGTCAAACTTTATGTAGCGTTATGTTTTATCGCTTACTTGTAGACTAATACAGGCAATTGGAGCCAGTCATCGATAGGTGTGCACCCCTCTGAGACGGCAACACGGGGAAGTACAAGCCGACTGAGTGAAGAGACATGAGCACGCGTGCACAGGTAAATTATGATGATGATGATGCTTGTTGTTTAAAGGAGCCTAACTTCTAGATCATCGGCCCGTAATGGTAACAGGTTAAACGAAATGTAATAATACTTCTTCTTCTTCTTCTCCTTCTTCTTATTCTTTTTCTTAATCTGTATACCCTCCAGGGTTGGCTTTTCCTTCGCACTCAGCGAGGGATCCCACCTATACCGCCTCAAGGGCAGTGTCCTGGACCTTCAGACTCTAGGTCGGGGAATGCAAGTGGGGAGAATGACCATACCTCGCCCAGGCTTCCTCATCTGCTATGCTCAACAGGGGCCTTGAGGAGGTATGGGAAGATTGGAAGGGATAGACAAGGAAGAGGGAAGGAAGCGGTCGTGGCCTTAAGTTAGGTACCATCCCGGCATTTGCCTGGAGGAGAAGTGGAAAACCACTTCCAAGATGGCTGAGGTGGGAATTGAACCCACCTCTACTCAGTTGACTTCACTAGGCTGAGTGGACCCCGTTCCAGCTCTCGCACCACTTTTTAAATTTTGTGGCATAGCCAGGAATCGAACCCGGGCCTCCGGGGTTGGCAGCTAATCACACTAACCACTACACCACAGAGGCTGACTCTAATAATAATTAACATTTTAAAATAGATCCTCTGTATAGAATTTGAAAACAAATAATGATGAAAAATGATTATGAATTTAAAATAAATAGAGGATCTGATTCACAATGCTGTACTTTCTTACAAAATGATAGCAAAAATGGATTAAAATAGAATAAGTCATAGCCTTGAAGCGATAAATATCGTTCAATTAAAAGTTAAAAACCACACTGAAATACACAAAAACACAATAGTTAAAACGTAGTCAAGAAAATAAAAATAGAAGACAGATAGAAAACTCACTTTTATAGACGATAGCACAGGCCACAAACCCACATAAAACGGATGACGAAGTTTTCTGACTGTTTGTTATCTCGTATGATGAAGAAAATAGAAATCGGAAGTTTTAGACTACGGCACGAGTATTTCTAGCATGGACACTGTGCTTACGGTGAGCAACGTATGACGCCCATGGCATAGTATAATTTAATCCCTTGGGGTGGATTAAAACAATTAGTTAATTGAAGACAACACATCAGTAAAGGCCAACGGCCGTAGTAGTGTTGACATACTGATCCCGTGAGATCTCCGAAGTTAAGCAACAGTGGGCGTGTTCGAGAAGTGGATGGATTGCCACGCGCAGTTGGTGGGGGTGTAAGGGAATGGAGGAGCGGAAAGGAACTAGCCAACCTACCGCACGTAAACTCCGGCTGAGGCACACGTTCTGCGGAGGTTCAGACCTGCCTTCGGGCATAATACGCCTTCACCTTACCTTACATCATTAAAGTACGCCTATCTACTTTTATGATTGCACTCCAGATAAATATTACGGTTAGCCTAAAGGGAATGGATGGAAAAAGAAATATATTCCCATAGTTATTTTTTTAAATTCCTGTTGATGAATTTGATAAAGGAATCCAAGATAACGGGGAAGCTAGGGAGATTATACCGTGATACTTGCTGCAACTTAAGTGACCATAAATTCCTTTGAACCTCATAAATGAAGAAAGCAAGTAGTGTGGCCTAAAAACAAGCATTCGGAACACAAAATTCATGGTAATCAGCAAGTAGAAAATGATCCTATGGGTAGACCACGTCACCAAAAAGGTCATACTCCATCGTGCCATGAAGTCAAATGAAGTCTTAATCCTGGAAAAACGCAGGAAATCAGCCCATGTCGGTCTAATGTTTTGAAGTGAGTAATACTGCCTGATACAATTTACTTATCATACTTATTCTTTTGCTTTACGTCGTACCGACACAGAGAGGGCTTATGGCGACGATGGGATAGAAATGTGATAGGAGTGGGAAGGATGTGGGATGGAATTAATTAAGGTACAGCCTCAGCATTTCCCTGGTTTGAAAATGGGAAACCACAGACAACCATCTTCAGGGCTGCCGACAGTGGGGTTCGAACCCACTATCAGCCAACTCGCCCATTTTACTTACCATAAAAGACAAGATACGGAGACATGAAGGCGGGAGCAGAAGATGACTCCGGATGTGGAAACTCCTATAGTTGTGAGACATTCACGATACAACTCTGGTTAGGGATACAGGAAATAGAAAACGTATTACACAATGGTCCCCCGCCTGCTGCGAGGAGACTACACCAGAAGGATAAGGAGACCTACTGTGAATAGAGCCCGTAATTTTAGGCAGGAATAGGTTAGAATGCAAAGTTACTGAAGCGGGTAACAACAAAACGCCAGCCTGCAGAACGGTCCTGCTATGAGTTTTGGATAGACGTTAGGGGTACGGCCCGTAAGAGTCCCTAGAATTTATGTTACTCTCGCTACATTACGGAAGAACGAACTAGAAGGCATTTCCTAACAATCAAATTGGTTTGCACTCTAATCTATTATTGCCTAAAAATCCGAGGTCTAAATTATGACATTCATATTCCATCAAAATGAAAAAAGGAAGTCTGTAAAAAATATACTAATTGTTGAATATTCGAAATTAGGTGATTGTTTATGGTTTTTCTAAGGACACAATAACGCGATATTTAGGCTACTTTGCACGAGACTCAAAGGTAAGGTGTGTATACCTCCAGAATATAGAAAGATATTTCTAGCTGTCAACCACACACAGACACACCGCGTAGACATTCCCTTTAACTCTGGAAACGACCGTCAAGTTTTAGCTGTGGTCACGTCTTGTAGCTCGCGAACATATCCAACTGACTTCTCTTCCCAGAACGTGCTGACCTTCCAATGAAAATGTTATAAATTCCATGTAATGAGTGTAGTTCCTGGTTCATATCCTCGCAAGCTCTTATAAAAGAACTGTTTTCATTTCAAGATAGTTAAGATAATGATTATCAATCATAAGCAGTTCGACTGCCTGGATGAATCGTCAGTGTTGTGGCTTTCGGTTTGAGGGTCTCCTGTTGAATCCCCGGCCATATTACCTGTTAATTCCTCCGGTATGTGGACTGGGAGGTTGTTATTGTATTAATTCACATGTATTAATGTAGACGTAGCACTGCTAACCATCACAGAAACACGCAAAAGTGATTATTTTTCGCAATATGGTGTTGGAATCAGGAAGGGAATTCGTCCGTAAAACTGCAATGCAGCGACCTCATCCTGCTGTGGGAAAAGCGGAATAAAAGAAGATAATCAGTGTTCAACAACAGAAACTCCATCTCGTGTCCTCGTTCCGAGGTGGTGCAGCCCCCAAAGGAGGTGAGCTGCACGTGCCATTTTAACCACATACTAGCCCTCCTGCGAGTACCAGAAATCGAACCCGAGCCTCCGAGGATGGCAAATACGTGCACTGACATTTACGCTACGGAGGCAGCAATCTTTCAGGTTGAATTTGTCTTTGTCCTTAATGTTTCAATTAAGGAATTCAGGACACCGAGATAAAAAAAATGGTATCGTGTGGTTAAAAGCACATTCAGTAGAACTGATAAACGTATGTGCCTTTAGTATCAGCAGGTGCTGTCTGGCCGAGATAATAAAGGCTTTCTCGGTGCACCCGGAAGGACGTGGCTTCGATTCCCCGTTAAGAAATCGAAAAAGTAAGAAACAAGATTTCCACTTCTGGAGATGCACTCAGCCTACACCAAAATTAGTATCAGGTTAATTCCTGAAGACAGAGGCGGCCGAGAGTAGAGTTTACCACTCTAGCCCATCAAGTGCTGTAATCACGGATAGTGGATGGCTTTACCTTCCACCCCTCAAAGGGCCTTCATTGCCTGTACGGAGATGACTTTACTTTTTGCTTTTTTTTTGACGCCAATACTTATACGCGGCCAAGGATGGGCAGCCAGAATAACATGTCAGCTTGTTAGCCAGAGGCACCGGATGCGATTCTCAGTGAGAACAGTGATTTTACTTCATGAGGGTTGTAACGGGATTCGCTCAAACAATATTTATCATTATTTTAAATTAAAAAATAAAACTATAAGTTAAAATAAAGCTCCAAGGGTACCGTATTTGTAATAGTGACCAATTTATTCTTCTTTGATCTAAGGTATTCGAAAGAAAACTAGGTTCATGGAGGGTTTAAACAGACTTCTTTTCAGAAATCAACATTGAATTTCTACAATAATGTGGTTACTAGATCAGGGGTTCTGAAGATTAACATAATACAATAAGCGGACAGTCATACGCGGTGTTAATGTCTAAGAGAGTTTCAAGTCCCCAAACACTCGAAATATTGCCTGACATACTTATTTGTTACCTAAGCACAATAGTCACTCGCTTTTCTTCAATCAGCAATCAAGGACCCTCAAGGTCATACGTCGACCTCACAATATCTCAGTTACTGAGATATTGTGCTGCTTGGATCCAGTTCTCGGCCAACCTCAAGTTAGTGAAGGTCATTCAGCCACCCATCTTCCCATCGCTTGCTGCTTCTACCGATTGGACTGGTTGACTCGTAAGGAAAGCAACGGGAAACTCAGTTCTTCCAGGTACGACTACTTTGCTCCGCAAATCGTGGTACATACAGGGCACATCTCCTCCCCACAGCAGTCTTCAAGTTTTCATTCCTTGTATAATGACACTTAGTATAAATTAAATTTAAAAGCAAAATTATTTCTTAAAGAGGACAGTATGGAAAGCAATGGGAAGCTAACTCTCTTCTCATTTCCATAGTACGCCTCTTTAATTGTACTTAGGCTACTCAGGACACTGATGGTGGATCTGTTGACGTTACTGGAATGAATGCATCGATAAAAATATGAGAATTTATTTTTCTTTCATTCGATGTATTCCAAATCACTAGTATTTGTGTAGTTCCGAAACGTAGGCTTATTGTCTTAAAAGTATGATTCTAAGTCGTCACAAATTCGAACTTCTTACTAAAAACGTATTCAATGGTCACTGTAATTATAGTTTCATGATTCTTAATGCATATTAAAAAGACGTTCTGTTGATTAATTTGCTGAACTTTTAAAATATGCAATCTAATGTAAGCAAACTTACACTGAAAACACAGGGCAAGATATTAGTTTTATTTCAGTGACATACCGTACTGTGTAAGTGCACCTGGCAATTGTAATTCTCTGTCACTTGACATATGGCACATTCCCGTGTGGTTAACTACCTGTTAATGAAGAGGTCTATTACTCCCCAGGTGATAACACATCACCTACGACCCTCAGAGGATATACAAACTGAGGCTCTGCGTGAAAACTGTCCTAATCTCTAACTATGATCATGATGAATACGTTGCTCCGTTTAGTGGAATACAAACAGTGTTGTCATCGACCCACAGTTTCCATAGCCAGTATATATTTGATTAAAGCAGTCCAGGAACTATTTCAATATTGAAAATAATGCGATAATACGCGTTAATATCGCCGTAGGAGTAATAATGCAATGATAGAATGAATGGAAATACAACTAAGTTTCACATACCGCAGTAAGGACCGTCTAGCTGGAGTCCCAACGTTGGTAGCCACGAAAAAAATTTCTGAGTCGAATCTCATTTTTTTTTTTTTTTTGTTATTTGCTTTACGTCGCACCGACACAGATAGGTCTTATGGCGACAACGGGACAGGAAAGGGCTAGGAGTGGGAAGGAAGCGGCCACGGCCTTAATTAAGGTACAGCCCCAGCATTTGCCTGGTGTGAAAATGGGAAACCACGGAAAACCATTTTCAGGGCTGCCGACAGTGGGATTCGAACCTACTCTCTCCCGAATACTGGCCGCACTTAAGCGACTGCAGCTATCGAGCTCGGTAATCTCATTTTCAAGCCTTTTCAGTCTTATCCCGGCATGACTAAGAACCTGCTGTATCTTAGGTGTAATGTAACTGACATATTCCAGATGAAGGACATCAGTGTTCTCAATAGTGACTAAATTCTGATGCCATGTCACTGACCGTTGACAACACTTTATCCACAGTAGTTATTCGACGTTCTCCTGTAACTTTATCAAGTACACTATCAGCAAACAAAGTGGAAAGCTTTCCAGTTCACTGTATCCAAAAATATTGAAGACCGGGCGAGTTTGCCGTTCGGTTAGGAGCGCGCAGCTGTGAGCTCGCATCCGGGAAATAGTGGGTTCAAACCCCACTGTCGGCAACACTGAAGATGGTTTTCCGTGGTTTCCCATTTTCACACCAGGCAAATGCTGAGGCTATACCTTAATTAAGGCCACGGCCGCTTCCCTCTCATTCCTAGGCCTTTCCTGTCCCATCGTCGCCATATGACCTATCTGTGTCGGAGCGACGTAAAGCAACTAGCAAAAACAATTTATATATTGAAGAGAAACCGTCCAGAAGTTCATGTTATGCGTGTTTTATATTAAGGATACTTTCCTTGTCATTTTGAAAGAGTATTAATGACCCATGAGTGAAATATCTCTGATTTGGCCAATTCTGTTGTTTTCCACATACTTTATTGCTTTTCCGCCACAAATCTGGGTGAATATAGACGATGTTGTTAATACATTCATTGTTGTCTGTTTAGCGAAGTGTTTCAGTGATGTTAGTATTGTGTTAAGCTGATATTGTGGTCTATTTAGGGATAATTTTAAGAAGACCGTGTCCAATTTACAGTGGTTCTAAGCCCCTAAGATGCGGTTAAAGCATTTGCTTAATTGACGACGGTCGAACGTTCCGATAAGTTGCCCACATAGTTCGTATATCATTAAGTGTCCGTGGTACTGTAAAACATTGTAGAGAACGCCAGAAATATCTGAAAGACCAGTTTCGGGCCCTGCTAGGGCTATTTCGGTGGTGGATGACAGTGCTACTCGATTTATGATCACCACTCAATGGCAAATGACTTGAGAAATCCCTCCCAGCGCCTGCTCTAAGTTATTGTAAGTAAAATGTTTGATGCAGGTATGAAAGCTCGATAACCTTCCCTACCTTCAAAATCGACAGCCCAGCACCGCGTTGCTAGACTTAGATTCACCCGTCAACATAGAGAGTGGACAGCTGGTCAGTGGAGACTAGTCTAGTTCGCAGATGAATCAAGGTTTTGTTCAGATGGAAGAGAACAAGAGTGAGGGGGGGGGGGGGGAAATTGCTTGGAACATATTCACCCTGCACAGTATTTCTTTAACAGGCGATTAAGAAGAAAAAATGAAATCGCATCAGCCCGATTATCCTTTATAAGAGTCAAGATGTGTTGGTTTTCGCACGGGCAAAACCCTTCCACTCCAGCTTATAACAGGGAAAAAACTGCAAATGCAGAATCTAGAAACATGTTAAAGGTATCATAATTCATGTTACATCATTCAAGTACTTTTCTATCTTTTAATTTCTTTTAAGTCGCAGCGAGACAGATAGGTTTTATGATGACGATGGGTTAAGACAATGGAGTGAAGTGACTGTGGTCTTAATATGAGTGGTGTGGAAATGGCAAACCACGGAAAACCAATTTCAGAGCTGCTAACAGTGGACTTGGAAACCCCTATCTTCCGAATGCAAGCTCACAGTTGCGCAACCCGAACCGTGCAGCCAACTCAAAGTCCATATGCAATCCTGTGAAATGGAGAATCCCGTGAAATTTTACAGTAAAGGTCAGAGTAGAGAAACTGACCTTCAAGAAATAATCGATTTCAAGACTTGGGGAACCCATGCTTGCTAATATGTCACTAGCAAATGATACGGTTTAGGCTAGTTATAGGCGGAAAGATTTATCAGCCTCCTTATTCAGATCTTTCGTTAAGGAATAATTATTAGTAAAAATAGTGACAGTTTATTATTATTATTATTATTATTATTATTATTATTATTATTATTATTATTATTATTATTATTATTATTATTATTATTATTATTATTATTATTATTATTAATTCACTTCGTAACATACACAAAAGAACATTTGTCAATAAGTATCTTATTTAAGTTTTCATTTCAGTCGTCTGCAAATATTGAACAAGTGCGAGGTAAATGTTATTGTCAGATCTTCTTAATTAACACGTTAAACTTGCAGGAAAAATAACGTGAGTAAGTTCCAGATTTTCATGTAACACCGGTTTATAAATCCAAGACTAACGGCTGAAAGGGTTCGTCGTGCTGACCACACGACACCTAATAATGTACAGGCCTTCTGGCTGAGCAGCGGTCGCTTGGTAGCCCTTCGGGACTGTTGCGCCATGGTTTTTCTATTCCTTTTTCATATAAGACACTTGACACATGTCGATATTTATAATTAATATCGTCAATTTCTTCTCGGTCCTTATTGCACATTATTACTTTAATTCGATAAAGACAACTTGGGTAGGTCCATTATTCGAGGTAGATGCTTATGACAGACGTAAAGTTGCCCCCTACTAAGACGTAATCTGTCAGATAAGGGTCGTATTGGTATGTAAGACTGATAAGCAGAACTTTATATACCTTAACAAGTTTGTTGACAAAGTACACCTGGAAAAGTGTATTTAAGAGTAAGACAAGAAGTATTTTATTAGGAAAAACCACAATACTAGACGAGGTATATAGAATTTGACACTGAGTTATTCGCACATGTGTATGTTCAGGTTTTCAGTAATGTAGTACAGCGAACATTCTTCTGTAATAATTACAATCATAAAAATCCGAAAGCTACTATCTTCTTCTTCTTCTACTTCTTCCTTCTGGCGTTTTTCTGAATTTATATAGGTCAGCACTTCAAGCATATTTGGCCCAGTTTAATGGTCGGATGTCCTTCCAGAACCCATCTCGATGTTGGGGATTGTATTTCCTATGCCTGTTTCTGTGGTGGTGGGTAGTGTAGTGTCTTTTGTGTAGATGAAGAGAAGTGAATTTAGACGTACACAAATACAGAGTTCCCGAACCACAGGAATTAACTGTACAAAGTTTAAATTCTCGGCCCGGCAGGGAATTGGACCTAAAGTCCTCTGAATGGAAGACCAATGCCCAGACCTCTTAGTCAAATAAGTGGAGGGCGGCAAACTAACGGTTGAATAATTTGAAATGGAACACACCTACATAATATAATCTCTTTAATTTCTCTTTCATGAAGTAGTAAGTTTCCATTATAAGTATATACATAAATAATACTTAAAAAATAAATTACAAATCGAGTATATATCAAATATCACATATTTCCATCTTGTAGACCTATATTTTGAATAATAATACATAATAATAATAATAATAATAATAATAATAATAATAATAATAATAATAAAAACCACCTCTGTGTAATGAGTTACATGGCCGTAGAAACTTTAGAGCATATCGTAAGTGGCAGCTCTACAGTAGCCCCTGATGAATACACCCAGCGATATGACGTTGACACAGTCATGCATCAGCGGGTTTTGTCTTTCTCATTTTTTATAGGTTTTCTTGGCGACACAAGGATTAGGAATAGGGCTACGATTGGGAAGGTAGTGACCGTGAGCGTAATTACTATACAGCCCCAGCATTTGCCTGGTGTAATATCAGCGGATATGTTTGGTCAAAAAATTTATCACTGATCCTACACCATACTATACAGTAAATACCATCCGCTATCCGTTTACGATAATCAGGAGTGGAACAGGAGTATACATACTGACAGAACATCGAAACACAACCATATTTACATTATACTGACCTACAAGGTGTTAAAGGTCACATAACTGATCTATATTGCAATATCAGCTCCTGAGAATAGGGAAAAAAATAGGACTAGTACCTGCCTCTAGCATCAGGATAGAGTAGTCATTGTCCCAATAGTGGTGGGAGTACCAGAACAAATCCTCCATGAGCTATATGATACACTTCACTTGCAAAAGCTTAACAAGTAATTTATATTGAATCGCAGATGATGTTGGTTTCAGGAAACTGCAACATTATAAGGAAAGTGCTAAATAGGTATTTGAAGCACCTATAAATTGAGATATTCAAAAGATAAATATTGTTTCCCTAGGCTTGGATAGTAACCTAACCTAATGAAATTGAACACAGGGGAAACAGGAGAATAGCTGATATACAGTAATAATAAATAAATAAGTGAATAACGATTGACATTGATCTTAATATACACAGGCAGTAGCCCAGCCGGATTTACGTCTTCTCTGTGAATAAGAGAGCGAAGATAGAGAGAGACCTACAAGAAGTAGGAAATCACATGAAGACATCAGTCACATAGAGGAATCTACGGAAAAACAGAACTAAAAACAAAATAGACGTGGTCTTAAGAGATAAAAGAATACCATCAAACTCGCACCCAGGAGTAATGAACAGAAGTAAAAGAACATAGCAGAAAATGAAAATGAGAACAGTTGAAATGAAGTAGTTCTCCGTAAGTGGAAACAAGAATAAGAATGAAATAATTTTTAATTTAAGTACAGACAACCTTGAGAATTATGCCAGTGTTCATTACAGGAATCATTTTAAGTATCCCTTCCTTATAATTACAAAATAACTTTTTGAGTGCTAAATATTATGGAAAGATGTTAACATTTGCACTGCGCTTGAGCGGATTCCAGCTTTCTAATTCATAATTTAAAGGGAAAAGTCCGAAAATACAGAGGAGTTCACTGAAGAGGATATGAAAATTTTGACGAGTATTAAAAGGAGAAGGGAATTAGTACTGTACATGTAATAATTTATTAGCAAAATGCTCATTATACTGATTAAAATGTCCACACAAATATTCTCCTCTGTAAACATTGGAAAGTTTCGTTCGTGGAATATATAAGACTATGGAAGGAACGCATTGTTTCTGAAGAGGAATATTTTTTTTTTTTAGAAAACGGATAACGTGAAGGTGGGGGAGGGTATTGTAGGCGGTAGGAAGGTAGAGGGTGAAGCTAGCTTTGAATTCGACAAAGAAATTATAGTAGATGTAGGATGTAGGCTAGTACATACGCAGAAATGAAAAGGTTAACATTATATAGGGTGACATGGAAAGCTGCATCAAACAGTACATAGGCTGATGAGACCAACAACATCACCATTCGAATGGCAACAAGCGTCATTTCTTCTCCTTTATGGTTGTATTATGTATAATTGTGAAGAGACTTCCTTCCAGATTGAGAAACATTACAGTACTATTAATTTTTGAATATTATAAATTTCAGTGTATATGATTTTCATTTTGTTAAGGTAATAGGAATACCAAATTTAACTTAATGACTAGAGATGGCAAACGAATATAGATATATCGGAAATATCGATATTTTGAGGTCCGGTATATTGTCGATATCAATATTTTGTACCCAATATATCGATATTTCTGTCTAATGTAATACTCCTACTACTAAAGTAAGAGCTATGCTAATTATTGGGACACAAAAAGTGCACCTTGCAGGATAAGTTTTATGGTGTTTCATTGTTTCTCCCTTCAACAATGGAGGTTCTTTTATTATCAAAGCTTTCTTTATTAAATAAAGGCTGTCAGATCAATAAAATTTAACTAAAATATCTCCAAACACGCCATCTAAAATGTCAATGTTGTATACTATACGCATAGATCAAATCAACAACATTAACTCAAATCATATCGTACTTTTTACTACCCACAGTTCCTTTCTTGTGAGGAGTTACATATTGGGTTTGCGGCTAACATGAGCCATTTGAACGTTGTTTGCTAAATGTAAACATCAAATTTGTACACCTCTATGACTCACCATTGCACACCAACGTCGTTTAACTTTCGCCCATATTACTCTGACAAAGAGATCAATTTTGACGGCATTTCTATTGCCCTGTGGAATCTTACGTCTCCATTACACTATTCAAGATGTATAATGAGGTTTATTGTTTAAAGGGGCCTAACAGCTAGGTCATCGGCCCCTAAGAGTACGACGTGCAACGTAATGAGACGATAATTGAAACTTCAAAATGTATCCACTGAATAGAATCTAAAGCAAACGATGATGAATAAATGGCCTTTATTTTCACAGATGATGCTCGTTGTCAAAAGGGGTCCAAAATCCACCGGTCCCTCATAATAGTAATAATCACTGCTAAAGCTGAACTATGGTGTTCCTCCTATAGTGGTACTAATCACAGGAAACGTAGACTCATGTTGCTCCTCGCATGGTGGTACTAATCACAGGTAACGTAGACTCATTGTGTTCCTCGCATCGTGGTACTAATCACAGGTAATATAGACTCATGGTGCTCCTCGCATGGTGGTACTAATCACAGGTAACGTAGACTCATGGTGTTCCTCGCATGGTGGTACTAATCACAGGTAACGTAGACGCATGGTGTTCCTCGTATGGTGGTACTAATCGCAGGTAACGTAGACGCATGGTGTTCCTCGTATGGTGGTACTAATCGCAGGTAACGTAGACGCATGGTGTTCCTCGTATGGTGGTACTAATCGCAGGTAACGTAGACGCATGGTGTTCCTCGCATCGTGGTACTAATCACAGGTAACGTAGACGCATGGTGTTCCTCGTATGGTGGTACTAATCGCAGGTAACGTAGACTCATGGTGTTCTCGCATGATGGTACTAATCGCAGATAACGTAGACTCATGGTGTTCTCGCATGATGGTACTAATCACAGGTAATGTAGACTCATGGTGTTCTCGCATGATGGTACTAATCGCAGATAACGTAGACTCATGGTGTTCTCGCATGATGGTACTAATCACAAGTAATGTAGACTCATGGTGTTCTCGCATGATGGTACTAATCGCAGATAACGTAGACTCATGGTGTTCTCGTATGGTGGTACTAATCACAAGTAATGTAGACTCATGGTGTTCCTCGCATGATGGTACTAATCGCAGATAACGTAGACTCATGGTATTCCTCGCATGGTGGTACTAATCACAGGTAATATAGACTCATGGTGTTCTCGCATGATGGTACTAATCACAAGTAATATAGACTCATAGTGTTCTCGCATGATGGTACTAATCACAAGTAATATAGACTCATGGTGTTCTCGCATGGTGGTACTAATCACAGGTAACGTAGACTCATGGTGCTCCTCGCATGATGGTACTAATCGCAGGTAACGTAGACTCATGGTGTTCCTCGCATGGTGGTACTAATCACAAGTAATGTAGACTCATGGTGTTCTCGCATGATGGTACTAATCACAAGTAATATAGACTCATAGTGTTCTCGCATGATGGTACTAATCACAAGTAATATAGACTCATGGTGTTCTCGCATGGTGGTACTAATCACAGGTAACGTAGACTCATGGTGCTCCTCGCATGATGGTACTAATCACAAGTAATATAGACTCATAGTGTTCTCGCATGATGGTACTAATCACAAGTAATATAGACTCATGGTGTTCTCGCATGGTGGTACTAATCACAGGTAACGTAGACTCATGGTGCTCCTCGCATGATGGTACTAATCACAAGTAATATAGACTCATAGTGTTCTCGCATGATGGTACTAATCACAAGTAATATAGACTCATGGTGTTCTCGCATGGTGGTACTAATCGCAGGTAACGTAGACTCATGGTGTTCCTCGCATGGTGGTACTAATCACAAGTAATGTAGACTCATGGTGTTCTCGCATGATGGTACTAATCGCAGGTAACGTAGACTCATGGTGTTCCTCGCATGGTGGTACTAATCACAAGTAATGTAGACTCATAGTGTTCTCGCATGGTGGTACTAATCACAAGTAATATAGACTCATGGTGTTCTCGCATCGTGGTACTAATCGCAGGTAACGTAGACTCATGGTGTTCCTCGTATGGTGGTACTAATCGCAGGTAACGTAGACTCATGGTGTTCCTCGTATGGTGGTACTAATCGCAGGTAACGTAGACTCATGGTGTTCTCGCATGATGGTACTAATCGCAGGTAACGTAGACTCATGGTGTTCCTCGCATGGTGGTACTAATCACAAGTAATGTAGACTCATGGTGTTCCTCGCATGGTGGTACTAATCACAAGTAATGTAGACTCATGGTATTCCTCGCATGGTGGTACTAATCACAGGTAATATAGACTCATAGTGTTCTCGCATGATGGTACTAATCACAAGTAATATAGACTCATAGTGTTCTCGCATGATGGTACTAATCACAAGTAATATAGACTCATGGTGTTCTCGCATGATGGTACTAATCACAAGTAATATAGACTCATAGTGTTCTCGCATGATGGTACTAATCACAAGTAATATAGACTCATGGTGTTCTCGCATGGTGGTACTAATCACAGGTAACGTAGACTCATGGTGCTCCTCGCATGATGGTACTAATCGCAGGTAACGTAGACTCATGGTGTTCCTCGCATGGTGGTACTAATCGCAGGTAACGTAGACTCATGGTGTTCCTCGCATGGTGGTACTAATCACAGGTAATGTAGATCCATGGTATGAACACACAATGGTACCATTCACATGTAACATAAACCCATAGTGTTCCTCACATAGTGGGACTGATCACAGGCCACGTATACTCAAGGGGTTGCTCACATATTGGCACTAACTATAGGCAATGTAGACCCTCGGTGTATCACACATTATGGTAACACAAACACATGGTTTTCCTCACATAGTGGCACGCGTGCCAGCCGAACCCGTGGTGTTCCTCACAAAGTGGTACTAATAACAGCAACGTAGGCGTATGGCTTTTCCCATAAAGTGGCACTACTCATAGGTAACGCAGACCCATTCTGATCATAGTGGAACCGACCGGTGTAATGCACACAGTGACACTTATCACAAGCAACGCCCAGGCCCGTAGCGTTCCTGGCATAATGGTACTACTCCTATATAACGTAGACCCATCGTATTCCTCGCAAGGTCGTACTAGTCGCAAATAACGTCGACCTATGGTGTTCCGTATGTAATGATGATAATTACAAGTAGTCTCATGATTCTAATTTCATCATCCCTTCGTCGCCCCTTTTAGTCACCTGTTACAACAGCCAGGGGATACCGTGGGTGCATACTTCATCTGCATTCCACATCCACAGGTGGTGATATGAATAACAGCATTAATAATAATAAGTAATATTATTGGTTTTACGTCCCACTAAATGCTTTGGACGATTTTTGAGACGCTAAATTTCTGAGAGTTACGTTCATTTATGGTACTGGTAAATCTATCGACTCGAAGCTGGAGTATATGGACTCGAAAGAGTAAGTCTCATTCAAATAGACAAATTCAAGAGCATTATTGAGATATCAGGGAAGGTTCAAACATTAGTAGAAGATAATTACCAAGTAACCTGTTGCTTACTGATTGAGACACTCCACGATATTGAATCGTAAGACCGTGGAATTAGGATTTAATATAATTACGGTACGGAACATCTCACTTGAAATACAGTGAAAGAGACAATCACTATATGAAGACAAATACCACGTTTATACAAGGAACTTCTTTCCAAGAAAATTTGAGAATGACGAGAAGGACAAGTAGCCAAGGAAAATTGTGCTGAGCGACAAATTTTAACAATCTTCGTCTTCTACTGTTTTTCTTATACCTGCGGGCTCGCAGGTGAAAACAGTTTCGCACATGTTGAACTGTCAGCCGGGAATCAAAACCGGGACCCTCTGAATCGAAGGCTTTAACGCCGACCATTCAGCCACGAAGTGGATACACACTTTAATAATAATAATAATAATAATAATAATAATAATAATAATAATAATAATAATAATAATGTTACGGCTCGCTTACTTACTATGTTTATGTTTTTTGGAAACGCCGAGATTTCAGAATTTTGTAACGTGGGAGTGCCTCATGTCCTAAAAAAAACTGCTGACACGGAGGTGAATTTAAAAAAATTATGTCAGTTCGTGGCGTCGACCTCTGCTGATCTTTTTCCACTACTTTCACCATATGAGAGGAACCTGCGTGTAGGTGTAATTGCGGAAGTGTAGAGTGTTGAATGTGAGGAAAAGAACGTCAAGGATGACACAAACACCCAGTCCCCAGGCCATGGATATTAATAATTTACAATTAAAAGCCCCTGACCCGGCCAGGAATCGAACCCGGACGGAGGTGAATTACACGAGTACCAACACATACCATCGAACTCTGCTAGGATTTATATCGCAGGATTGGGTCCAGGAAGCCAGCATTCTGCGGTATGAACCACTCATCCTGTAATATTTAATAATAATAATAATAATAATAATAATAATAATAATAATAATAATAATAATAATAATAATAATAATAATATAGTTAATAGTGCGTAGCGAGGTATTTATGTAAAAAATTTACCTGCATTAACGATTGATGTAATATGAGCTCTTGGTTCAAGGTACTAACAGGTTTTACACAAGGCCAGTGAGCCAGTGACTTGGTCTGTAATGACAAACTTCCGGCTGCTTTCTTTGAAATAGGTGACATAGCCGGACTGAGTGGGTCAGACGCTAACTTTATGAGGTTCAATCATGGGTCAGTCTGGTGATATTTGATAGTGCTGAAATACGCCAGTCTGAGGTCGGTAGTTTTATCGGCACGTAAAGAAATCACGCAGGACAAAATATCAGCACCTCGGCGTCTCCGTAAACCGTAAAACTGGTTAGTTTAATTTAAAGCCAATAACATTAATATAATAGGTGCAGAGAGTATGAAATAAAAATTGATATAGGGAGGATAAATTGATGTCAGTAGGGGAGAAACCTAAGAGGATTGCATAACTGGAACATGTAAATCATATCAAATATTTAGGATGTATATTTTCCCAGGATGGCTGAATAGTAAGTGAAATCGAACCAAGGCCCACCTAAGCTAATTCAGTGACTTCATAGTTGCGATCAACGGCGTTCTGAAAGAAAGAGGTCAGCTCCTGGAATAACCTATCCTTATACCGATCTCTATTCAGACCAATTTTGCTGTACGGGATTGTAAGCTGGGTGGATGCAGGATGTCTTATTCATAAGCTATGAAAGAATCGAGAATGATTGCTGGTGCAACAGATGGGAACACTGAAAAAAGGGCACTCGGCATTATGAGATAAACATAAAGATAAGTTAGTAACGAATGAATAGCCCAGTTTCGGTGGTGGGGTGTTGTGAGGCAGATCGATGAGGATAGGTTAGTCAGGAGACTAATGGTTATAGAAGGTAAGGGAGCGAGCTCGATAGCTGCAGTCGCTTAAGAGCGGCCAGTACCCAGTATTCGGGAGATTGTGGGTTCGGGCCCCATTGTCGACTGCCCTGAAGATAGTTTTCCGTGGTTTCCCACTTTCACACCAGTCAAATGCTGGGGCTGCACCTTAATTAAGGCCATGGCTGCTCCATTCCCACTCCCAGCCCTCTCGCCATAAGACCTGACTGTGTCGGTGCGACGTAAAGCAAATTGTAAAAAAAAAGAAGGTAAGAGAAGTAGAGAGAGACCAAGTGACGAAGGATAGACTCAGTTTCTAATGATTTTATGACGCGAGGTAAGGAACTAAAGGAAGCCACAGAGGATTATGGAGGCATTTAGCTAATAGTCAGAGGCTTGCAGACTGAACGCTTTAAGGCATAACAGTTATAATGAATTTGTGCGTATATGTATGTAGATAGTTTCGTTTAAATATCACATCCACTGATACGGGTCTCGCTCATTAAATATCTTTAAAATGGGGAACGATCCGATAAGAGTTCAATTCAGCTACATTTTTAACGGCATTTATGAATTGAATGATATTTCGTATTTCAAATTGCCCTCACCTTTAAATCCATTTTGATCTCTAAGTGTAGGTTAAATTACCTTAAACTAAGGATTAAATATTGAGAAAACCTCTGAATTAATCTTTGAAACATACGCGTAATGAACTTCGGTGTTTTATTTAAGGGAAACCAGAGACTTAACCTCAATTTTGTAACTAGATTGAAGCGTGAGGTACTTACCTGTTGATGCTGATAGAGGTAACTTAGGTTTTAAAGTTGACCAACCTCTTTCGATAAATTTTCATTTTCCTACTCCTATTGATGGCCATCTTCATTATATTCCTGACCAATACGGGATAATGACCACGCCGGTTTTTCACCTTACAAAAACATCATGACAACAAATACCACTGTTGTCATCAGTTGACTCGTCAACACGAAGACCTTTTACATTCAACTCATAGTTCCACAGATTTTGGAACATGGTTAAAATGTAAATAAATCGCGAATATTATTATTCCTCCCATTGCAACAATGCATGAAATAAAGAAAAACAAATATGTTACTTTACAGAACTATTTTTATGTAGGCTACCCACAGTTTTCGAATACAGCAAAAGTTAGAGGAAAAATTCGACACTTCCTGTTTTGACCCTGTAATATTGTTACGCCAGTCCAATAGTATATAGGCTGCTGTACAATTCGACTACCCTTGACCTTAATTACTGAGTTTCAAGAAATTATTTTTAGCGGTCTTAACATTATATAACAACGAAACAAAAATTGATCCGAACGTTTTTTCGACTTTCTTTACACCTAATCCCAGGAAAGCGAATTACAAGACAAAATATTTGAACAGTACCGTAAGAGTAAGTTTATAGAGATATTTAACAAAATGGAATATAAATGAGTTTTTAGTTATCTTAATACGTAGACATTCACGAACACTAAATGATATTATAATAATAATAATAATAATAATAATAATAATAATAATAATAATAATAATAATAATCATAATAATAATAATAATAATAATAATAATAATAATAATAATAATAATAATAATAATAATAATAATTTAACTTGTCAACATCTTTCCCCTTAAGTCTGAAGGCCCTCGGATGAACTATATTTCTAACATGTTATCTCTAGTGACAGTTGCCAATACATTATTTGTTATTGCTCCGAAGACTATCCTAGTCACAGAATTGAAATGCATCAGCAGATTATTAACATTACGCAACCTGATATCCCCAAATTATCATTGTTTTGTTATTTGAGTACACTTCATAGTTGAAAATCATTTAATGTTAAGTTAGTTTGGAGCGTTTCATGCCGTGTGAATCAAGGGTAACATTTTACTAAGTTGCGTTATTTGACGAATTCTCGGTAATAGTGAATTATTACTTTCTCAACAGTTTGCCAATAAAAAAGAAATGGCTCTAAATACGCTTCAAATCTTTACATAAATTGAATGTTCAATTTTTCAAAGATTTAAAAGTACTTTGGAAAATAAGTATTTTATTTAAAAATCTGAAGGATTTTAGGATAATATTTTAGTTGTGTATATAATTTCCACTGAAACCTACATGATGTTGAACACTGGGCACTGTCCATACACAAGCACACGCTGAGCGGCCACTCGACTAGGCACCGCGGCACTCGCGCCAGTACCACTCGGTCTGAAGGCCGCGCGGGTCTGACTGGTCGGAGCTGTGAGGGAGCGCAGTCCTGGCGGCTCGCGAGGATGCGCTGTTCTCTCCCACTGCCCCACTACCTGCCCACCTTGACTAGAACATCATAACTACCTCAGTTCTCCACAAACAAACATTTCAATGAACTGTTAACAATCAAAAGGTCACCAGGCCAATAAACTCGCTGTTTGTTAAATTTGATTCCAAGTATTATTGCAAAGTGCCAGCCCCGTTATCTACGGATAGCGTGCCTGCCTCGTACTCAGAGCACCAGGTTCGAATCCCGCCCTGGTCAGGTACTTTTACCTGGATCTGAGGGATGGTTCGAGGCCCACTCAGCATCCGTGATTACAATTGAGGATCTGTATAAATATTCCTGCCTGTGGTCTCGGAAGAGGCCTAGTGCAAATCTTCCGAGTTCACGTCCTATAAGCGACCTGCGCGTCTGTGAGGATGGGGCCTTACCTATAATGAATTCTAATGATCAAGACGGCACACACACCCAGTCCCTAAGCCATTGGAATTAATCAATGTAGGTTAAAATCACCGACCCAGCTGGGAATCGAACCCGAGAACTCCTGGAACAAAGGCCAGCACGCAGACCATTTAGCAGAACACTGAAGAGCTAGCTGACGGTAAGATAGTGACTCCGTCCTTGAGAACCAAGAATAACGGCCGAGGGGATTCGTCGCTCTGACCATACGTCACCTCTTAATCTGCAGGCCGTCGGACTGAGTAGCGATAGCATGGTATGCCAAGGACCATCAGGGGTTTGTTTTATTATTACAAAGTATTAATCTGTGAATATGTCCCGCAGTACAATTTACCCCCTGAAATCCTCATACATAGGCTACTACAAAAAGGTATATACTGTAGGTACTAGCTGGGCTGAGTGGCTCAGACGGTTGAGGCGCTGGCCATCTGACCCCCAACTTGGCAGGTTCGATCCTGGTTCATTCCGGTGGTATTTGAAAGTGCTTAAATACGTCAGCCTCTTGTCGGTAGATTTACTAACACGTAAAAGAACTCCCGCGAGACTAAATTCCGGAGCCGTGGCCTCTCCGAAAACTAAAAAAAAGTTAGTTGTATGTAAAGACTATTTTTATTATTTTTGCTTGTTATTATTATTATTATTATTATTATTATTATTATTATTATTATTATTATTATTATTATTATTATTATCATATAGGCGTTACGAACAGTAGACAATAATGAAGCCTAATATAAGAGTGCGTGACAGCCAAGTGTCATAGTCTCTGGTTTGCCATCAATGTGCCATGAGGCCCTCCAATGTATGTGTGATTTTAGAACAATATTGCAGTTAGCAATGAAATTTAATTCTCTTTCCACTCTGGTTCGTATTTTTTTGCTAGGGGCTTTACGTCGCACCGACACAGATAGGTCTTATGGCGACGATGGGATAGGAAAGGCGTAGGAGTTGGAAGGAATCGGTCGTGGCCTTAATTAAGGTACAGCCCCAGCATTTGCCTGGTGTGAAAATGGGAAACCACGGAAAACAATCTTCAAGTCTACCGACAGTGGGATTCGAACCCACTATCTCCCGGATGCAAGTTAACAGCCGCGCGCCTCTAACCGCACGCCCAACCCGCCCGGTGGTTCGTATTCAACGTAAACATTAATATAATGATTGGTCCAGGAATCATGCTATTTTCCTTTCACAAAAATTATTTTTGTGTTGCTTACGACGTAATTTTCATCTCCATTTTCCAGTTTAAACTATGCGCGCTTGTCATGATGGCCAAAGATATTAAGAATTCACAGACATAACGCTCCCATTCGTCGGTGCTAGCCCTGGACCTCGAGAAGTAAACAAAAGATGGCATGATGAAGCGTACCAAACAATGCTTAGTGACATTAAGTGTTTTGGCAGTAGCTGAGACGTGAGATTTAGAGTTCCATAACGACATTAACATGAATATCTTTTTCATGTCTAATTTTGAATAACACTCCAATTCGTTGGTGCTAGCCCTGGACTTCAGGACATAAACAAAAGAAGTCACGGTGATGCAGAATGCCACAGAAGAGAGTCGTGTCTACAGCGAAGTAGTCTCCTTAGGTACGTATGTATATTCCTCTAGTTATAAAGTTATTTGTTAATTTACCGCTAATTTAACTCTTGATTTGCGTGAAAACAATTATTATTTTCCATTTAGGATAAAAATTACAATTAAATATCATGGATACCATTCGTTCACGTAACAATAAATTTCTCCTGAAAATCCTGTCTAGATTCCATCATACACGAATACTGGGTGATGCGGGTGAAATCAGACATAGAATTTACTGAGCAGTAAATGTTTCCGAGAAGGTGTAACACCAATGATGCTGCAACGATCTGAGCTTGGAACTGAAGAAGAGGATGGCATGGTGGTACGTCTGCTTAATACTTTAATAGTAGTATAATAAGCGGGTTCTGCGGCACCTCCGCCGCCGCACGCCTCCGCCCGCCTCCTCCTCCGCCGCCGCCTCCGCCGCCGCCGCCGCCCGCGGGAAATTTGAATTTTGGCGGGAAATTTGAATTTTGGCGCGAGATTTGAATTTGTAAACAAAGCCACGTGCTTTTTGACAGCTGTCATCGACAACAACGCAACGCTAACCTCACTGCTGCCATCTTGACAGGCCTAAACCTCACTAGTGCCAACTTAACCTAACTAGCATGAGGTAAACAAAGCCACGTGTTTTTTGACAGCCACGTGCTTTTTGACAGACAACAACGCATCGCTAACCTCAGTACTGCCATCTTGACGGGCCTAACCTTAGTGGTACCAACTTAACCTCACTAGCATGAGGTAAACAAAGCCACGTGCTTTTTGACAGCCACGTGCTTTTCGACAGATTTGTAAACAAAGCCACGTGCTTTTTGACAGACAACAACGCATCGCTAACCTCAGTACTGCCATCTTGACGGGCCTAACCTTAGTGGTACCAACTTAACCTCACTAGCATGAGGTAAACAAAGCCACGTGCTTTTTGACAGCCACGTGCTTTTCGACAGATTTGTAAACAAAGCCACGTGCTTTTTGACAGACAACAACGCATCGCTAACCTCAGTACTGCCATCTTGACGGGCCTAAACCGCAGTAGTACCAACTTAACCTAACTAGCGCGAGATAAACAAAGCCACGTGCTTTTTGACAGCCACGTGCTTTTTTGACAGCTGTCACCCGCCATCTTTAAACTACAGAGCACCGTGCTGCCCTCTTTCGTCACCTGTCATCGGCAGTGCTGCCATCTTGACGGGCCTAAACCTTAGTGCTACCAACTTAACCTCACTAGCTCGAGATAAACAAATCCACGTGCTTTTTGACAGCCACGTGCTTTTTTGATAGCTGTCATCCGCCATCTTTAATCTATAGAGCACAGAGCTGCCCTCTTTAGCTACTTACCTTTGAAATGTGGTGGCGGATAATTTGAAAAATGCTTTTCGACAAGCAGCCATCTTTAATCCAGAGAGAACAGTGCTGCCCTCTATGTGGTGGCGGCAAATTGAAAAATTCCACGTGCTCTTGTTTGAAAACAAACTCACGTGCTTTTTTGACAGCTGTCATCTGCCATCTTTAATCTATAGAGCACAGTGCTGCCCTCTTTAGTTTGAAATGTGGTGGTGGTAAATTCCACGTGCTCTTGTTTGGAAACAAAGCCATGTGCTTTTTTGACAGCTGTCATCCGCCATCTTTAATCAACAGAGCACTGTGCTACTATCATGCGGGCAATTTCATCACCTGTCATCCGCCATCTTTAATCCACAGAACACCATGCTGCCCTCTTTGTGGCTACTACCTTAAGGACGTAGTAGCGGGCAATTTGAAAAGTTCTGTTAGCTATCATCCGCCATCTTTAATCAAGAGAGCACTGTGCTGCCATCTTTAGCTAGATACCTTTGAAATGTGGTGGCGGCAAATTGAAAAATTCCACGTGCTCTTGTTTGGAAACAAACTCACGTGCTTTTTCGACAGCTACCATCCGCCATCTTTAATCAACAGAGCATAGTGCTACCCTCTTTAGTTTGAAATGTGATGGCGGCAAATTCCACGTGCTCTTGTTTGGTAAACATAGCCATGTGCTTTTTTGACAGCTGTCATCCGCCATATTTAATACAGAGAGCACCGTGCTGCCCTCTTTATCGTAGTAGATGTAAATTCGTCACCTGTCATCCGCAGTGCTGCCATCTTTAGCTAGATACCTTTGAAAAGTGGTGGCGGATAATTTAAAAAGAAAAATTCTACAGCAGCCCTCTCTCGACGCTAATTGCATAAGATGGCGGCTATACATGACTCCTTAAGGGTGCTTACGCAAGATGGCTGCTATACACAGGTTCTTATGAGACGCCCTTGGGATGCTTGCGCAAGATGGCAATTATACATGGCTCCTTATGAGATGCCCTAGGGATGCTTGCGCAAGATAGCGGCTGCTCTTATGGGACGGCTTAAGGGTCCTTGCACAAGATAGCTTGAGACGCCCTAAGGATGCTTGCGCAAGATGGCGGACACAAGATGGCGGCTATACACAACTCCTTATGAGACGCTTTAAGGGTGCTTGCGCAAGATGGTTGCTACTCTTAGCTTAGAGGCTAACGTGTCGTGATAGTTCGATTCATTAAATTTAGGGCTTAAATGCAAAATGTTAAATATATCGAAAACGGTGCACCGTAGAGCAAAACGGACAAAATTTTTCTGCCTAATACTTAGGTTCGCAGTATGAGGAACAAGAAAATCATAGTCTAATGATGGGATCAACGGTTCGGTTCCTACTTAGGCCCTTTGGCATTTGCTCTGTTTTAGCTTGTATTGAAGCGAGTCTTCGTAACATGATCAGGTCTAGCTATGGTAGAGAGTATAACGTACCGTGCAGGTTCGATTCATTAAATTTGGAGGCTTAAATGCAAAATGTTAAATATCTCGAAAACGATGCATCGTAGAGCAAAACGGACAAAATTTTTCCGCCTAATACGTAGGTTCGTAGTATCAGGAACAAGAAAAAACATAGTCTAATGATGAGATCAACGGTTCGATTCCTACTTAAGCCCTTTGCCATTCGCAGCTATCTATTTCTACAAGATGGTGGCTGCTCTTATGAGAAACAAGATGCCTTGAGACGTCCTAGGGATGCTTACGCAAGATGGCAGACACAAAATGGTGACTATACATAGCTCCTTATGAGACGGCCTAGGGGTGCTCGCACAAGATGGCGGCTACTCTTATGAAGAAAGCTAGCTTAGAGGCTACTGCGCAAGATAACAGCTGCTGTTATGCATGTGGTGGAGGGCAATTTGAAATTCTATGTGCTTAATCAACAGAGCACCCTGCTGCCCTCTTTAGCTGAAATGTGGTGGTGGATAATTTGAAAAATTCTTTTGACAGCTATCATCTTTAAACAAAGGCGACTATACATAGGCTGTTAAGGCCTTATCATTCTCCTCCTCCTCCTCCTCCTCCTCCTCCTCCTCCTCCTCCCCCTCCTCCTTCTCTACCTCCTCCTCCGCCTCTTATGTCAAGGCATAGCTTTATATCGAACAAGTTTAAACCTGCATCGCGAAGGCAAGCGTGTGCAGCGATAACATTATTGTGCATGTTTAGACTTTCGAAACATAAGAAGAGTAGAATCAAACGCTGTACTCGATACGACATGTGATCAGAACATTGATTGATGCGTTCAGAAAACAAAATAAGTGATCAAGACTAGAATCGAACAATGTACTCAATACATCATGTGTTTAGAATATGTCAGGGGATACGCTTGTTCTAAGAAGATCAGATTGAAACATAACAAGACTAGAATAGAACACTGTAATCGATGTTGTTAACTTCAACATGTGATCAGAACATTGATTGATGTGTTCAGAACACAAAATAAGTGATCATGACTAGAATCGAATACTGTACTCGATACAACATGTGATCAGAACATTGATCGATGTGTTCAGAACACGAAATAAGTGATCAAGACTAGAATCGAACACTGTACTCAATACAACATGTGTTTAGAACATGTTAGGGGGTACCCTTGTTCTAAGAAGATCAGAATGAAACATAACAAGACTAGAATCGAACACTGTAATCGATGTTGTTAACCTCAACATATGATCAGAACATTGTTTGATGTGTTCAGAGCAAAAGTACAATTTTGATGATTTGCGCAGCTAACTCGCTCGGTAAACGATATAGCCAAAGTATATCTTCAAATTATTTACCTTCCATCATTCGTCTTGTGTGTAAAAATCAGTCGAACAAGTTATCGCATAAACATTGCATGAAAAAAAAATCGTGATAGGGTATGGAACCCACGGGTTACATCTTATCAGAAGGGCAAAAAGGATGAAAGGACTCTTCCTCCTCCTTACCGCACATTCCTTGGCTAAAGGGCTAATGGGCTAAAGGGCTAATGGGCTAAAGGGCTAAAGGGCTAATGGGCTAAAGGGCTAAAGGGCTAAAGGTGCAACAACCTCATCGATCGCTATCAGCAAGAACGCTTGTACTTTGTTAAGTGTAGAAAATTAATCTTTATTGGTAAATGGTTTTATGTTCAGAACAAGGAATGGAACCTAGGGGTTACGTCTTACCTAATAAAATCCCCGAGGTGCGATGAGTTACGTTTTTCGAACTAGTGTTTGGAACACTGAACTTTTCAAGATGGCAAGAGTGAGGTTAGCAATGTTCTGTTGTTGGATTTTAAATTCCACGCTACAACATGCATAAGGTGGCAGCCCTTGAGGTTTACTCCCGTAAAGATGGCAAGAGTGAGGTTAGCAATGTTCCGTTGTTGGATTTTTAAAATTCCCCGCTATAACATGCACAAGGTGGCAGCCTTGAGGTTTACCGCCGTAAAGATGGCAGCAGTGAGGTTAGCGACGCTCCATTGTCCTTCAAAGTGAGGTTAGGGTTCGTCAAGAAGACAGCTGTCAAAAAAGCACGTGGCTATGTTTACCAAACAAGAGCACGTGATCGTGACGTCACGGTCACGTAATCAATCCTTAGCTCGACGTCGCTAGGAGCAGCATTAGGATTAGCTATTCTTAAAAGTCTTGGGAACAGAGCAGCAGTATGAATTGCTATGTTTTAAAGCGTGTACACATTACCTATCGACTTTGCATGTATCGACTCTCGTACTAAACTTCTGCAGGTAGATTGTGCTGCTATCTTAGCATAACTTATACGCATGAACTTAAAGTACAGAGAATAGGTATGTCTCAAAGCGTGTACACATTACTTATTGATTTTGCATGCAACAAATATCGTACTAAACTTCTTCCTCTAGATTGTACTGCTATCTTAGCATAACTTATACACATGAACTTAAAAGTAGAAAGAATAGCCATGTTTCAAAGCGTGTACACATTACTTATTAATTTTGCATGCATCAAATATCGTACTAAACTCCTTCCGCTAGATTGTGCTGCTATCTTAACACAACCTATACGCATGACCTTAAAGTAAAAAGGTGTGTACACATCACCTATCGATTTTGCATGCATCGAATCTCGTACTGAACTTCGTCCGCTAGATTGTGCTGGTATCTTAGCATAACTTATACACATGAACTTAAAAGTACAAAGAATAGCCATGTTTCAAAGCGTGTACACATCAACTATCGAATTTGCATGTATTGACTCTCATACTAAACTCCTTCCGCTAGATCGTGCTGCTATCTTAGCATAACCAATACGCATGACCTTAAAGTAAAAAGAATAGCCATGTTTCAAAGTGTGTACACATTACCTATCGACTTTGCATGCAACAAATATTGTACTAAACTTCTTCCGCTAGGTTGTGCTGCTATCTTAGCATAACCTGTACGCATGAACTTAAAGTACAAAGAATAGCCATGTTTCAAAGCGTGTACACATTACTTATTGATTTTGCATGCATCAAATCTCGTACTAAATTTATTCCGCTAGATTGTGCTGCTATCTTAGCATAACCTATACCAATGAACTTAAAGTACAATGATTAGTCATGTTTCAAAGCGTGTACACATCAACTATCGAATTTGCATGTATTGACTCTCGTACTAAACCTCTTCCGCTAGATCGTGCTGCTATCTTAGCATAACCAATACGCATGACCTTAAAGTAAAAAGAATAGCCATGTTTCAAAGTGTGTACACATTACCTATCGATTTTACAAGCATCGACTCTCGTACTAAACTTCTTCCGCTAGATTGTGCTGGTATCTTAGCATAACCTATACGCATGGCCTTAAGGTACAAAGAATAGCCATGTTTCAAAGCGTGTACACATTACCTATCGATTTTGCACGCATTGACTCTCGTACTAAACTTCTTCCGCTAGATTGTGCTGGCATCTTAGCATAACTTATACACATGAACTTAAAAGTACAAAGAATAGCCATGTTTCAAAGCATGTACACATTACCTATGGATTTTGCATGCATTGACTCTCGTACTAATCTCCTCCCGCTAGATTGTGCTGCTATCCTAGCATAACCTATACGCATGACCTTAAAGTAAAAAGAATAGCCATGTTTCAAAGTGTGTACACATCACCTATCGATTTGCATGCAACAAATATCGTACTAAACTTCTTCCGCTAGATTGTGCTGCTATCTTAGCATAACTAAGATGCATGAACTGAAAGTACGAAGAATAACCATGTTTTAAAGCGTGTACTCATTACTTATCGATTTTACATACATCGACTCTCGTACTAAACTTCTTGCGCTAGATTGTGCCGCTATCTTAGCATAACCTGTACGCATGAACTTAAAGTACAAAGAATAGCCTTGTTTCGAAGCGTTTACACATTACCTAATGATTTTGCACGAAACGACTATCATACTAAACTTTTCCCACTAGATTGTGCTAAAATCATGTAAGTGTGCTGCTATCTTAGCATAACCTATCGATTTTACATGCATCTACTATCGTACTAGACTTCTTTCGCTAGAGCATGTAGCAATCGCTTTTGTGTATCCCTAACCCATGTGCACGAACTTAAAGCATAAAGATGAGCTATGTTCTAAAGCGTGTACACATCACCTATCGATAATGTATGTATCGAATATCGTACTAAACTTCTCCTGCTAGAGCGTACGAGTATCGCTTGTGCGTGCACGAACTTAAAGCATAAAGAATAGCAATGTATAAAAATCTTGTAAACAAAGCAGCAGCATTACGTATAGTCAAGATTAAATGCGTGCACACATCATGTATCCATGACGCACACAGTACTAAACTTATTCCATTAGAATGTACAAAGTTCGCATGTGTTTGTGCTGCTATCTTAGCATAGCCTATGTGAATGAACTTGAAGCATAAAGAATAGTGATGTATAAAAATCTTGTGAACATAGCAGAGTGTTAACTACGTAGGTGTAGACATTGAACTTTGCATGCTGAGGCAGCATACTACGTGACCGTGACGTCACGACCACGTGCTCTTGTTTGGTAAACATAGCCACGTGCTTTTTTGACAGCTGTCTTCTTGACGAACCCTAACCTCACTTTGAAGGACAATGGAGCGTCGCTAACCTCACTGCTGCCATCTTTACGGCGGTAAACCTCAAGGCTGCCACCTTTTGCATGTTATAGCGGGGAATTTTAAAAATCCAACAACGGAACATTGCTAACCTCACTCTTGCCATCTTTACGGGAGTAAACCTCAAGGGCTGCCACCTTATGCATGTTGTAGCGTGGAATTTAAAATCCAACAACAGAACATTGCTAACCTCACTCTTGCCATCTTGAAAAGTTCAGTGTTCCAAACACTAGTTCGAAAAACGTAACTCATCGCACCTCGGGGATTTTATTAGGTAAGACGTAACCCCTAGGTTCCATTCCTTGTTCTGAACATAAAACCATTTACCAATAAAGATTAATTTTCTACACTTAACAAAGTACAAGCGTTCTTGCTGATAGCGATCGATGAGGTTGTTGCACCTTTAGCCCTTTAGCCCTTTAGCCCATTAGCCCTTTAGCCCTTTAGCCCATTAGCCCTTTAGCCAAGGAATGTGCGGTAAGGAGGAGGAAGAGTCCTTTCATCCTTTTTGCCCTTCTGATAAGATGTAACCCGTGGGTTCCATACCCTATCACGATTTTTTTTCATGCAATGTTTATGCGATAACTTGTTCGACTGATTTTTACACACAAGACGAATGATGGAAGGTAAATAATTTGAAGATATACTTTGGCTATATCGTTTACCGAGCGAGTTAGCTGCGCAAATCATCAAAATTGTACTTTTGCTCTGAACACATCAAACAATGTTCTGATCATATGTTGAGGTTAACAACATCGATTACAGTGTTCGATTCTAGTCTTGTTATGTTTCATTCTGATCTTCTTAGAACAAGGGTACCCCCTAACATGTTCTAAACACATGTTGTATTGAGTACAGTGTTCGATTCTAGTCTTGATCACTTATTTCGTGTTCTGAACACATCGATCAATGTTCTGATCACATGTTGTATCGAGTACAGTGTTCGATTCTAGTCATGATCACTTATTTTGTGTTCTGAACACATCAATCAATGTTCTGATCACATGTTGAAGTTAACAACATCGATTACAGTGTTCTATTCTAGTCTTGTTATGTTTCAATCTGATCTTCTTAGAACAAGCGTATCCCCTGACATATTCTAAACACATGATGTATTGAGTACATTGTTCGATTCTAGTCTTGATCACTTATTTTGTTTTCTGAACGCATCAATCAATGTTCTGATCACATGTCGTATCGAGTACAGCGTTTGATTCTACTCTTCTTATGTTTCGAAAGTCTAAACATGCACAATAATGTTATCGCTGCACACGCTTGCCTTCGCGATGCAGGTTTAAACTTGTTCGATATAAAGCTATGCCTTGACATAAGAGGCGGAGGAGGAGGTAGAGAAGGAGGAGGGGGAGGAGGAGGAGGAGGAGGAGGAGGAGGAGGAGGAGAATGATAAGGCCTTAACAGCCTATGTATAGTCGCCTTTGTTTAAAGATGATAGCTGTCAAAAGAATTTTTCAAATTATCCACCACCACATTTCAGCTAAAGAGGGCAGCAGGGTGCTCTGTTGATTAAGCACATAGAATTTCAAATTGCCCTCCACCACATGCATAACAGCAGCTGTTATCTTGCGCAGTAGCCTCTAAGCTAGCTTTCTTCATAAGAGTAGCCGCCATCTTGTGCGAGCACCCCTAGGCCGTCTCATAAGGAGCTATGTATAGTCACCATTTTGTGTCTGCCATCTTGCGTAAGCATCCCTAGGACGTCTCAAGGCATCTTGTTTCTCATAAGAGCAGCCACCATCTTGTAGAAATAGATAGCTGCGAATGGCAAAGGGCTTAAGTAGGAATCGAACCGTTGATCTCATCATTAGACTATGTTTTTTCTTGTTCCTGATACTACGAACCTACGTATTAGGTGGAAAAATTTTGTCCGTTTTGCTCTACGATGCATCGTTTTCGAGATATTTAACATTTTGCATTTAAGCCTCCAAATTTAATGAATCGAACCTGCACGGTACGTTATACTCTCTACCATAGCTAGACCTGATCATGTTACGAAGACTCGCTTCAATACAAGCTAAAACAGAGCAAATGCCAAAGGGCCTAAGTAGGAACCGAACCGTTGATCCCATCATTAGACTATGATTTTCTTGTTCCTCATACTGCGAACCTAGGTATTAGGCAGAAAAATTTTGTCCGTTTTGCTCTACGGTGCACCGTTTTCGATATATTTAACATTTTGCATTTAAGCCCTAAATTTAATGAATCGAACTATCACGACACGTTAGCCTCTAAGCTAAGAGTAGCAACCATCTTGCGCAAGCACCCTTAAAGCGTCTCATAAGGAGTTGTGTATAGCCGCCATCTTGTGTCCGCCATCTTGCGCAAGCATCCTTAGGGCGTCTCAAGCTATCTTGTGCAAGGACCCTTAAGCCGTCCCATAAGAGCAGCCGCTATCTTGCGCAAGCATCCCTAGGGCATCTCATAAGGAGCCATGTATAACTGCCATCTTGCGCAAGCATCCCAAGGGCGTCTCATAAGAACCTGTGTATAGCCGCCATCTTGCGTAAGCACCCTTAAGGAGTCATGTATAGCCGCCATCTTATGCAATTAGCGTCGAGAGAGGGCTGCTGTAGAATTTTTCTTTTTAAATTATCCGCCACCACTTTTCAAAGGTATCTAGCTAAAGATGGCAGCACTGCGGATGACAGGTGACGAATTTACATCTACTACGATAAAGAGGGCAGCACGGTGCTCTCTGTATTAAATATGGCGGATGACAGCTGTCAAAAAAGCACATGGCTATGTTTACCAAACAAGAGCACGTGGAATTTGCCGCCATCACATTTCAAACTGAAGAGGGTAGCACTATGCTCTGTTGATTAAAGATGGCGGATGGTAGCTGTCGAAAAAGCACGTGAGTTTGTTTCCAAACAAGAGCACGTGGAATTTTTCAATTTGCCGCCACCACATTTCAAAGGTATCTAGCTAAAGATGGCAGCACAGTGCTCTCTTGATTAAAGATGGCGGATGATAGCTAACAGAACTTTTCAAATTGCCCGCTACTACGTGCTTAAGGTAGTAGCCACAAAGAGGGCAGCATGGTGTTCTGTGGATTAAAGATGGCGGATGACAGGTGATGAAATTGCCCGCATGATAGTAGCACAGTGCTCTGTTGATTAAAGATGGCGGATGACAGCTGTCAAAAAAGCACATGGCTTTGTTTCCAAACAAGAGCACGTGGAATTTACCACCACCACATTTCAAACTAAAGAGGGCAGCACTGTGCTCTATAGATTAAAGATGGCAGATGACAGCTGTCAAAAAAGCATGTGAGTTTGTTTTCAAACAAGAGCACGTGGAATTTTTCAATTTGCCGCCACCACATAGAGGGCAGCACTGTTCTCTCCGGATTAAAGATGGCTGCTTGTCGAAAAGCATTTTTCAAATTATCCGCCACCACATTTCAAAGGTAAGTAGCTAAAGAGGGCAGCACTGTGCTCTATAGATTAAAGATGGCGGATGACAGCTATCAAAAAAGCACGTGGCTGTCAAAAAGCACGTGGATTTGTTTATCTCGAGCTAGTGAGGTTAAGTTGGTAGCACTAAGGTTTAGGCCCGTCAAGATGGCAGCACTGCCGATGACAGGTGACGAAAGAGGGCAGCACGGTGCTCTGTAGTTTAAAGATGGCGGATGACAGCTGTCAAAAAAGCACGTGGCTGTCAAAAAGCACGTGGCTTTGTTTATCTCGCGCTAGTTAGGTTAAGTTGGTACTACTGCGGTTTAGGCCCGTCAAGATGGCAGTACTGAGGTTAGCGATGCGTTGTTGTCTGTCAAAAAGCACGTGGCTTTGTTTATAAATCTGTCGAAAAGCACGTGGCTGTCAAAAAGCACGTGGCTTTGTTTACCTCATGCTAGTGAGGTTAAGTTGGTACCACTAAGGTTAGGCCCGTCAAGATGGCAGTACTGAGGTTAGCGATGCGTTGTTGTCTGTCAAAAAGCACGTGGCTTTGTTTACAAATCTGTCGAAAAGCACGTGGCTGTCAAAAAGCACGTGGCTTTGTTTACCTCATGCTAGTGAGGTTAAGTTGGTACCACTAAGGTTAGGCCCGTCAAGATGGCAGTACTGAGGTTAGCGATGCGTTGTTGTCTGTCAAAAAGCACGTGGCTGTCAAAAAACACGTGGCTTTGTTTACCTCATGCTAGTTAGGTTAAGTTGGCACTAGTGAGGTTTAGGCCTGTCAAGATGGCAGCAGTGAGGTTAGCGTTGCGTTGTTGTCGATGACAGCTGTCAAAAAGCACGTGGCTTTGTTTACAAATTCAAATCTCGCGCCAAAATTCAAATTTCCCGCCAAAATTCAAATTTCTCGCGGGCGGCGGCGGCGGAGGCGGAGGCGGCGGCGGAGGCGGAGGCGGCGGCGGAGGAGGAGGCGGGCGGAGGCGTGCGGCGGCGGAGGTGCCGCAGAACCCGCTTATTATACTACTTTTAATGAAGTGTTGAAACGTGGAAGATTTCTGTAGCTTCATCGAGGAAGTTAATGAAATTTTGAAATGTATGAGTGTGTACAGTAGGTGAACTTAGAAAAATGAAATGTCGTATGGCTTTTAGTGCCGGGACGGGTTCGGCTTGCCAGGTGCAGGTCTTTTGATTTGACTCCCGTAGGCGACTTGTGCGTCGTGATGAGGATGAAATGATGATGAAGACAACACATACACCCAGCCCCCGTGCCATTGGAATTAACCAATTAAGGTTAAAATCCCCGACCCGGCCGGGAATCGAACCCGGGACCCTTTGAACCGAAGGCCAGTACGCTGACCGTTCAGCCGAGGAGTCGGACGGTGAACTTGGAGAAATTCGTGGACCGACCACACCACAAGTGAGGACGTTCTTCATGGAATGAAAATTCAACCGATAACACTTAGTAAAGAGAATGCCGGGCTGAGTGGCTCAGACGGTTAAGGCGCTGGCCTTCTAACCCCAACTTGGCAGGTTCGATCCTGGCTCAGTCCGGTGGTATTTGAAGGTGCTCAAATACGACAGCCCCGTGTTGGTAGATTTACTGGCACGTAAAGGAACTCCCACGGACTAAATTCCGGCACCTTGGCGTCTCCGAAGACCTTTAAAAAGTAGTTAGTGGGACGTAAAGCAAATAACATTTTTATTAGTAAAGAGAAGAAGCTTGAATATGACCATTATGGGGAACGAGCAAAAAATGTCGCCTTCTTCAAGTTAAACTTTAACGGTTGCTCAAATGGAAGTGAGAATTTAGTTGTTGGATTCGAGATTATTAATAAATGTTAATTTATTTAACGTGATGTTTCGCTTGTTTTATATTTTTGCCTACTGTTTCTCTAATGGTTTATTGTTTGCAATATTTGAAATTACAAGAAGTAAAGAGTGATGTATAGGTGACATAATCTACTTAAAATGTTTTCATTCCCCTTCCTGAGAGGGAGGGGCGGGCCACCTAGTATCTAACAGCTACAATGTAAGCAGCGAAGTTCAAGGTATTCTCGCCCAGTCCAGGAAATATATTCAATTTTTCCTTATTCACTATACTCAAAGGAGACCTGAGTACACCAAATATAGAGAAAAAAAAGAGAAAGAAAAAAAAAAGATAAAACACTTTCCCCATTGTGAAAATCAAACGATCAAAAATATGTCTCCCGATCATGGCCATCCATCATCGGCTGCTAATTTCAGACGGCAACCAGCCATAAAACATAGTGTGCACGGTTGCTATGGTTGCACTTCCGTCACACAGGTGGTGGAGATTATTGTTGAGGAAGTACAACTAGGCAACCGTCCTCTATATAACATTAATCACAGTGTAAAAATGGCAGGGATCCGACACTTCGAAAAATGAAGGTATCGGACAAAGAAAGCCAAGGGGCACGAAGGGCGTGAAAATGAAAGACTCCCTAGCCCTTGGAAAACTAATATCGTCGGGGTCGGAAAAGAACAAGAGTTGACCAAGGAAGGTCGGATAGGATAGATGAAAGTGAGGAGCCTGGCACAAGTAAGTGGAACCAATGCCAGGACTCAGCTAATGGCCTGTGGTCACCAATCCACGTTCCTGGGGCCACTTATAGTCGCCTCTTACGACAAACAGGGGATACTGTGGGTGTTATTCTACTGCCCCCCCCACACACACACATTTTGTCACGTTACGTAACACAAATTTCCGAATGACCCCCCCCCCCCCCTCCGTCTCATACGGCATATTTATATCAATATAGTGGGGCTGTTGGTTCGAGCAAATGTTCCAGCGGTCCAATTGATAACAGGTAGCCTGGGCGGACAACATCGGTGGTCGGCGGTGGAACTATCTTCAAAGGCAACTCGGAAACACCATTGCTCACAAACCGGCATCCCTTGATTGTTTTTAAAAGTATTTTCCCAGGAGGCTGGCACAGTTTTGAACAGGTTTTGGCACACCTTTGATGAAATTCTCAGTACAAATTCATCACTGTACAGCGTGACACACACGCAGTCCCGTACACATCTTTTATACGATGGTGAATGTCGGCTCCGATAACACCATCGGCCACCATAAACTGAATAACCGACGCCGAACAATTCTGGACGAATTCGTGGCAAAATCGTACCTAATCACCCTGTTTCCTTACGTATACTTTCCTACGATAGGCCTATCAGATGTCTTAATAATAACAAGAAATATCTCTCTCATAACAACAAATTGAGACACAACCAGTTATCCGCCCAGAAGCCCTATACTCCACAGAATAGTTGATGATGAACATGAAAAGATTGCTGGACAAACTGGAGATCCAGGAGAGGAAAATTTTGAGAAGCATACTAGGACCGATCAAAGTAGGTGACAAGTACAGAAAGTGACCAAACTAGGAGCTATACAGTTATGCCAAAAGTATCACAGACATAGCTAAGAAGAGGCGTCTGACTTTCTACGGACATGCCACGAGGATGAACCCAACTAGGATGACTTACCGGCTTCTCAACTACTGGAAGAACAGGAGGATAGGGACACCATGGCTAACAGAAGTGAAGAAAGACAGGAACTGGGAGTAACTGAAAGCGACATCAGAAACAGAGCATCTGTCAGAAGAATAATTAAACAAAAGCGATTTCAGGATCGACCACCTCGTAAGGAAACAAGGCGCCCTCTGGACGAAGGAAAAAAGGGAGTAACATAGCCTGAGAATGCGCGAGTACTGGGCAAACATCAAGTCGTCCTATAAGCGGAAAAGTTGAGCATCGTGGTCCTCGGGTGGCCCATTCGAAATAATAATAATAATAATAATAATAATAATAATAATAATAATAATAATAATAATAATAATGTTCTTTTACGTCCCACTAACTACTTTTGATGATTTTCGGAGGCGCCGATGTGCCGAAATGTCATCCCGCGGGAGTTATTTTACGTACCAGTGAATCTACCGAGGCTGACCTTCAAATACCATCGGACTGAGCCAGAATAGAACCTGCCAAGTTGGGGTCAGAAGGCCAGCGCCTCAACCGTTCTGAGCCACTCAGCCCGGCACAGATATGCACCTGACATATTCGAACTCATATAAAATGTTCTCTCTCTTCGAATAACGGCGCCCGTTCTAAAGTTTCATTTTAGGGAACCCATATACAAGGAAAACTAGAAAGTAAAACGGCACCTGAGAGAAGAAAAAATTACTGGTTGGTAAACACGAGGGAATGGTATAATTTGGACTCAGCTCAACTCTTCAAAATTGCGCTCTACAAACGAAAGATAGCTACAATGACAGCTTCGAATAACATACGAAACGGATAATTAAAACAAGAAAGGAAGGAGTAGGAAAAGGAAAGAAATAAAGCATTTCGTCGTTGCGCCTAGAAAACACACTATGTGGTAATATATCAGCTCAGAACTCTCACCAGAAAAGTTCTGACATCTAAGGTTTAATATTGTTTGTCCTATTTCAATGAATGTTCGTTCTCAGTGATGCTGCGCGCCAGTATTTCTCCTCTCAACAATGTCACATAACGATATTTCAAAGCACAACGCCGATTTGTACTTTGTTATATTTTGTTTACTATTATGCGGTTACTTTTATGCTGAATAAAGGGAGCGAGTTTTATGGGGACTGCTGTATCACCTTCCAGCTGTTATTCACAGTATGACGTACAGCATATTAAAAGTTAGTAACTTTCTTTCTCTTCCCCAGGGCACAGGTCTTGTATCCAGAAAGTCACCAAACGGCGAGCCAAGTTCCCACGCCTGCGGCAGCTCCCGGCTTTTGGCTCGTTCTTTCTCTCCCACCCGTTCATCGCTACTGTATTGTGTCTAATCGAACGAAGTTGGAAGAAAGAATGGCGTACTGAATAGGCTCATTGTAACAGCATCATATTATTCAAAGTTTTGTCCATGATGACGATTTGTTAAATGTAAGCTACTTTCATTCCAGATTTTAGTTAACAAAAATATTCCAGTTTTCTAAGTCCATCTAAACTAATAGAAGATGAAGGGAACACTAGAAAATACCTGGATATTTTTATTAGAATATAACAGAATAATCCCATCACTTATTTCCGGATCGCCTGGAACTGGGGTGAGAATACACATTTACTGTCATCCAATTTTTTATACATGCATGATGTTCCTTGTTACATGTAATTTAGCGTAAACAGTTTACACTCAATCTCTATATTGTAGTTTTTCTAATTTTATTTACGAAGGTAATCCCAAAAATAATGTCTCCTTTTTTTATAAATACACAACTCTATCCGTGTAGCTGTTGTGAAGAGTTTTTCCCGCGCTCGCATATAAACACGCGCACGGCGCGCTGATGCACTCAGTCTTGTCTTGGCAGCCGTTGAGAATGAAGCTCCCGTTGCATGTTACCGCCAAGTGCGAAATGCGCGCAGTTATTCGGTGTTTTAACGCAAAAGGTACTGGGCCGATTGAAATGCATCGCCAATTGACGGAAGTGTATTGTGAGTCGTGCATGGATGCCAGAAATTTTCGTATGGTGTAGAGAGTGCAGCCGGTCAGACTAAAATTCACGACGAATAAAGGAGCGGGATACCGTCAATTTCCGTCGAGACAGTTGTGAAGGTTGAGCAAATCATGCGTGAAGATCGATGGATCACCCTGGATGATCTCTGCACATTGGTTCCTGAGGTTTCCCGAAGCGCCACTCACAACTTTCTGAACAGCATAGCGGCGAGGTGGTATGATATGGACATACAAAACCTGTCACAGCGTCTACAAAAATGCATAGACCGAAATGGTGATTTGGTAGAAACAAATCTGAATTTTCAGGCTGTAAAATGATGTAAACCATTGTAGAAATAAACAGGTCTATGTATTTATAAAAAGAGCTTATTTTTTGGATTACCTTCGTATTTTTGTCCTAGACATTAACTGTGTTACAAAGGCTAGGAAAACAAGAACAAGATCTTACCCTTCATAAGTTCAATTAGTGCAAGTATGTTTCTATGTCAGAAGTCTGAATAGAGTTTTCCTCGAATTACAACGGACTTTCAGAATGAATGAATGAATGAATGAATGAATGAATGAATGAACTTTCACAGCCACGGATAACGCCAACTGGCGAGAGAGTATTCATTATTGAATGTGTGATTGGTTGAGTGATTGAATGGCCGAACGAAATGGCCGTTGGGTTAGGGCGCGCAGCTGTGAGCTTGCATTCGGGAGATAATGTGTTCGAACCCCACTGCTGGCAGTCCTGAAGATGGTTTTACGTGGTTTCCTGTTTCTACAGCAGGCAAATGACGGAGCTGTATCTTAATTAATGCCATAGGTCCTTCATTTGCACTCCTAGCCCTTTCTTATCCCATCATCGCCATCTGTTTTGGTGCGACGTAAACACAATTGTGAAAAGTGAATGCTTTCAATCCACAGCTACGGAACCCCAGCAGCTAAAGAGAAAACATTTAAGTACGGATAAATGAATGAAGGAACTGAATTCAGGCGTTCAGGAAGAAAAAAATGATGTTTCTCTCTCTCTCTCTCTCTCCCTCTCCTTGCCACGGATAACCACCAACTGAGGGCAGAGCCCTTATTAATGACTGAATGAATGCTCTCAGTCTAAAGCTATGGAACTCCAGCAGCTGAAGATGGAACGTTCAAACTATTGTACTCTAAGCGAATTCACATGCAATTTAACAATTAATTACCTTACGGAAAATAATAACGACAAGGACAATACAACCATAATAATTCTAAAATTTGAATTAGTTCTTGCTTTCTTTTATTCTATTTTACGAAATATTTTTATTATACCAAAACAATTTGCTGTCCTCTTATTTTGTATTAATAACAGCATTAATTAGAATTTCTAAAAAATAAAACATTCAAATGAAAACAAAGGGACAGATCGGAGAACATGCAATAGACGGAGTGCAATACGATGAATTAAAAAAAAATCACTCTTATAAAGTTATTGACACAGAATTTTAACAAATAATTTTTACAACTTTTAAGAGTTTTAGTCTCTCGAAGCACGAAATATAACAATTAGAACACTACAAAACACCTATGAAAAGAACTCGTTGTTTAAACGAACTCCAAATTAATAGTAATGACATATTATTCACAGTGAATATAAAGATAAGTATTTTTAAAGAGAGAGAATTCAACGCCTGGTGTAACTATTCTCATAAAAGAGAGAGGGGTTTCATTGTTTGCGCAAGTCCCATCGGCTGACTCTTGGGTAATAAATTATAACGGACTCTCGAGTTCTGATCGGCGAGACGTGTTAAAAATTACGGCGATGGTCACTCCGGTGTGCTCGCTCCCTGCACGTTCCACGAGTACACCCCACTTTCAGACACTATAGTGCGTATGGAATCCCCCACTCACACATGTGCTCGGGAAATTCCCTCAGGGGGAACTATACGCATCAAACGTCACAGCCCTGTCAGAGCCACGACAGCCAACAGTCTGAGATCGAAGAAACTCGAAGTATTCGAGGAAGTCCATTGCTTAGCAGTGGGTCATGGCAATCGTCGCATAGATGTAATCGCCATGAACCCTAATAAAATTCATCCGAAATAATAGATACCAACTGCCTTAGCCGTGTTCAAACACCGGATCCTGTGAGCTCTCCGAAGTTAAGCAACATTTGGCGTGGTCAAGATTTGGATGGGTTGCCACGCGCTGTTGGTGAGGGGTTAGGGAATGGAGGAGTGGAAAGGAACTGGCCACGCTACCGTACGTAAACTCCGGCTCAGGAACACCTCTGCGCAGGTTCGGACCTGCCTTCAGGCAGAATACACCCTTACCCTTACTATTCGATTTGAATACTGTTATTTCGCAACGTGAGGAGGTAAACAGAGAAAAGAAAAATATAAGGGACAGTCAAATGAAAACCGAAAACCCGCCATAACACACATTCAGCGCGAAAGGTGGTTACGTATCGATACTGCTATCGCTGTTGGAGGAGAGCTGCATGGTGACCACTCACAGGTGCACGCTGTTGTTGGTTTATGTCTTTGTTGGTACACGGACTTGTCTAGTGTGTTCGTCCAGCTGTAGATATGGAGGCAAGAAATGGAGAGCAGAGAAGTGTGATTCGTTTTCTGTTGTCTGTGGGCGCTGGAGTACGCAAAATTCATCGTCGCGTGTTTGCCGTGTATGGCGAACACTGCATGTCCATGATGAGTGTGTACGAGTGGCATAAGAGATTTCCAGAAGGTCGCACATCACTGCAAGACGGTGCACGAAGGCTATGCTTCAGCGATTTGGTTACGAAGCACTTCAACATCCTCCGTATATTCCGGATCTTTCACCTTGTGATTTTCATACTTTTGGCGTCCTGAAAGAAAGACACTTGTGGACGTAGGTTTCATTCGAACGAGGAAGGGAAAGAACGGGTGCGGTTGTGGATCCGTCAGCGATCTACACCTTTCTACAAAACTGGAATTACTCGTCTCGTCCCGTCTCGTCTCGTCTCGTCTCCCAATAAGATAAGAGTATTAATGCTTTTGGTAATTCATTTTGAATAAAACCATTCCATGGTAATGTTGTAGCGGGTGTCCAGTTTGCATTCGCCTGTCCCTTACATATATGAGCTAGTAATTCTATTCTTTCCAAAATCATATCTCGCTGTTTGGGTAAAAGGTCATGTCTTACAATGTTCTTCCTTCCATTATTTTTCTTAAGACTTATCAGGCCTCCCGGGCACACATGGATATGCAAATTTTGTTGTGTTTATTTTCGTATGCTAACGTGTAGAGGTGAGTAAGTAATTCATGCAAACATACATTCCTAGAGTGCGATACAGTAAGGTTCATTTAACTTTACTTGTACGCATAGGAAAATGAACACAACGAAACTTGTTCGGATGGATTAAATATCAATATGTAGTTGGGAGGGTGACCAGACTTAAGGAAAATAATAAATAGGACGAGCATTGGGAGATATGACCTTTTTCCTGAACAGCGGCGATATAACGTCGAAAAAGTTACTGTTTTAGGCCTCTTTTTTGGAACCAGACGAACGATGCCCACAGGATTTTTAAAATTGGAGTGAAATATATAAGTTGGTAAAAAACTTAAAGTTCAGATTGTAAACAAAATAATCAAATTTTGAGTTGAAATCATTAGGAATCATCTGTACGCGAGTCACAACACCTGAAATTTCACTAAGAAGCTGTTGTTCGACACTTCATCACATGTGCACGTATATCCCTTACTTATAATTATGTGTCACATGCCAATCACATTTTAGTGTCAGATTAAATATTTATGACAGAATTCTGATACTTGTCCTATATTTTAAACTATGTACGTGCTTCCGACGTGAACAAGGATCCTTTTCTTTTATTTTCTTAAAATTTTGCATTGCGTCGCATCGATACAGATATGTCATACGGTAACGATGGGATAGGAAAGGGCTAGGAGTGGGAAGGAAGCACCGTGGCCTTCATTGCCTGGTGTGAAAATGGGAAACTACGGAAAACCATATTCAGGGCTACCGACATTGTGGTTTGAACCCACTACCCCCAGAATGCAAGCTGACAGCTATGTTACCAAAGTCACGTAGCCACTCCCTCGGTATTATTATTATTGTTGTTATTATTGTTATTTTTGGAAAACCATTTTCAGGGCTGCCGACAGTGGGGTTCGAACCTACTATCTCCCGAACTGGCCACACACTTAAGCGACTGCAGGTATCGAGCTCGGTCAGGGTTTTCTTAGCATTGTCGAAAATGAAAGCTATGAAAACAAAGAAAATTCGACCAACTATCAAATTCTTTCGTCAGTGTGAAAGAACCAGGCGACAGTCGTTCGAATTTAGACATGAAGAATTCTACCTATTTTAATTAAGTGAGGAATACTGTCTTTCACATAAAAAGTTAATTAAGGAGATGGGATGGGGAAAACCTAAATTGAGTGACACGACAAGAAGCGCTCCTGCGCCTGGCAGAGCGGCCGCCACGTATTCTAAGTGTAACGTGCTGCCTATATTGCAGGGCACAGAGCATTCCACTGCTGAAACTCACACAAATGTTTCAATTGACATTACAGCCACTGGCGCTAAAAATTTATTCTTGCATTTTAAGAGATGCTAAATAAAATTCATTGCATCTTTCATATAAATGTATTAAAAGATATAATTCCCATTTAATTGCGCATTTCTTCTCTAGATATGAATGCACGCATTAATATTGAGCATACATGTCCTGCAGGAAGTGGGCCGATAGATGCAGAGTGGGTCTCAGCACACAAGTTGCCACGGCTTGTCCGTGGTCCGACAGCTTTGCACTCGGATGGACTCTGACCTGCCAACCGAGTAAAGGAGGGGTGGCCAAGGCTATACCGTGGCTCTACGCTTATATATTCGAGAAAAGGGTTGCACCTCACGGCCTGTACGCACCGTCGGCTGTCCTGAGAATGGTTTTCCTATGTTTCTATTCTCCTGCACAAAGGCGAATGCACGGACAGTACCCAGTATAAGCCATGGTCGCCAAACCCTCACCTTCTCCGAACGTCACCTCCACCGTCACAAATCTCCCGCACCTGAGAGAGGGCGTCACCGTCTAAGTGGCCCGCCTCCCCCTTCAGGGGAGGAATGAAAACATTTTAGTAGTAGTAGTAATAGTAGTCGTAGTAGTAGTGCTGGAAGTGCTACTTCAGAAACAAGCTTGTTGGAATCCAAATTAGAACAGCGTGTCACCGCAGTTTTTCCTTCATTATCCCTCAAACAAAGAGAGAGGTAATTTTTTCAAGAAAGTTTTACGTAATACCATCTGGGGACATTTGTGGAGCGTGTTAGTGCAGAGCCGTAGCTGCTGGCTGTCCACCCCGATGGCCAATATTCGAATTCCCGGTATTTTTTCTTTTGAAATTTGCTTTGCGTTACACCGACACAGATAGCTCTTACGGCAACTATGGGATAGGAAAGGGCTAGAAGTGCAAAGGATGTGAGCATGGCCTCTAATTAAGGTACAGCCCAAAGAGATGCCTGGTGTGAAAATAGAAAACCATACTCAGGGCTGCCAACAGTGGGGTTTAAACCAACTATCTCCTTACTACAAGCTGACAGGTATATTACCCAAACCGTGTATCCACTCGCCCGTTGTCCCTGGTAGATCCTAACGTGTATACCTTTCTTGAAAATTGTATTGGCATTCGACAGGGACATCACGTTGTAAAAATAAGTAGGATGAAATGATGAATGTTCATCCATGCGATATTTTTTTCTCAATTTGATTTAAAGAATGCACGTTTTCGTCACTTGCAAATGATAAATAAGAAGGGAGTGATTACAAGTCCAAATTGTTTAAAGTGTCCTATATTTGTGATATCATTACTAATAGGTGATGCTGGTGATCAATTAGTAAAATTAAAATCGAGATTATTTGATTCTGAACGAAGATGTGGGTTATTTTTACACAACGTTCACCACTTTGTACATTTTACACTCATGAACAGATGCCAGAGTACTCCTTGGCTGAATGATCACCGTAATGGACTTCGATTCAAAGGGCTCTGGGTTCTATTCTTGGCCGGGCCGAGGATGTTAACTTCGTATGGTTGATTCCTCTCGATCGGCGACTGGACACACACTACATACCACTCTACCGACTATTACAGAACGTTATATATTACAATGTCGTACGGTTTCCGGAGGGGACTGCACAGGTACTTCAATTTGACGCCCATCGAAAACCTGCCACTTGTGAGAGTGTGGCAATACATGCGATGAAATACTGTATAATGATGAAGATGGCACAAATTTTCAGTCCCTGATCTGGAGGAAATAACCAATGAATGTCAAAATCTCCGACTCACCCGAGAAACGAACACAGGAACTCTTGCACTAAAGGTCAGCATGCTAACCAGTTAAACAATGGAGCCTCACTATAACACAAGACTTACACATAATATAAGAAATATATTTAGCCGCTCATTAATTTTCTAGTAATATCTTCCTGTAGAACACTCACACTCGCTTCGGTTCAAATCTCATAATCTTAGCAGATGCGCAAGAAATTATTGTCAGCAATGATCGCTACTGCACTGTGACAAATAGCACAACATTAGATGAAATTACATAGTATCAGCAATGATTTACAGTATATTACTATAGGCCTATATAAAAATCTGATAAAAGAAAATTCACTCGGGTCTCTGTGACCCGACGCGAGTAATTAAGAGTTAAATTTTATTTGACATTCTAAAGAAAGTTATACAAGAAAGGAAAAAAAAAGATAAGTAAATTCCCATGGCAGTTTGACAGTTTATGTAATACCACTTCTCTGTCACTACCCATGCATATAACATTTCACTGCGCTTTTTCAAGTTAGGTTATTTCGATTACGTACTCTATATTTAGCCTTTGGTGGTCCTCTGTCTTTAGAGAGTTTACATACAGGTCAACCTCTAATTCCATTTTATTGTCTAATCACAATGAGCACCCATATTTCTTCATATTATTTGCATTCTGCCCATATGCTAGACTACTGTCATCTTGTGAGGTAATGTTATGAAGAAGGTCCGAAGAAGCTTATAAGAATTTATTTTATTACAGCAAAAAATCAGCATCCAACAGAGAATTTAAGGGATAAAGAACAGAGGTAGGATTGAACCACGTAAAAATGTTGTACGAGTGGCAGCACTCGTTATAACAAAAACACCTCTGCGAGGTATTTCCTATCTCATGCAAGTGGAAGGAATCAAAGTCCGGAAGTGAGAGTCGAGTGTTTTGTGACCGTCAAAACAGTTCTCTGTCGGCTTGACACGATTTACGAGTTTCAACATTTCTTCCGAGCAGCACAGCCACACAGAGTTTAAGTTCGAGATGAGGCTATCAAGTGACAGTGCTACTTCCCATTCCTTAAATCTGTTTTCCCCCACTAAAACTTGGATAACAAGCACCAACATATTTATGACTCTACCTAAGAATTTCCCAGTTTATTTTATTTTGTTTACTCACTTCGAACCTATACAAAAAAGTTCGCGTCACATGAGAAACTAAGATTTATATTGACAAGAAAGAAATATTCTCGCCAGTTCAAATGGAAAACTACAAAGTTATCATTCGAGTAAGGTACGGAATAAAAGGAAGAGTTTCCTATTGGAACCTTGATTTTTTCATACCGAAGACAACATTGACACAAGTAAAAATATCATAATTTTACTGGAAGAGAAATGATTATCTTTTGTATGTAATTAAAATATGAGACGATCCGTTGACAGACCATTATAAGAAGGATAATTATTACAAGGTTATAATTGCCTAGTCGTCTACTCTGCTTTAGTAAAAACAGAATAGCCAAGAAGATTTTCAACCGATCCCGGTAGCTGCAATCGCTTAAGTGCGGCCAGTACCCAGGATCCGGGAGATAGTGGATTCGAACCCCACTGTCGGCAGCCATGAACAGGGTTTTGTGTGGTTTCCCATTTTCACACCAGAGAGATGCTAGGGCATTACCTTATTTAAGGCGAAGGCCGCTTCCTTTCCACTCCTAGCCCTTTCCTATCCCACCGTCGCCATAAGAACTATCTGTGTCCTCTGATACGCGCAGATTGCCTATAGGTGTCTTTTTTTGCTAGGGGCTTTACGTCGCACCGACACAGATAGGTCTTATGGCGACGATGGGATAGGAAAGGCCTAGGAGTTGGAAGGAAGCGGCCGTGGCCTTAATTAAGTACAACCCCAGCATTTGCGTGTGTGAAAATGGGAAACCACGGAAAACCATTTTTAAGGCTGCCGATAGTGGGATTCGAACCTACTATCTCCCGGATGCGAGCTCACAGCCGCACGCCTCTACGCGCACGGCCAACTCGCCCGGTCCTATAGGTGTCAACTCGAAAGATCTGCATCAGGATCTTCGGAGACCACACGTCATTATTATTATTATTAAATTTTGTGGCCTCTGCTTCAAAAATGTATGTATGTCCAACCCTTGCCCCATTCCTCTGCATGCTCGAGTATGAAGGGACATCAATCTTCACAGCGATTTTTTACGACCGTATATCCTTCCTCATCAGATAAGTTAATGAGATGAAACTCGGTGCCGGCATATATCCTACTCCTGTCGAATAGCACCAAAGGGTATGTTCAAGATTTAATGTCTCCATCGGACAGACGAATCCTCATCAACAGCGTCATAAGCCCTCACTCCACATGGACACTGCGGAGAGATTTGGAATTGAATCCAGGGTTATTATTATTATTATTATTATTATTATTATTATTATTATTATTATTATTATTATTATTATTATTATTATTATTATTATTATTTCACAAATTGCTTTACGTCGCTTCCTCTTCTTTTTCTTAATCTGTTTACCCTCCAGGGTTGGTTTTTCCCTCGGACTCGGCGAGGGATCCCACCTCTACCGCCTCAAGGGAAGTGTCCTGGAGCGTGAGACATTGGGTCGGGGAATGAAACTGGGGAGGATGACCAGTACCTCGCTCAGGCGGCCTCACCTGCTATGCTGAACAGAGGCCTTGTGTGGGGATGGGAAGACTGGAAGGGATCGACAAGGAAGAGGGAAGGAAGCGGCCGTGGCCTTAAGTTAGGTACCATCCCGGCATTTGCCTGGAGGAGAAGTGGGAAACCCACCTCTACTCCTTTGACCTCCCGAGACTGACTGAACCCCGTTCCAGCCCTCGTACCACTTTTCAAATTTCGTTGCAGAGCCGGGAAACGAACCCAGGACTCCGGGGGTGGCAGCTAATCACACTAGCCACCACACCACAGAGGCAGGCTTTACGTCGCTCCGATACAAATAAGTATTATGGCGACGATGGGATGGTAAATGGCTAGGAGTGGCAAGAAAGCAGCCGTGGCCTTAAGTAAGATACAGTCCTAGCATTTGCGTAGTCTGAAAATGGGAAACCACGGAAAACCATCTTAAGGGCTGCCCACAGTAGGGTTCGAACCCAATAATCCAGGGTTTTGTCTTGCAATATTGCGATTAGAAATCGCATACTACCATCTCCCCTACTCTGCCTATCAACATTCGGATGGTGAACATTTTCTGGACCAACGGGACTCGAATTGGCTGACCGAAGTGGCAGACCAAGAGACTTGAAGCATTAGCGATCATGGCCACCTGGTGGGCTTCAGTTCCCAAAATAACCGAAAAAATTAATAATATATTTTAACACCTTTTTATAGTAACACCCAAAAATATCTTGATATACAAATCCAAGATGGTTTCTAGGTCGTCATCTTGAAACAGCTCGTAATGTTCTTGAGCAGAGCGTCGCTTCGCAGTGCCGGAAGAGAAAGCGATGATACATGGTGACAGTGTATCTTGATAGTGACTGTGTGTGTTATCCAGAGTCGACGTGTCTAAACACCTTAATTCCAGGACGAGGGACGCTCCCTTCTTACCCATTTGTCAGCTCCGCTATCAGAGCTCAACATAGAGCGGACCCCAGCCGAGGTCAAGAATTAAAACAGTGACATGGGTCGTAATGGCAGACCAGCACGACAAGGAACTGTCAGCAAAACAGAGCTGCTCCATTCGCTCAGTCTAGCTTCATCAATTCAAAACAGCCTACTGCCAGGGCACCGTCTGTTAGTCGTCAGGCTTCGTACCTAAGGTATTGGCTTCGAGTCCTGCTGAAGCTGTTTCCCGTTCATAAAGGAAAGAAGGCCGAGTATTACTATCACTGACGTTTCACCAAATTTTCGAATGGCTTGTAAGGCAGACCCTCCGATGAGGGTGGACGGCATCCACAATTAAACTGGCGGTGTTCAGCGCAGAACGGGCTGTAATGACCACAGGAATCTGAAATTTCGTAGATATTCTAAATAAACAAAGCGCTCGCCAATTATGCCATGAATATTATTAGTTCCAAGTCTTGCAACCAGGCGAGAACACGGCGCTAGAAGCAGTCAGAACGTGCAATTTTCTGTAACTCTGACGTCAGAATTTTCCTCCGGTGGAAGTGCATTATATCAGTTCCTTGGTTGTTGCGGAAACAAACATTGTATTCAGCTTACGTGTCTGTTCGGTGTGGTTATACAAGCTCCTTCATTCTTAGGGAATAACCCCTTGTGGGCCTGTTAGCTGTACCGTTTTTTATTATAGTGTAATTTCTTGTTCCGATATAATTTCTTATAATATTTGGTTCTCTTGGAATTTTGTTGTTGTTCTGTAATTGCTGTTGTTATGTAAATTATGTTTTAATTTTACTTCGTTGGCATACTTCTGTAAGTTAGCATTGTCACTTGAATATCTCCCAATTCCAATGTATTTCTTAATAATAATAATAATAATAATAATAATAATAATAATAATAATAATAATAATAATAATAATTTTAATAATTTTAATCATATTTCACAAAATTATATCCAGTAATAAGCAGCCTAAATCTAGGTCAGGAATGGCGAACCTACGCACGCGTTCCACTAGGTGACACGCAAACCCGATTTGTGCGGCACGTCACACAACATGCTAACATATTTTAACGTTACATTGTAATAAAGAAGTATGTTACAGTTAATACTATGGCCGTATTTTTTACAAATGTTATTATGATAAAGAGGAGCCTCCGGGGCTCAGGCGGCAGCGAGTCGGCCCCTCACCACTGAGTTCCATGGTATTATATATCGAGGCTTTCATTTTCACGCCCTTCGTGGCCCTTGTCTTTCTTTGGCCGACGTCTTTATTTTTCTAAATGTCGAATCCCTTCCATTTTTCCTCTCTGATTAGTGTTATATAGAGGAGGGTAGTCCAGTTGTACTTCCTCTTAAAACAATAATCACCACCACCACTCCATGTGAAATTTGTGCTGGACAAAACGGAAGCGGGACAGTTTTTTTCCGGGTACTCCGGTTTTCCCTGTCATATTTCATTCCAGCAACACTCTCCATATCATTTCATCAGTCTGTCATAAATCATTGCCCCAGAAGAGTGAAGCAGGTTACGGCAGCCACAATAATTCGTATCCTCGACGCTAGTTTTTATTATGTAAGCAAAAAAAGTATTCTTAATGTGCACATGTTTTAAAATATAATTTACAATGATGTTTGTATAATGAAATTATGAAACACCAGTCGAATGGATTTATATGTAATGCAATCTAATACCTAGAAGTCCGACTCGCTGGCTGAATAGTCAGCGTACAGGCCTTCGGTTTAGAGGGTCCCGGGTTAGATTCCCAGACGGGTCAGGGATTTTAATCGCTTCTGCTTAATTCTCCTGTCTCGGGGACTTGTGTTTGTGTCCTTCCCAACACTCTCCTCTTCATATTCACACAACACACTACACTACTAACCACCAGAGAAACAAGCAATATTGATTACATCCCTCCATATAGGGTTAGCGTCAGGAAGGGCATCCAGCCGTAAAACGGGGCCAAATTGACATGTGCCTGCAGTTCGCACCCGCGACTCCACACGTGTGGGAAAAGCGGTAGGAAAAGAAGGAAAAGCAATCTAATACCTAAAAGCGGTCAAAGGATTAAGTTTCATGATGGTTTTTAAAGGAAAATAACCGATGGCATACTAGAGAGTAGAAAGTATTAGATACGACCTTAATTGACACACTTGTCGGAAAAGGTTTGCTATCCCTGCTCTAGGTCATGCTCTAAGTGTGTGGGGAGTTTTATTTCAAACATGATAGTTTCACAAACATCTAAACACAGTTTCAAAGTTATTATTATTATTATTATTATTATTATTATTATTATTATTATTATTATTATTATTATTATTATTATTATTATTATTATTATTATTATTATTATTATTATTGCATGTGGCCTCCGGAGAGCTCTGGTGCAGGACTTTCGAGTTGATTGACGCCTTATGGTGATCTGCACGTCTGCGTGGATGGGGCCCTATCTATGATGAATTCTAGTGGTGAAGACGGCACACACAACCAGCCCTCGAGCTGTCGGAATATTAAGTAATGAACGTTCAAATCTCCGACGCGGCCGGCGGGGAATCGAACACGGGATCCCATGTAGCAAAGTCGAGGACGCTAACCACTTAGCCACTGAGCCGGCTATTAACTGTACGGTGGCGTATCTCTCGAGCTGACACCACTTGGCACGTGTGAGGGTCTTTTGTTTATGGCAGATGGCAGTTCAGCCACTAGGAGTCTCCTCGGCGAAGGTCTAAGACAGTCCAGAATGTGCCTGTATCATAGCACAGTCAAGAAGCCCACCAAGGAAGTTGAAAGAACTTGTCTTCCTTTTCTTTTAAGTGTTTCCTTCCTTCACCCCTGTTCTCTCATAGGGCTACTTATCGAGCATAAACAGCCCTTTAGGGAGCTACCATCTGGAAGCAGCTTGACCTCTACCCTCTATGCCCATATGGCATTCTTGTATAGTTAACTTCCTCCGATAATGGATGTTGCCATGAGTTCCACCACACCAAGTTTGTTTAGCATTCCCTCTGCGTCGGTAAAAATAACCTGAAACTGAGGGGAACGGGTGGAGGTACTTTGTCAAAGTGCACCCGCCAGCTGGACCGAAGAGGAAATAAATACACAAAATTCTTGAGACGATACGGTAATCGGAACTACCCGAAGACTTCATCTAGTTTCGCGCTCTGTTAAAATTGATCTACTGTTCTCCACCTCTACTGACAGCTGCTAGGAGTTACTCGCGTGCCATTCTTTCTGTTCACTGGCAACAAGGGAAGAAATACATTGACTGGATTGATTTTCAGGTATATTTCGAGTGAATTTTACCACTGTACGTAAAGTGGAAACATTTAATGGCATTCAATCGTCTAGTGGTTCTGTACGGGGCGAAAGCCTGAAGAGTCAGAAAGAAACATGGACGAATAATTCATATCATGGAAATAAAGATGGTCCGTAGTGATTATTCCCATTAAATTGGCCTTCATTAAAGTACATCCCCAGCATTTATCTGACGTGAAAGTAGGAAACCATGGATAACCATATTCTGTGCTTACGACGGAGAGATTCCAAACCACCCCTCTCTCGAATGCAAGCTCACATCAACAATACCTGACCGTGCACCCAACTTGCTCGCTAGCCACCCTATACCACTGAATGGCGATGTTACGAAGAGCCTTCATGGCCTATTTGCAGATTGCTTTTCTCTCTTAGGTAGTACCGATTATGAATAAACTTACAGAAATATACAGTGATATCAACGACTTAGATAGAGAATATTATGCAATACTGACTGTCAAAGTCTCTATTTTGATCTCCGTTAAAGACACATTCTGCTAGCAAAGTAATTACATTTCATTATGCCATACTTTGCACAGAAGTGAGAAAGAGCTTTGTTTCCAGCCATCATGATAAAATATCGCTAAGACGAGTTGAAAATTGAACACAGATACACGTCATCGCTAATGAAAATCGTTAACGACATGAAATGACATGAGTACCTGAAGAAAGAAAGAAAGAAAGAGGCTGTAAATTCTACTATACGGATTTATCCTACCTCTGATGTCCTCTCATTGTTATCCAAGTAGCAATGAACTGAGCTCCCTTACCTGAAACAAAGAGAAAAAATATTTTAAAAAGTACTCACCAAAATGATATAAAAAATGAAATGATGTATGGCTATTAGTGCCGGGAGTGCCCAAGGACTTGTTCGGCTCACCAGATGCAGGTCTTTTGATTTGACACCCGTAGGCGACACGCGCGTCGTGATGAGGATGAAATGATGATGAAGACAACACATACACCCAGCCCCAGTGCCAGTGGAATTAACCAATCATGGTTAAAATTCCCGACCGTGCCGGGAATCGAACCCGGGACCCCAGTGACCAAAGGCCAGCACGCTAACCAATTAGCCATGGAGCCGGACACCAAAATGATATAATAATATTATATAGACCAGTTTCAACAACTGAATCTGTTGATCTGCCAAGAAACGATATAAATTCATATATAAAAGGATTTTGGAACATAATAATTACTACCGACTATACTAATGCAAACTCCGGTGAGTCAAATTATTATTATTATTATTATTATTATTATTATTATTATTATTATTATTATTATTATTATTATTATTATTATTATTACCGAGCTCGATAACTGCAGTCGCTTAAGTGCGGCCAGTGTCCAGTATTCGGGAGATAGTAGGTTCGAACGCCACTGTCGGCAGCCCTGAAAATGGTTTTCCGTGGTTTCCCATTTTCACACCAGGCAAATGCTGGGGCTGTACCTTAATTAACGTCACGGCCGCTTCCTTCCCATTCCGAGCCCTTCCCTGTTCCATCGTCGCCATAAGACCTATCTGTGTCGGTGCGACGTAAAACAACTAGCAAAAATATTATTATTATTATTATTATTATTATTATTATTATTATTATTATTATTATTATTATTATTATTATTATTATTAAAGTAAACAGTTCCCTATCGTAACAGAAACCATTGATAATTTTACAAAAATGATAACAAAACACATGAACTAATAACACACATGTCACATTTGTTTAATTTACCCAGATTGGCCGCGCGTGTTAGCGCGTTACGGCTATGGAGCCATACTCTTCAGTCGGGAGACACGTGGGCTCGAACCCCACCTTCGGCTGTCCTGAAAATCCTTTTCTGTGGTCTCCCATTTTCGTTTCCAAGCAAATGCCGGAACAGTTCCTATTCATGGGGCACAGCAGATTCCTTCCACCTCATTTCCCAATTTCATTCACGATCATTCCTTTGATCTTCATTAGCTCCTCAACTGAGTTTGGTGTCAGGAAGGGCATCCGGCCATAAAACATGGCATATAAATTCATATCGCCTCATACCTGACCCTGTATAAAAAACACACATCACATTTGTTTAACTTAAACCTAATTCCTTGTTTCCTTGAAAGTGGCAAGGAAAATTGGGGAGTGGAAGTGATGTTGTTTGCAGATGACCTGTTAGTCTGGGGATAAAGGGAAGAGGATATCGAGGAACAGTTAGATTCATTGAAAGATGAGGTGGAACAATATGGAATGAAATTCAATGCCAAAAAGAGCGAAATGGTGATCACATCTAGAAATAAGGGGAGACTTACGTGAGGGATAATGCTTCGATAGCTGCAGTCGGTTAACTGCGGCCAGTATCCAGTAATCAGGAGATAGTGGGTTTGAACCTCACTGTCGGAAACCCTGAAGATGGTTTTCCATGGTTTCCCATTTTCACACAAGGCAAACGCTAGGGCTGTACCTTAATTAAGGCCACGGCCGCTTTCCTCCCATTCTTCGGCCTTTCCTACCGCATCGTCGCCATAATACCTATCTGTATCGGTGCGACGTAAAGCAAAAAAAAAAAGTACAGCTTAGGAAGGTAGATAGTTTCAAGTACCTGGGAAGTATCATAAGGAAAGTGGAAGAAATGATGCGGAAATAATCGTGCACGGAAGACAAGCAGGAGCGTTCCAGAAAAGTGTCACAAGCCTGGTTTGGAGCAAGGATGTCCCGCAAAGAAGCAAAAGAGTAATATACAGAACGTGCTATTTAAATAGACAGTAGACACTTGGGTAATGAGAAGAAAGCCGTGTCCAAGTTACAGGCAAGTGAAATGAAATTTTTGAGAAACAGGACAGGAGTGCCAAGAATTGATAATATGAGAAATAAGAAGGTTATAGAAGAAGAAGTGCGACTACCGAACAGGTTAGAGGCATCTAGAGTTAGATGTTATGGAGACATGAGGCAATGACAGAGGAAAGGGTCCTCATGAAGATGCACTAAATGGTGATAACAGGAAAAAGAGCAAGAGTAGGACGAATAGACAGGTGGATAAAAGGAGTGGAGGAGAGTGTACAGAGAAGAGTAGAGATCTGGACAAGAGTGAAGAAGGAGAAGCAGTCGGAAGACAAGATGAGATGGAGAGGTTTATGTTCCAAACAGACCTGGCCAACAGCTGAAAACTGCATGTGATGAAGAAACGTAATTTAATAATTATGTTATTACTAGTATAACTATGGACATACTATATACAGTATATATGCCAAAATTCAATACTCAAATTTCAAGGGATGATAGAAGAGACAAACATATATTTTATTATATACCCTATCCATATACATTTTTAGGCAGTTAAGAAAAAATATTAAATGTCAAATATATTGTTATCTTTTACAAAAAACTTTTGAAAAGTCAGTCCTCCTGCTTCAATACACGCTCAGCAACGACGTAAGCTGTAAGCACCAGAGCGACGAGATCTTCCTCGGACATCACAGCACATACATTGCATTCCAACGCCAGGGCACGTTTAACAGAATATGTAATATTGATGGTTTTGAAGAATGAAAATCGCTATTGCGGAAAGGACTTTTAGATACGAATTGGTTAGAATGCTAACGTATTGAACTAAGGCGCAAATGTTTTCTACGTGCACAACAGTTCTGCAGTGAGATTTTTATAAATATAAGCGATGTGAACTATCAGAACCCCTGAAATGTATGCAACTCACCGACTTACCTGTGAAGAGGCTAGTTGATACTTGCGCCTTGTTCACATACGTGTGTATGCTAGCCTCTTAGTGCCTAACACACCTTTCCTAGTAATAATAATAATAATAATAATAATAATAATAATAATAATAATAATAATTGCTTTACGTCCCACTAATTACTTTTACGGTTTTCGGAGACGCCCAGGTGCTGGAATTTGGTCTCACAGGAGTTCGTTTACGTGCCAGTAAATCTACCGACACGAGGCTGACGTATTTGAGTATCTTCAAATACCACCGTACTGAGCCAGGATTGACCCTGTCAAGTTGGGGTCAGAAGGCCAGCGCATCAACCATCTGAGCCACTCAGCCTGGCTACACAGTATCTGATTTTGTCAGTCAGTAAATCGTTCGTGACCCATGCCTTTCAAAAAAATGTTTCGATTCGCTTTGTTCTATAGTCCCTAGAAACTCTAGTTCTGAACTTTGATCTACCATGTACATGAACTTTTAGTGGTGTAGCTCGTATAAGAACGGCTAAGTGGCTTAGATGGCAAGGTGTTGAATTCGAACCCGACTCAATTCGGTCGTATTAGACGGTGCTCAAATACGCCAGCATAGTGTCGGTGGATTTCTCGGCAAAAATCTCCTGGGAAAATTTTTGACACCTTCGCGTCTCAAAAAATTCCGTAAAAAGTTAATAAGACGAAAAACCGGTAAAATTTAAAACAAATGAATAAATAAAGACTTTTTGAAGAAATTCTTGAGACCCAGAGCGAGTTAAATGTATTGTGAAGTGGCGAGTGTTTGCCAGTCCGAGACAATGAAGGTTTGGACATTACTGACTGGTAAGAGTTTACATGAGATGCATTCTAGTTAATCTGGGATTTAATAAAATATAAATTATCACGATGCTGAATGTATTGTCATCAGCATTGTCATATTCCGGCTTAAACATTAATATTAAGATGACCAAGGTGTTAGCTGTGTGAGTAAACATCCTGAACGAATTCATAACAATAATAAGCTTACTGACAAGATAGTGGAACTAGTCACCAGTTTCCCGTATCTAGGAAGCCTGATCACCAATGACAACAGGTGCAGCAATGAGATCAAAAGTCGAATAGCGCTTGTCAAACAGGCGTTTAATAATAAGAGGAATCTCTTAATCAGTGCAAATTTAGATTTCGGAACTGGGATCATTTTTGTGATTTTTCTTGTATCGAGTGGGCTACTGTATGGCTGTGAATCTTGGACAACAATAGATCAGGACTGGAAACGACTGGAAGCGTTTGAGATGTGGGTCTGGAGACGAATGCTCAGGATGAAATGGATTGAAAATAGAACAAACAAAAGTGTTCTGGAAGAAATTCAACGGAAAAGAGAACTGATGCTAACGATTCAGAGAAGAAGAGCTAAATTCACTGACCACATCTTGCGACATAATAACTTTCTTACCAATCTGCCGGAAGGGAAAATCACGGGGAAGAAAGGCCGAGGATGACCGAGGAATAAATTCCTTCAAGAGTTGTCACAGAGTCTTGTTATGGTTCTTATTATGAAATAAAACGAGGAGCTAAGGACAGAGAAGAATGGTTGCATAGACAAGGCTTTGCTTTTAGACACTAATGATGAAATTATCAAAGTGTCTAGAGGTGCTCAAGTATGCCAACCTATTTTCGATAGATTTACCGACAAATAAAAGAATTCCCGTGGAATCATTCACGTTTGCCGTCTCCCCCCACCTCCACCCCTTTCTTTTTTTGGTTTTACTTAACGTGGCTCCTTGGACTTTCAGCCATCTCAAGGATACAACTACTTGTCATCAACGTTCCACCTTATAAAATTTAATTCCATGAGTGCATGTTCCACTAAAACATCGCTGCGGTAGGTATAGAGGATTTCCACATGGCACCCCTATAAGCGAGTCTAATTTTCTTGAAGTGTGTCGGAGGGTTCGGTCGGCTGGCTCTAGAGTCAATTATGTGAATTCCTGGAGTGACATCTCCCTCCGCGGGGCATCAGATTTAGAAACGTGACCGTGTGTTTCTCGGCAGGCATGGCCAAAGAGATTTTTACACGAACGTGTCTATCATTACCAAGAAGTAATCTCGTGGCTGTATCCTGAGCGAGAGATTCTAGTATTTGAGGGTGCAGATTACTGCATACACCGGAATTCGAAGATGTTAAATAAACACATAGAATTTTGATTAGTTTTGGAAGCATGAAATGCTGTGGTCTCCCAGCGTGTGACACATCTCTGGTAGTGATGAATGTACTTGAATAGAATACTCCCATCACCTAGTTCCAGATCGTCAGGAACTGAGGGAAGAGTAATCACTTATTACAATCCAAATTATTTTGATACATGCACGATTTTGTTACAGTTCATTTATCCATTACTCATATTATAATTACGCCTACACACTACTTTGCACTCGATCTCTTAACTGTAGTTTCTAAAAAAATGTCATAGACGTTGCCACTGATCTACGACTTAGGGTCGGGGGATACAACTAGGGAGGAGAACTAGTACTTCGCCCAGGCAGTCTCACCTCTTATGCTTGTGGGGATGGGAAGATCGGAAGGGATAGACAAGGAAAAGGGAATGAAGCGGCCGTGGCCTTAAGTTAGTCGACCAGGTGATAGATTCCCTATCTGTTGTTTTTTTGGACTTTTCTTTAATGATTGCAAAGAATTTGAAAATTTATTGAACATCTCCTAGGTAAATTATTTAAATTCCTAACTCGCCTTGCTCTAAACGAATATTTGCCCAAATCTGTCCTCTTGAATTCTAAATTTGTCTTCATATTGTGATACTTCCTACTTTTAAAACCACCACTCAAATGTATCCGTCTACTAACGTAATTCCACTGACAACTAGGAACATACCACGTAGTCAAGAAGCTCGTCCCCTTTCTTCCAAATTTTCTTAGCCCAAACTCTGCAACATTTTCGTAACGCCATTCCGAAATGATATGATTGTAATAGTATACACATACAGCAATAAGGCAAAGTATCAGCATTTAATTCCATACGTAATAAGGGAATTACATATTTTTATAGTTAAGTGAAAATGATTGTATTTTCATAGAAATGCGTAAGCTACCAAAATGTTTTTCCTTTCTTAGTCCGTTTACCATCAAGGGTTGGTTTTTCCCTTGGACTCAGCGAGGGATCCAAACCTCTGCCGTCTGGAGCGTGCAACTTTGGTTCGGAGCATACACATGGGGAGGAGGATCAGTACTTCGTCCAGGCAGCCTCACCTCTTATGCTGAGCAGAGGCCTCGCGGGAAATGGGAAGATAGGAAGGGAAATAAAAGGAAGAGAGGAGGAAGCGGCCGTGGCCTTAAGTTAGGTACCATCCCGGCATTTTCCTGGAGGAGAAGTGGGAAACCATGGAAATCCACTTCGAAGATGGCTGAGGAGGGAACTGAACTCCCCTCTACTCAGTTGACTTTTCGAGGCTGAGTGGACCCGGTTCCAGCCCTCGAACCACTTTTCAAATTTCGTGGCAGAGCCGGGAATCGAACCCAGGCATACGGAGGTGGCAGCTAATCACACTGACCACTACACCCCAGAGGCGGCGTTATTGCACTTTTAATACTAAACTGTCTGAAAAACATTGAGGAAATAAAATTGTACAGTTTGTGATCAAGTTGTTCCGAGGTAGATACTGGACGGCTGGATATAATAACGTCACAAATGGTGTTTTAGGGCACCATAGCCCTCCGCTATCTTTAAAATGTATGAGGCTGAGGACCGGGCTTTAACTCGAAGGAAGAGAAATGGGTCGCGTTATTTTTTACATTTGTCTTTACGTCGCACGGACACAGATAGATCTTATGGCGACGATGGAAGAGGAAACGGCTAGGATTGGGAAGGAAGTCGTCGTAGCCTTAAGGTACAGCCCAAGCATTTGCTTGGTGTGACAATGGGGAACTAGGGAAAACCATATTCAGGGCTGCTGACAGTGGGGTTCGAACCCACTAGCCGCAGAATGAAGGATCACAGCTGAGCGCCCCTAACCGCACGGCAAATTTACTCGGTACAGTGGGGATCGAACCCACTATATCCCGAATGCAGGCTCACAGCTGCGCATCCGTAACTGCACGGTCAACTTGTGCGGTGAAATCCCAACTTACTGCGTTAATTTTGCAAGTGATTTTGGTGATGAACGTTAAAGTTTTATACCAGTTTTGTAATAATTTTCATTCTGTTAACACTCTTACGTCTTCGCGTGTGTTTCTGGTTTAGCACTGACTCAGCAGTCTCAAACTTCTTCACAAGATCCCGTAGGAGGCAATTGCCCTGCGAAACTTCTGATAAACTGCGCAAGAACCTCACGAAGCGATTTGTATTTGTAAAAGCTTTGCATACAAAAATAAGTTGCTATAAACGAACGCGGACTGTGAAACTTACAGCGTGGGAAGTGAAGGACAGGAAGCGAGCCAGACAGCCAGGTGAACCGCGAGTGTGAGGGAAGCCAGTGAGCAGGCCTTGACTCACCCGCTTACCGGCGGTCAAGTTTTATACGGATAAACTCGTATGTATGTATTTATGTATTGAACCTATACAGATGGTTTCAGTATACATATAACAGCTAACCCTCCCCCACCGCGGTTTAGTGGTAGTGTGGTCGAATTTCGTATCTGAAGTTTATGGAATGAGACACGATGGAGACACTCGAACTTTGGAAGAAAATTCTTTCGCCACTCTGTCATATAATGTCGGCATATAAAATATCTTTGGTAACACATTCTGTGCTTTACCGAATGTACGAATTAAATTATAACTAATTTAAATCCACGTATTCAATATCATGACATATTCAGCATTATTTCTCGTCTTCTGAACTGGTTCACAGCCTGTCACATGAAAGAGCTATTGGGATGTTACACGAAGCTGAGTTAACACCGTTCCAACACTCAGTCAAGGATCCTGCGACGAGCCGCGAATCGAATCCAGGGCCTTAGAATAATTGGCGAACACTGTGCCCCGAAACAACGGAGCAGATATTCCGGAGGGAAGAGGAAATCATTTCACGATTTATTTTTCTTTTGTTTGATTCACAAATACATTACCTTGAAATCGCGTCCTTTTTTTGTAACTGTGACGTCATAACGATGAACAAAGCTTTCCTTTCACGACGTTACTTCTTTCAGAATTGCAGAGGTGAATGAAAGGAATTCCATTGACAAATAACTCTTTGCATGACTGACTACACTCTGCCACTTCAAGTCTCTCGGTCGTCGTACACTTATTTCTAGAACTAACATTTTCCCATCTTGTTTCGCCTTACCAGAATAAACATTCTCCAGCTTTTGGAAAACGAGTGGAATATAATGGAATTGCTGGAATGTTCACAGCGCTGAGCGGGAAAACATCCGACACACAGATTCCTCCTGTTTTAAAGAAGATATTGCGCATTCTTGGGGAGGAAACAAGAATGTTTAGTGAATTCGTCTTGCAGCGCGATGTTTTTCTTTTTATAAAGATCCATTAGCTACTGCTATACTTTCATCTACCATCTTGCACTATATTTCACATCTGCCAAGGTGCCATTGTCATAATTGTGGGCAAAGTGAAACCATTTATACCTTAGTTCATCGTTATATAATATTGTAAAGGGATTTCATCATTTTATTATTACTTATTTATTTATTTATTTATTTATTTATTTATTTATTTATTTATTTATTTATTTAGGATCGTTTCAACCTCCTGTGGGTTACGATTTGTCCGACCCCATGGCTAAATGGTAAGAGAGTTCGATCCCCAGCCAATTTTTAACCTTAATGAGTTGTTCTCACTGCCTCGGTGACTGTGTGTGTGTGTGTCGTTGTTAAAGAGAAAGAAATGCGAAAAGGAAAAACAAAGAAGAAATAAGGAAACATCATTAATTAAAAAAGGAAGTACAAAGTAATTTTTAAAAAATTACACAACTTCCTTGACTGTTGATGTTCTTTATTTTTACGCCATTATTTCTTCATTCTCTGGCTAGCTTTTGCTCGTTCCTCATCCGAAAACACCCTCCTTGTTCTCCGTCTCCTCCGAAATTTTCCTTCTGAACACTGTTCTGTTTTTAATATCTCCCTCCTCAATGCCACACTTTTTAAGATCCTCACGAACTTCTTTCAGCTATGGTACTTGGGTCTTTCTTTTTTTCCTGGAAGATGAGGATCTCATTTGCTAGGCGCTCCGCTCCATTCTTCTCAGCTGTCCATAGAAAGTCAGTCGCCTCCTCTTCTATCTCCTCGAGGTAGGTTGGAGACCAACATCGAGCATTTTTAGACACAAATATGTCTTACAGCTTGGTGTCATCCGAACATTTGTGTACAAAAAAATTGTGTCATCTAACAAAGGATGTGACGGAGGTGTAACCTAGCAACCGTGCAGGTGGTAGTGGTGATGACTGTTGAACAGTAATCAGAGAGAAAGACTGAAGGAGTTCGACATTTCGAAAAATGATGGTATCGGCCAAGGAATGAAAAGAGTCATAGACGGCATGAAGACTCCCTAGGCCTCGAATGCCATAATACAGTCTGGTTGAAAAAAAAGAGTTGACCAAGTGAGGTCGGACGGAATAGGTGAAAGTAAGGCCTCTGGCACAAATAAGTGAAAACAATGCCACGACTCGGCTAAGTGTCTCGTGGTCGCCAAACCATACTCCGAAGTTAAGAGCACCTATGTTCCCTCTTAGTCATCTCTTACGACAGGCAGGGCATACCATGTGTGTTATACTACCGCCCCCACCCACACGGGAGCACGATCGAAGGACACATAATAGGTACCTATATTTATGATCACTTCATTTTCCCATAGGGAAATCTGACATCATTTTGTCCAATTTGTATTTTCTCGTAACAGAGTTGAGGTACCGCGCACCTCACACCATTGTAAAAGCTTTCTCCCGTGTCAGAGATTCCCATGTCTTGCCTTCTGCTTCCGCCTCGGTGACAGTAGCGATGAGTGATGAGACACGGACTCCACAAGACACTAGAAATACTGGGGAGTCATACTGATCCAAAATGGCTGCACAGCCTCCCATAATACACGGAGATTGTTTGGGGTAGGATCCCTTTCGACAGCATTCCAGATGAGCTCCGTAGAAGTCAGTTTGGGCGATCCTGTGGGCCAGCCAAGAATCCTCATGTCATTAGGAGTGTTCATCGAACAAATCGGTCATAATCCAGGAGAGATTCACCGGCGCATTGTCTTGCTGTAGGTTCAGGTCATTCACAAGATGCTGGAGGATAAAAAATGGGTGGACATCGGCTGACAGAAAGTTCGTGTTTCGTTCACCGATTAGGAACTTCGGCGGAGTTACCAAGGTTTCCGTTTCATCTCATGCAAAGTGTTCTCCTACATTTATCTAGCCTACCGTAGAGCCATGTTGGTAAAACTCAGCTATATCTAATTCATTTGCTCAACAGTGCGTAAACATTTGTATCAGGCTGTATTTATCATTTTAAAAGATGAGATCGAAACAGGCTATTTTCCTGTGTCTCATCAACATTAATAGTTCGCATGATTTATAGGCATGATTAATAACAGCATTGATATTATTCGTGTTGATTGCCATGAATTTCGTTTTCTGAATGCTTACTTTAAGGTTGACTTTATTGAAAGGTAATTGAAGGCATTTTGATAAGTACAACACGGAATTTTAGGCAGTACTATGTTAGAATGCAAACTTACCAAAGGAATTAACAAGTATATTCTACCTTGCTCAACGGTTATGCTATGTGCTTTGCATAAACATTAGGGGTATGCCCTATCAGAATTCTTAGAATTTGTGTTACTTTTGCTATATTATGGAAGAGCGGTATATACAACACTCCCCAATAAATACATTAGTTTGCACTCTAACCTATTACTGCCGTAATCTGAACATTATTTTTTATACATACGGTATAGCAATGTTCATATATTGTATACCTCATATTTCATGCAGCCTTGTCACGTGTTCGTTCCTGTATTTTTTTCTCTTTATTAGTTAATCAATATAACGTTTTTGTAGACTCTTCCGTAATTGAAATTAGGCGCTGTTGTAAAATATATCAATAACTAATGAAATACATGTGTCAATCTGTCATTCTGTAATCCTAGCAATCAAACTCATCTGATATAATTGAATCTGGTAGCTTATTCCACTCTGCATATAATGTGAACAACGAATCAGCACTACGAAACTTACTATTGTATCAAATTTCACAGCAAAATATATTGAAAATAAAGACATCATAACCAAATTATGAATGTAGAAATCAAAAGTGAATAACCTAGTCAAATGTATGAATGGCACACTCATCGTAAATTAGAATTGAAACAAAAAATAAATTGTATTCGTCTTGGAGCGCGATGTTTATGAGTAAAGTTCCATTAAATTTTACTCCCACGTTGCGCTACACTTTACATCTGCACAAACTCATTCTGGACCCATGAAACGTATTGTTTATACTACTACATTTCAAGCTGAGTCTACCAAAATATAGGCTTTACTCCAAGTATTCTTCAATGAAAATGAAAATTTCTTTCATCACTCAAGATTAATATAAAGCTGGAATTTTTGTTGGTCATTAAACCCACCAATTTATAATAAGCAAGGATTTTGGGAGAACGATTAATAAAAGAGAGAAAGACGCATGAATCACCTTCAAATCTGTTAGTCAAAAATGCCTAGGGAATAAAAAAGACAAAGTCACCTCCGTACAGGCCATGAAGGCCCTTGGAGGAGTGGAAGGTAAAGGCTTCCACCGTTGTTAACCGTGGCACGTGATGGAATAGAGTGGTTAGCTGTACGCCCGGCCGCCTTTGCCTCCAGGAATTAACCTGGTACTCAGTTTTTGGTGTAGGCTGAGTGAACCTCAGGGCCATATGCACCTCCGGAAGTGGAAATCTCGTTTCTTAAATTTTACGACTTCCTCGCGGGGATTCGAACCCACGTCCTTCCGGGGAACCGAGAACGCCTTTACCACCCCGGCCAGACAGCTCCTTCCTAGGGAATAAGGAAGTTCCAAATTACAAGAAAATTTCAAAAACCTGGTTGTGTAATGAATGAGAAGAATTTCACTTCCTACACCTCATATCGATCACTTAGCGGGAACTCTTGGATATATTGTAGTGAAGAACAAGGTAGACGTTTTCACTGGGATAGTAAGAATATGGAGAAGTTGTACCATGCAGTATAATAATACAATGGATAACTACTATTTGAAGTAGAAGATAAACAGGGGATAAGGAAGGGAAGTCAAAAGAAGCCATTACTGGCCGTTTGCTTTGTTGCAGAGTAGTCATGGTGGCAGTTCTTTAGAGTATTTTGATAATACGTGTATGAATAAAAGTTCTTATGTGAAATAATTTTACAATTTGCTTTACGTCGCACAGACACAGGTAGGTCTTATGGAAACCATGGAACAGGAAAGGGCTAGGAATGGAAAGTGGCCGTGGCCTTAATTAACGTACAGCCCCAACGTTTGCCTCGTGTGAAAAAGAGAAACCACGGAAAACCATCTTCAGGGCTGCCGACAGTGGGGATCGAATCATCTCCCGGAGTCAAGATCAATGCTGCGAGCCCCTAACCGCACGGCCAGCCCGCCCGGTTGTGTGATATAGTCGTAGAATATTTGTGCTTGATATTAATCCTTAAAACATCACCTCATAAGACTGTGTAGAATCTTTACATGACGTCTAAACATAGAAGTCGCTTTTGGAACCACCGCAAATATTGATTTAAGAACACTCATTTTTAAGAGTTCATCTCAGAAAATATTAAAAAAGTGAACTAATGTAACAACCCTTCTTTAAGTCTAATTAAAGGCAAAATATAAAAAGTTCAAAACCTTCTAAGATTGCTGGTACTAGGAAAAGGTTCAAGAAGGTCAATAGGGGATCTTGATGATCTAATTAATAAGTACGACTTATTAATTAGTACTTCATAGCAATATTAAAATGTACTTATTCTTTTAATTGGGGCCCTCTGGCTGAGGCGGTAAAGGCGTGCTCGGTTCACGCGGAAGAACGTGGGTTCGATTCCCCATTATTATATCGAAAAATTTTAGAAATGATATTTCCAATTTCGGAGGTGCATACGACGCTGACGTTCACACAGCCTGCACCAAGAATGATTATCTGGGGGCAAAGGTGGATCATAAGATAACGACTCTACCCCACCTAGTGCCGAGGTTACGAATAGTGGAAGCCTTTACCTTCCGCCTCTCTAAGGCCTTTCATGGCATGTACGGACTTGACTTTGTTTCCTTTGCTTTATTCACTTATACTTCGGCTATACTTAGAGCAGTCCGAGTAATCCTGCAGCATGGTATCCTTAGCAGTCCAAAACTTCGATTCCAATAACCCTGCAAATGAAAATAAAAACCCTCAACCTGTTTCCAGCCATTCGACCGGGTCAGGAATGGAATGAATGAAGCCCCTATCTATCGGCGAGGAAAGGAATTGTGCCGGTTACCTAAGCCTGTCGCACTCTTCCGAGGCAATGACGAATGACAGGTGAAATGAAATTATATTGGAGAGAGTAGCTAGAATGAAAGATGACAGAAAAAATTGGAGCACCCAGAGAAGAACCTGCCCCGCCTCCGCTTTTTCCAGCACATATTTCCCATAGAGTGACCGGGATTTGAAGCACGGAATCCAGCAAAGAAAGGCAGGCGCGTTACTGCCTGAGTCACGGAGGCTCTAACTCTGCAAATACTACGTAATTAACAGATTCTGGTTTGGGAACGAAGCTCTGGCCAAGAGGTACTGGAATAACGAAAATAAAATAAAATGCAGAATCTGCGGAGAAAGCGAAGAAACAGTGATAAACCTGTTATAGAAATGAAGTCGATAAAGAGGAAAGAAGAAGGAAGAATTCGTTAAGAGGACTATTGAACGAAAGAGGGGGCGGAGAATAGTGGACGAAGGAAATGTTAAAACAACAGAAAGAAATTGCATAGTTTATTTCATTTTTTTTCTTATACAGGTGTCCTTGAAGAACGTTCAAACAGTACGCAACACACGAAAGGAAAACGGCCCTATAAACACTAGTCGCAAACGAAATATCTTCAAAGAAATGGTCCGCTAGTACTAGTACCAATAATCACGATGTTCCAATTATTTACGGCGGGTTGTATGCAACAAAAGACGGAAATAAGTTCCTACATACGTTCTTCCCTGAGCGATGGATTGGTTGGGGAGGGTCACTACCTTGGCCTGCCCGTTTGCCTGACCTTAACCTTTTATATTTTTGGGTCTGGGGCCTGGAAAAACCATGGTGTACGCGGTCCCCATAAACGATGTGGATACCCTACGAGAACGCCTGTTCAATTCTTATGATGCAATCCGGTAACAGCCAGGATGTTCCAACGAATGCGTGATTCCTGCAACGTAGGGTGAAAGGCTACATTGCAATGGATTAGTACGGATGATAAATACTGAAATTTCTTTCAGCTACAACAAAAGGAATCCACTTCAGAATTTACAACCTCTACCGTCAGACTATAAGATATTTAAAGGACCAGATCAGCTGAACAGCCCTTCAGTTCTCGTTAAGGGTAAAGCTGTAGTATTGTAATATTTCAGTCACTCAGAATTTAACCAAGCCTGTCATGTACAATACAAACTTGATTTGAATCGAAGTCACCAAATGTGTGGTTTGAAGTTTGTAATGAACTTTAGACTTGACTGTAATATAACCCCACAATCCAATGATATATTCACCAAGTTTCTAACTCACTACTGGCTTTATAAATTATTTAACAAAAGCTTTCCTTTTAATTCTTCTGTTATTTCTGAGCGTCATACTCTATTCCAATGTTCATTACCACGCTCTCTAATATACATGTGTTGTTTCGCTTACGTACCTTTGCTTGTATTACTCGCATTGTCATAGCTTTAATTTTACCCCTTCTCTTAACTTTTGCATTTGTTATCACCACGGTGTGCTGTCTCTACTTTCGCAGCTCAGACACGAAAATTGATGAGAGTACGGGATTTTTACGTTTTAATATTCATTTTTAAAAGTAAAGAATGCATTGTGGTATACGATATACTTACTCAATCATTCGTTAACGATCTGCTATCGCCCAGGTGCCAAACTCAATAAATTGTTTACTATTTCAAAGAAATTGGAAATATATAAAATATTTCCCTTGGTCATTTATTTCAATCTCTTACTCCTTTCTACGTCCGACTCAATGGCTAAATGGTTATCGTGCTGGCCTTTGGTCATACGGGTCTCGGATTCGATTGATAACTTCGTTTGCATGGGGACTGGGTGTATGTGTCGTCTTCATCATTATTCCATCCTCATCACGACGGGAAGGTCGCCTACAGCTGTCAAAACAAAAGACCTGCATCTGGCGAGGCGAACTTGTCCTCGGACACTCCCGGCACTAACAGCCATATGCCATTTCAATTGTTTTTACTCCTTTCTACTATTTTGACGCGATTTATAGAGACGCTCGGTGCAAGTTATTGGGCAGATTACAACGTGGTTAAAATGCATGTGTGAGATACGTCTGAAACCTACGGTACTATGACCATGTAACTCCTTCATATAACCACCCACCTTGGCCTCGACTAGAAATCCGTCGCACTGAGTCCCTATGCCATCTCCGTAATATCCTTCATTGTTCACAGCCATTTCATCTTACTTCATACTGCCTGCCGTGAGTGGAACCTCCTTTCCGAAAGTATCAGAGGGTTAAGCGCTATTCGCTTTTTCAAGGACGCGCTTTGGTGACATTTAATTCACCAATAATGATAATCTGTAAACTTGATGCTGTTACTCACATCCATTCTGTTGTAATCGTTTTGTTTTTCAAATGTAATTAAATTTTATGTAATACCTCCTTCCTTGTCCGCCTCTGTGGTGTAGTGGTTAGCGTGATTAGCTGCCACCCCCGGAGGTCCGGGTTCGATTCCCGGCTCTGCCACGAACTTTGAAAAGTGGTACGAGGGCTGGAACGGGGTCCACTCAGCCTCGGGAGGTCAAATGAGTAGAGGTGGGTTCGATTCCCACCTCAGCCATCCTGGAAGTGGTTTTCCGTGGTTTCGCACTTCTCCTCCAGGCAAATGCCGGGATGGTACCTAACTTAAGGCCACGGCCGCTTCCTTCCCTCTTCCTTGTCTATCCCTTCCAATCTTCCCCATCCCCCGCAAGGCCCCTGTTCAGCATAGCAGGTGAGGCCGCCTGGGCGAGGTACTGGTCATTCTCCCTAGTTGTATCCCCCGACCAAGAGTCTAAAGCTCCAGGACACTGCCCTTGAGGCGGTAGAGGTGGGATCCCTCGCTGAGTCCGAGGGAAAAACCGAACCTGGAGGGTAAACAGATGATGATGATGATGACCTCCTTCCTTTACATGTATGATATTAGTTTCAAGAATTTTCCTTTTATTATATCGATGTTTATTTCATCTTAATTTAATCTCATCATTAATCATTCTTGTATTATTATATAATTTATATTTAATCTAATTAGTGTAAAGTATTCTATTACAAAGAAATATACGTATATTTCAGTGCCTGGTTAGATGGAAGAGAAGACGTGAAGGTGTTAACCTTGCCAGGTAAAATAAAATATTACTAAACGAACTCCTCGTAATATAAATTATTATTTGCCTCAGTTTGACCTCTTAAATTCAGACTTTATTTTCATATTGTGATATTTCCTACTTTTAAAAGGTCCATTCAAGCTCAATCGTTTACTTGTGTCATTCCACGCCATCTTTCCACTGACAACTCGAATCATACAACTTAGTCGAGCATCACTTCCCCTTACTCCAAAGTCTTCCCAGTTTGCAACATTTTCGTAACACTATTCCTTTGTCGGAAATCACCCAGAATCCCTTTGATTTTTTCCAGTTCTCGTATCAAATAGTCCTGGTGAGGGTCCGATACACTGGAGCTAAAATGTAATTGTGGTTTGACTAGGGAATTTGCGCCCTCTCCTTTACATCCTTTCATAATTACAATAACGAAATAACATTTAATTACTGTTTGTTCATCTGCTGTCGATTTTAGCCTCCTGAGACTCGGGACACTCTCCTGAGTTGATTCCCATGAAAGTTAATTTCTTGGAGCAGATAAAGTACTACTGTTCCTTAAGAAGGAAATTATAGAAAATTCTCATCCTCTTAATTTGAATGTAACCATACAGACACTTAATGTACTTTTAAGTACGCTCTCGTTTGCCACAATGTACTGCCATTTCTATAACTGGCATGGCACACAGGAATATATTTAATTAATTTGTAACAGACAGTTCTAGTCATTATTTCAATCATTTAACCATCCCCCCCAGAAGACGAATGAACCCTACTGTTTCTAAAAATGACTTCGATTCAGTCGAAAAGTCAGACCCTGGGGAAATTGAATGTTTCCATTCTTGTATTTTGTTTACCCTTGTAATTACCTTCGTTTTCTTGAGGTCAAAGGATAGCTGAGATGTGTAACTCCCTTTCCTTCAAAAAAGTCATACCGAGCTCGATAGCTGCAGTCGCTTAAGTGCGGCCAGTATCCAGTATTCGGGATATAGTGGATTCGAACCCCACTATCAGCAGCCCTGAAGATGGTTTTCCGTGGTTTCCCATTTACACACCAGGCAAATGCTGGGGCTGTACCTTAATTAAGGCCACGGTCGCTTCCTTCCCACTCCTAGCCCTTTCCTCTCCCATCATCGCCGTAAGACCTATCTGTGTCGGTGCGACGTAAAGCAACTAGCAAAAAAAGGTCATAGAGTTATCCGTACTTTAAGACTCGCAGTGGTAGCAATACTACATACGTTTTTCTTCTTTTCAATGCAAAAGAACATGTAACAGAAGTTGGTTGCAAGTGATTCGGACAGCGAGCCAATAGTAATAGAGAGTGATAATGCATGTAATAATGATTATTAGAATGAGGATACCAGACATCAAAGCAGTAGTAAAAGTGAAAAGAAAATGGAAGGAACCTGATATGGATGGCAAGGATAACAACCTATACACACTTTCGTTGAGTCAGTTGTGTATTATGTCTGAAATATTTCTTCATAAATACCAATGTATTCTGATGTCAGATATTTCTTGTATTTTTAGTCTTTAATGGACATATGGTTTCATTCTATGTGTATTAAACAAAATACGTGCATCTCTATGTGTAATTCTGATTCATGAATACATATTTTGAACATGAGGAGAATGGGTTTACAGAAAAGCAGTCGTATTGGTGGGAAAGTAAACTTAAATGAACACATGTCATTGAACGATGTAAAATCTAGTAACTCAAACGCGTTTGTACCTCATTAACTCTATATTATCACGAGACAGAGAAGTGACAATCAAACCACACCAAGTTAAATAAGTTTTCCAATAACTGAAATTCAGAAATTTACTCAACGTTTGATTTTTGTGAGGATTCGAATTTTCATACTCAGTGTTCGTTTAAAAGGACGTCTGGCTTCAGGATCCATTCCCAGAAGTACCAAAATTCTAGAGAAATTGTAAAGGGGAGCACTCAGTCTCAAGTGATGAAAATGAGTAAAGAAGTAGTTTATTGCTAGTCCTCATATTTTGGGCTAAATGCCTAGTTTGCCCATTGAAAAATATCTTAAGGTTTTAGAGCCTAAAAGTTCATTCATCTTCTGTGCGTTCTTTTTGTAGGTTTGTTCTAAGACCTTATTTTATTTTAGTAAAATGAACAAAGAAATTCCTTGGAAATATCTATTAAAATTTAAGATCTTCTGTTTTAAAATATATTTATTTCACTTGTTTTCACTTATGTCACGTACACCACATCCTTATCAGATTTACTACACTGATTAGAAATATCATATACCCCAAACCTATTTCTTCATTCCGTCACTTGCACTACACTGATACTCAGCTCTTCAGTTAGTGTAAATGTGAAAATCATTAGTAAAATAATTCATATTTCGTGTAATGTTAACTTTAACATATCACGTGAAATGCCTAGCAGACCCAGGAATTGAACGAGGAACCTTCAAGGTAGAAGTCCTTTTATGTATACTCCAAGCATAAAAGTAAATGAAGAGAGAAACGTAAATAAATAAATAAATAAATAAATAAATAAATAAATAAATAAATAAATAAATAAATAAATAAATGAATCGTTTTCCTCGCACAGCAGCAGGCTATGCTTAAATAGAAAGCTAAAATAAATAAATAAATAAATAAATAAATAAATAAATAAATAAATAAATAAATAAATAAATAAATAAATAAATAAATAAATAAATAAATAAATAAATAAATAAATAAATAAATAAATAAATAAAAAGTTAGTACCAATGTTGTCAACGATGTCCATGTCAAGCACGTCCATGAATATTGTCAGTGTGTATCGTAGTTCACAACAGACAGTAACGAAGGCACACACTGTACACTAACTTGTTACTGCCATTATAAATCATTTATGAAACATTCATTTTAACTCCCCTGCAATTTCTTAGCGCCAAACGTCCCTCCCATGTTCATTAACGCACTCTTTAATATACATGTATGCTGTTTCACTCGGGTACTTTTACATTACTGTACTCATCTTTGTTGTTTTAATTTCACTCCATTTCATCCCTTAACTTATATATTTGATATTAAGGTGCAGTATCGCTCCTGCCCGAGCCGTAAATTACGATGCGGACGCTGCAGCAGGTGTGTTTGTGGTATGTTATTATCGCTGTTTGAATTCGTGAAGACATGAATAGATAATGATTAAGCAACACATTAAAAATTACTTAAGCCAGGAGTGACGATAGCGGGTAGAAAGAAAAAAATACATTTTCTCCGTACATTCGTTTTTTGTCGCAGTCGTAAGAGAGTTGGTGCTATACACGACGTGAAGATAATACCCATCAATTCTGAACGTCTTGTTTGTTTCTCTCTCTCTCCCCATCTCACCCTCTCTGATATTCGCTTTGCATCGAATAAAAGGATTTTTTAAAATTTGTTTTACTCGTACCAGCACAAATAGATCCTATGGCGATGATGGGATAGGAAAGGGCAACGAATGGGAAGGAAGCGACCATTTCATTAATTAAGATACAGATACAGCATTTTCCTGGTGTAAAATGACAAAACACGGAAAACCATGCTCAGGTTTCCGGACTTAAAAAGTACTGACATCAATGAAATATTTAGGGGAAGAATGATTATTTGATTTTAAATATTTGCACATTATACTTTAGCAATTTAAAAATATATGACCTCATAAATCATGATGGAAAAATGCAACAGTAATGATTCTAGAACACATTGTTTATACAGGTATTGTAAACATTTTGAAATACGTAAATCTCCGCTCGTGTCCACATCCCGAGGTTGTGCACCTCTTCTGTGGTCCATCCCCATCGGAGGTGAGTTGCACGTACCATTTAAATCCTATACCAGACCTCCTACAATTCTTAAATCTCTGGCAGTATTGGGATTCGATCGTAGACCCCCAAAGTTGGCAGTTAATAAGTTCAACCGTTATGCTCTGGAGGTGCACAGTTTGAAATAACAACCATTACAGTAATGGCGACATGGAATTAGAAGTGGGCGGGAGGAAAATTAAATAAATAAATAAATAAATAAATAAATAAATAAATAAATAAATAAATAAATAAATAAATACAGACAACAAAAAGTACGCCGGTTTGTTAATAATTAAAGAAATTAAAGGAACGAATTAGCTCTTAAAAGACAACAGGCCTTGACAAGTTTTTTTTAAAAAATAATTGCAAGTTTAATAATAACGTTATTGTTTTATGTCCCATTAACTACTTTTGACGGTTTTGGGAGACGACAAGGTATCAGAATTTTGTCCCGTAGGAGTTCTTTTACATTCCAGTAAATTTACTGGCACGAAGCTGACGTATTTGACCATCCTCAAATACCACCGGACTGAGCTATGATCGAACCTGCCAAGTGGGATTAGAAGATCATCGCCTCCGCCATCTAAGCCATTCAGCCCGGCAATTCCTAGTTTCATACGGATGAAGTGGAATAAAAATATTATGTTTTCTCCACAAAATGAGGGGCAGGTTCCGTCCCCCACAATCGCCGCCAATGACCATATTAACAATACGCTCTAAAATCAGAACCCGAATCCGTTGGTGAATTGCTAGCATAGTGGCTTTCGATTCATAGGTTTCGTGTTCGATTCCCTGCATTGCCGGGCATGTAAGCCGCGTTTGGTTAATTCCTCTAGCTCAGGGTTGGATGTTTGTAATGGTCTTCATTTACATGCAACACAATGCACTACTAACCACCACAGGGACACGCAATTGTGGATACATTCCCTCCAAAAACGGTTGATGTCAAGAAGGGCATCCGACCGTAAAACTGTGCATAATCCGCATTAGTGCTGGCCGCAAGTAATTGGAAAAAAGGCAAGAGAAAAGAGGAATTAGCAGTCTGAAGCAGAAACATTGCGGACTATAGGGAGAAGCTCTCCTCCACTGCAGAACGCAGGGAGGTAACTGTGGCGATGATAAGGGGGTAATAAGCCAAGAAGTACGCGTCCAACGCATTATTTCTTCTTCTTCTTCTTCTTCTTATTATTATTATTTCTCCGTTAGGGTCTTTTAGGGACCACGTGACAATTTCTTCATCCTTTGTTGTTCCTTCTTCCTCAAATACTCTTTCATCTGCTCACTATGTCTCCTTTTCCTCGGACAATTTTGAGCCTTTTTTCTTTCCCTCCCAACCCTGGAATCCTTCCATTAACACTTGTTAACATGTTAATTGTTAACATTATTATTGTTATTATTATTATTATTATTATTATTATTATTATTATTATTATTATTATTATTATTATTATTAGTAGTAGTAGTAGTAGTATACATTATTTTCATACTGACATTTAACCCAATTTATTGGTATCGGTTTTTGTATGGATTCGGTCCAATTTTTACGACCGGATGCCCTTCCTCATCACAATCCTATGTGCAGGGATATATTCACTACTACATATTTCTGTTGTGGTTCGTAGAGTGAGGTCCGGCTTCATGGCTAAATATTAAGCGTGCTGGCCTTTGGTCCAAAGAGTCCCAGGTTGGCTGTCGGACGCACCGGGGATTTTAACACTCATTGGTTAATTACGATGGCTGGGGAGCTCTCTCTCTCTCTCTCTCTCTCTCTGTGTGTGTGTGTGTGCGTGTGTATGTCGTCTTAAGCATCATAACCATCCTCACAGACGAGCAGGTCGCCTATAAGGCGTTAACTCGAAGGACCTGTACAAGGACTCTCCGGAGGCCAAATACCCTTAATTGAATTGCTAAATGGTTAGCATGCTGGCCTTTGGTAAGAGGGGTCCCGGGTTCGATTCCCGGCCGCGTCGGACTTTTAAATTTAATTGGTTGATTCCTTTGGCTCGGGGACTGGGTATTGTGCCTTCTCCTTCATTAGAATTATTTGTAGGTAGGGTTTCATCTACATAGACGGGCAGGTCACCTATGGAGCATCAACTCGAAATATTTGCACCAGGCAAATCCTCAGGTCACACGCCTTTATTTTTAGTAGAGAGGAATGTTGTCTGTATATGAAAACAAACTCATTAAGGGCCTGAGGATTTAACCATACAAAGTTAAAATCCTCGGTTCATCCGGGTATTGATCCCAAGACCCTCTGAACAGAAGGCCAGTATGCTTACCATTAAACCAAGGAGCCGAACGGTCCAATAAGCTACTAATGTTTCTTAAATACAGTTTAGCAAAGCTGGAGCAGAATGTGCCTTGAGTTGCGTAGAAAGTGAAACAGATCTACTCATTGTTGACTACTACCTAACCTATCACCACGATATGACGTTTCTCGCCTGGTCCTAGGTAGACGTTGTTACACAAAGCGCACTCGTCAACAATCTGCCCGCAGACTGCAGTACAAAATGCTCTCGTACACTCCCATCGTTGATGTTTACGTTTAACTTTAGAAGGTTCTGAGTGTTAGCAAAAGCAGACAGTTGCGATGTTAGATGAGGCTTCGATGTGCAATTGGTATCTCAGCAGGTTACAACAACGGCAGTGAATTAGCTTTGTCATCGTCCTTATCACCTCCAGAATCACCTCCTCTGTAGCGAAGGTGTCGGCACAATTAGCTGCCGTTCTCGGCGGCCCAGGTACGAATCCCGGTACTGCTAGAAATTTGAATACCAGGAGGGTGGAATGTGGTTAAAATGGTACGTGCAGCTTACCTCCAGTGAGGGTGTACCTGAAAAGGGTTGTGCCACCTCGAAATGAGGACACGAATATATTTGTATTTACCTCCTTCCTTTTCTCCCATAAAAGCACTGTGATATAAAAGGTCAAATATATATTCCCCTCCCATTCAATCACAATCAATCACCTCTGATCTGCATTTATGGCAACCGCCCAGGTGAGAGATCCCTATCTATCGTTTACCTAGTATTTTCTTAAATAATTCCAAACAATTTGGAAATTTATATAACATCTTCTTTATTCGAATTCCTAATTCCTCTTCCTATAAACGAATACTTGTTTCCTCTTGAATTCCAACTTTATGCTCATAGTGTTTTCTTTTCTACTTAAAAAAGCACCCAAACTTATTCGACTAATAATGTAATTCCACGCCATATCTCCACTGACAACTCGGAACATACCACCTAGGCCTACAAGTTAGACGAGCAGTTAGTTTCCTTTTTCCCTAGTCTTCCCTCCCTAAACTTCGCAACATTTTCGTAATGCTACCCTTTTGTCGGAAAACACCCAGAACAAATCGAGCTGCTTTTAATTGGATTATTTCGAGTTCTCGAATCAATAAATCCTGGTGAAGGTCCCATACACTGGGACCTTACTCTAGTTGGGGTCTTACCATAAACGTGTACGCCCTCTCCTTTACATCCTTACTACAACCCCTAAATACTGGCATAATGATGTGCACAGTTCTGTACCCTTTACTTACAATCCCGTTCATGTGATTAGCGGGAAAAGGTGTATCTTCCCGCTTTTGTTTATTCAAAATCCAATAAAAAGTGGTTGTCCGGCCATCGTTGATCACTCAGGTAATCATGCCAGCCTCCCGCCACTTGGAACTTTTCTTGTATAATGCGAGAGCCCCTTGAACCTATCGATCTGAGAGAACCGCGCGACGAGAGGATTACATTCCGATTCTCTCCTCTTCTCTGCCTCTCTCTCCCAAGACATTCGCTTGTTTTAATTAAACCCAGCCGATTGTCTAATGACGCTCCCAGCCTCAACAATGGCGGTACGATTGCCATTGTTAAGCGTCGATCGGGCTTTTGTGAGAAGAACATGTACTTGAGCAAGCCAACCAATCTGTTCTATTAAAGAGATGGCTCTCTTGATGATTATCATCGTTAACGGAAGTTTGAACCAAAGTTCCTCGTTCCACGTATGGTGAACACATTTCCAAAATATTTCAAGTACCAATTTAGGAGAAGTGTAAATCATAAATGGCAAGTAGTTACAGAAAATTCTCTTAGTCCCGCTTCTCGATGCTGGTTCGAGGATTCGGTGAGATGAATTTATACGACATGTTTGTACAGCCAGATACACTTCCTGACTCCAACCTCAGCTGAGAAGCTAATTAGGAAGAAATGAATTACAGCAAATTAAATTGGGAAAGGAGATGGAAGGAATGCGCTGTGGCCTGTTATGACTAAGAACTCCCCGGCATTTTCCTGGAGGTGAAGATGGTAAACCACTAAGAAAACATTCTCCGAACAGCTGACGGTGGGATCCAAACCCACCATCTCCCGAATCCAAGCTCACAGCTACGTGACCCAAACCGTGCGGCCAACTCTCTCGCCTGACGTATTTCAACACCTTCAGTGAGCCTTAACAGTCTGATCTACTCTATCTGGCAGTAACAATAATATATCATCTTACAAATAAAATTCTAGGGGGTCCGTTGTCTGTAATGTCATATATTTCGCCAAATTCTGATATATTTATCCGTTTCAGGTCGATTCAACATCGTATCAGTACTTTTTAGCTTTCATGTCTGTTTGTTTTTTTGTTCCACCGTCGCAGGTAAACGGCTGAATAGATCTCGACCAAAATTTAGAATCTACTCATCTATGCACAGGTTTCAATACGCATATAATTTAAAAAATCACTGAATAGACTGGTAGTAGGAAGACAAGAAACGGGTTTTTTTTCAATTTTCTCTTACACTGTTGATTATATGTAAAATCTGTGGACGGTATGTGAAATGCCACTTTCATTTTAAATATATTTTCTTACTACTCTTCAAATGAGGGAGAAAATAATTATTTTCTTCGGCCTTCATGCTCTGCAGTCTGTGACGGAAACCCTCGCAGACGTACAGTTAATTTAAGGATCCATAAGACGAGAAAATTGGAAAATCCTATTTCTCTCGGCTTTAAAATTATCTCTACCTAATATATCTGAACACCGAGGAAACATGAGGTAGAACTTACCCTTTGGTGTCTGTCTGTCTTTTCCTAAAATTGGAAAACTGCCGGACTTATTTCAACCTAAGTATGCATTTGAAATCTACTTACTCAGAATTGTGTTAGCAGGTGCATATGATGTCATGGTAGTCACATGGAGTTAATATTTATAGGAAGATTATTTTCAAATATTTTAGTTAATATTAGGTCTATCAAAAGACTGCATACATCAAACGTTTGAGAATATGTTATTTCCGTTCATGTACGTATTTATCGTTGGACGGATAATAACCCAGATGATTACAAAAAAAGTTGGATTTTTAGTCCAAGTCCTGTGAGACATGTCCTGCCTGTCACTTCAAGGAGGGCAACGAGGAGAACGAAAGAGCCATTTTTACTCTTTACGATAGGGCAGGTATCAAGGGATGTATAATCAGTGTCAGAGCTCCACGTCAGTTGAAATATGCAACCTGAAAACAATGAAGAATTTCGCACAAATTCGGGCAGGAAATGCACCGTATAATAAGTTCTATCTCTACTTTGTTCAGCTTCAGGAAATTTCATATTACTGCCACGCGCTTTCGTATGAAAATATCATTTTAACATGTGAATGTTACTTCGCATAAATTCCTGAATGTAGCATATAATACACTGCAAATTCCCGTGCGAAAAATGGGAACAAACCAGTTCGACATAAGAGGCTTTACATGCAGCAATATATCTAAATAATAACAGGTAATGAAAGAGATCGCCTTGGAATATAATTATATTGAAAACAACATCAAAGCCCATAATATTAGTTAACGAGACTAATAAGCACGGGTTATTTCGTCTAATTACATCCTTCATTACGCGAAAACTAAACCAGAAGGATCCCTCCATGCTGGTTATTAAAACGTGATTATCTGTTTTCGAAATGTGATGAGAAATTCGTGTTCGGTGGCGGAGACATTAATCACGTTATTGATGACCAATTATCGAGGCTGTCGGAAGAGATGATCCTCTGTCACATTTCCCAACAACGCTGGATGTGGAAGTACTTCATCTTCAAGTAATTTCCACGTCCACTCTTAACCGGTTTATATCGATCCTCAATTTGTCTCTCTCTTCGTTTACTCCTTATTCATTCACTCAACTCATTATCATCCCATTACTAATACTGTTTACTCATTTATTCATGTCTGTAATTACTAAAGACCACTCCAGTACCCGTTGAGAGAAACCGATGTTCATTATTTGATGTTTAGAAAAGATAGCATTCACCATGACTTGGCAATTTCCCATTATATCAAGTTATTATTATTATTATTATTATTATTATTATTATTATTATTATTATTATTATTATTATTATTATTATTATTATTATTTCAGGACTAACACTTTCAGAGATCCCTAGTGATTTACTCCATCCATTACCTCGATATTTGTCATCTTTTCTATCCAAGAAACTTTAATTTTCCTACGGGAACGCCACATTTCAATGGCCTGAAAACACTTCACACAACTTTTGGTTATTGTCCATGTTTCTGAGGCTTACAACAGAACACTCCAAAACAGGATACTACTACATACGGGCAGACTCAGTTTATTGTTATACAGTAACTTCTTCGCATAAAGCGATCATATCTTGAACAATATGGCTTTTCATCTCTGTCACTAATTCTATCCTCAGTATTTTTTGGCCGAGTTAGGTAAACGAAATATTGGTCGAAAATTCCAAGTGCAGAGTCAGCAGCAATTATATAATAACTAGTATATAAGCCTATGAATACATAATTGGACATTCTAAATGGACTAGTAATTCACTAGTGTACAAAAGTTAAGCATAATCATTAAACGAGGCCATACCGCCTGATAGGAATGTCAGACGGATTGCTAAACAAACGGAAGCTGACTTACACACCATATGTCACACAACTTGCCCAAGAAAACAGTGTCAGAAGGGTTCTGATATCTAAGGTACACCCTTGACAACAACTAACAAAACTTGGCAATGTCTTCCACAACAATATATGTTGTTAATAGGGTGTATGGTTACCCCTAACGGCCACACATGCTTCGCAGGGACGTGGCAAGCTCTCTAATAGATGTTCCAAGAGCTCTTGTGGCAGTCGATCCCATTCCTCCGAAAGGGCAATGCGAAGGTCTTAGACGGTCCTGGGTGGAGCCTGACGGGATGCAATTCGCCTCCCCAATGAATCCCAGACATGTTCTATATTATTCAGATCTGCAGACTTCGCTGGCCAGTCCATGCGATGAGTGTCTTCCCCAGCCAGAAATTCATCCACCAGAGCAGCGGGGTGAGGTCGGGCATTCTCGTCCATTAAGAGGAAATCTGGACAAACCGCACCTCTGAAGAGTCAAACATGCGGTCTCAGTACCACATCCCTGCATCTCCTAGCGTTAGCAGTGTTCCTCGCACCACCCATGAATATGTGCAGGTCCGTACGGCCGTTCAACATGATGCTGCCCTACACCATGATGACGCCACCACCACCACCATACTGGTCCCGTTCCACGACGTTCCTGTGGTTGAATCGGCAAGACGGTTCTCTCCAGATTAATGTGCCACGGAAATCGTTCTGCAAACTGAAGCGGGATTCATCTGTGAAGAGCACATGCCTCCAATCATTCGTGGTCCAGTTTCGATGTTGACGCCTCCACAGTAAACGGGCCCGTCTCCGTGCTGGAGTGAGCAGGACGCACACCGCTGGACGTCGGGCAAACAGCCCTGCTGTTCTGAGCCTCCGGCACACAGTTTGCCGGGAAACGGCAACCCCTGAGACGGCTGCAAGCTCCGCCGACAATTGTCTTGCAGGTGCACTCCGATTCTCTCGGGCGGTTAAGGCCAGATATCGGTCCTGCTGTGGGGTGGTTACCCTTGGTCGACCTGGTACTGGCCTACGACTAACATCTCCTGTATCTCGAAATCGTCTCCAAAGCCTAGAAATGAAACTTTTTGGCACATTCAAGGATACGGCGACTTCGGTCTGTGTTTGACCTGCTTCAAGGTCGCCGAGTGTTCCAGGCATCGTCTATCAAGAGCGAAATGCCTTTACAGACAATTTGTTCTGCGCTCTTGAGGAACGAGAGCAGCTTAGCAAGCAAGTAGGGGAAGAAGACACAGATATGTCTTACGGCGACGATGATATAGGAGAGGCCTAGGAAGTGGAAGGAAGCGGCCGTGGCCTTAATTAAGGTACATCCCTGGCATTTGCCTGGTGTGAAAATGGAAAACCACGGAAAACCATCTTAAGGGCTGCCGACAGTGGGGCTCGAACCCACTATCTCCCGATTAGATACTGGCCGCACTTAAGCGACTGCAGCTATCGAGCTAAGTAGGGGAAGTGCATGACGTTGTACAAACTGAAGATCAGTGGTGGAAAGGTACAGCACATCTTTGTGGACAGGCTGAATTGCGACGCGATACGTGTGAACTCACGTGAGGCGACAGTAATGTGTTCCCGTCTTTATCCTTACACCATACGGCGTTCAAGCCTAGTCGATAAATGTTGCATTTACTATGGAAGAAAGTTCAGCACAGAGTAGGCCGTCGACGCCAATAAGTCTCAAACCTTCTTGGGAAGAAGGGTATTTGATACTTCAAATAAAACACACATACAAAATGTTTAATATGTAATAGAATATTGATTCACATTAAAAAGTTTAATCTGCTGCGCCGATGTTCCTTATGTCATGTCAACAAGTATGATAAATATGACAGCCGAGAAAGGATAGCGTTATCAGAAAAACTTTAAAATACCACACTTGAGATGTATGTACATTTCATATTATCCTACTCAACTCTATTTAAATTATAATGTTTCATAATTCCTCAGAGATGATTTATTTATGTACTGGTATGTATTTCATTGCTGTTGTTCAGATGGTAACATTTCCGAGCGGCAAGCACAGTACCTCCACGGTATGCAACCCGCCGCCAGCTGCTCTCTTGTCACGTGACTGACAGCCGTCCCGAGCGGACCAAATATCCCTGGAAAAACTACGTGATGACGCCTGGAGTATTCTACCCTACAAAACGGGGTCCAAATGGCCTCGTTGTGCCATTATGTTGTCACGTTCACCACGAGGCTACACTACGCACACTATAAAAGGGCAAACATGACTGAGGGAATATGGGGCGCAGGGACAGGCTGAGTTTACCTTGCGGTTACGCCGCTAGTCAAAGCAGGGAACACTATACAGAGCGAACACGTAAGGTTGGTAGTTGCATATGTCGTGCGATTTGCGGTCTATTTCCTGTTGCCTTGCTTACTCGTAACTTATGCTTAACTTTTGGACACTAGTGTATATCTAATGAAAAAAAGTTTTTTTTTTTTTTTTTTTTTGCTACGGGCTTTACGTCGCACCGACACAGATAGGTCTTATGGCGACGATGGGATAGGAAAGGCTTACGAGTTGGAAGGAAGCGGCCGTGGCCTTAATTACGGTACAGCCCCAGCATTTGCCTGGTGTGAAAATGGGAAACCACGGAAAACCACTGTCAGGGCTGCCGATAGTGGGATTCGAACCTACTATCTCCCGGATGCAAGCTCACAGCCGCGCGCCTCTACGCGCACGGCCAACTCGCCCGGTGAAAAACAAAGTTACACTTTCGAGGTTTTATACGGCATCCCAATAGAATCAACGCAAGTGTTATTGTTACAAGCCATATTGAGTGAAGTTGTAGTTCGGAGTTGTACTTTGACGTCTATAGATCTGTCTATTCTTGAGAAACCTACATAAAACTATCCAAAACGAATCGCCATCAACAGCGTCATATACCTTAACTCCATGTGAGCACTATAGAGAGGTTTTAAATTTAATTCAGGCTTTTATTTTTTGTTATTTGCTATTTGCTTTACGTCGCACCGACACAGATACGTCTTATGGCGCTGATGGGACAGAAAAGGCTTAGGAATGGGAAAGAAGCGACCGTGCCCTTAAATTAAGGTACAGCCCCAGCATTCGCCTGGTGTGAAAATGGGAAACCACGGAAATCAATCTTCAGGACTGCGACATTGGGGTTCGAACCCACTGTCTCCCGCATGCGAGCTCACAGTTGCGCTCTCCTAAACGCACGGCCAACTCGCCCGGTAATTCAGGCTTTTGGCACGCATTCTAGTGATTAGAAATTCTATAACACCACCTCCCGTAACCTGCCGGCCAACATTCTGATAGTAACAACACTCTCAACGAACGGGGTTCGAACCCGTTAAGCAGAGTGTTACACCATATAGACTTCATGCGCTAACGACCGCGGCTACCAGGTGAAATGCTGTATCTTGTGCTGAAATGTGAAATGTCGTATGGCTTTTAGTGCCGGGATATCCCAGGATGGGTTCGGCTCGCCAGGTGCAGGTCTTTCTATTTGATACCCGTAGGTGACCTGCGCGTCGTGATGAGGATGAAATGATGATGAAGACAACACGTACACCCAGCCCCCGTGCCATTGGAATTAAACAATTAAGGTTAAAATCCCCGACCCGGCCGGGAATCGAACCCGGGACCCTCTGAACCGAAGGCCAGTACGCTGACCGTTTAGCCAGCGAGTCGGACTATATTGTGCTCATTGATACAGATAAACCCCAGAATGAAAGTCGTTCATTTCACTGCAAGATATTACTTTTCCCCGAACATTTAAAGTATAATGGTCATCTTCGTTCTTGTACAAGTTTCAGTCTCTCAAATGTATCAGTGGAAGGCAACAGAAGCCAGCAAGTACGCAGTCCGACATTGTGGCGATCATACTACAACGACTTCACTGATAGAAACATATTTTCCTTTTTAAAAAGTATGGAAGTCGTGCTCATGAGAGGTTCAATGTATTTTTCTTGTAAAGAAGACAGATAAAATTAAACCGGTACCAATTTGAGCAGAAGAACCCTCAACAGCGCTGTAAATGAAAGTCAGAATTCTTCTTCTTTTTCTGTTTACCCTCCGGGGTCGATTTTTCCCTCGGACTCAACGAGGGATCCCACCTCTATTGCCTCAAATGCAGTGTCATGGAGGCTTCGGACTCTTGGTCGGGGGATACAACTGGGGAGGATGACCAGTACCTCTCCCAGGCAGCCTCACCTGCTATACTGAACAGGGGCTGTGCGGGGAGATGGGAAGATTGGAAGGGATAGACAAGGAAGAAGCAAAGAAGCAGCCGTGGCCTTATGTTAGGTACCATACCGGCATTTGCCTGGAGGAGAAGTGGGAAACCACGCAAAACCACTTCCAGGATGGCTGAGGTGGGAATCGAACCCACCTCTACTCCGTTGACCTCCTGAGGCTGAGTGAACCCCGTTCCAGCCCTCGTAGAACTTTTCAAATTTTGTCGCAGAGCCGGGAATCGAACCCGTGCGTGCGGGGGTGGCAGCTAATCACACTAACCACTACACCACACAGGCGGACACAGTCAGAATTAAGGATTATATATAAAGATCAATCTGTAACCGACAAGTACATTAATAATAATAATAATAATAATAATAATAATAATAATAATAATAATAATAATAATAATAATAATAATAATAACCCGCCTCTTTGGGGTAGTGGTTAGCATGATTAACTGCCAACCCTGAAGGGTCTGGTTCGATTCTTGGCTCTGCCATGAAATTTGAAAAGTGGTATGCGGGGTCCATTCAGCATCGGGAGGTCAACTGAGTACAGGGGGGTTCGAATTCCACCTCAGCCATGCTGAAAGTGATTTTCCGTGGTTTCCCACTTCTCCTCCAGACAAATGACGGGATGATACTTAACTTAAGGCCACGGCCGCTTCCTTCCTTCTCCCTTGTCTGTCTCTTCCAATATTTCCCATCGCCCACAAGGCCCCTGTTCAGCATAGGAGGTGAGACCACCCGGGCGAGGTGCTGGTCCTCCGCCCCAGTTTTATCCCCCGACCCAAAGTCTCGTGTTCCAGGACATACCCTTGAGGTGGTAGAGATGGGATCCCTCGCTGTGTCCGAGGGAAAAGCCAACCATGGAGGGCAACAGATTAAGTAAGAAGAAAGAAATAAAGTAATAATAATAATAATAATAATAATAATAAGAAGAAGAAGAAGAAGAAGAAGAAGAAGAAGAGGAAGAATAAGAAGAATAATTTTTCGTCCCAGTAACTATTTTTATGGTTTTCAGAGACCCAGATTTCCACAATTTTATCCCGCAGAAGTTTTTTCGTGTCAGTAAACCTATGGAAACGAGGCTGATTTATTTGAGCCTGTTCAAATACTACAGGACAGAGCCGGGATCGAACCCGCCAACTTGAGCTTACAAGGCCAGCTTTACCGTCAGCCTTGCCTGAAAGTAAGGAACGGGAAGACTAAAAATAAGGACGTCCCATTTTTATTTTTCGACCACTGATCCTCCTACGGGATTTAATACGTTAAAGGGGACAATCGAGTTGGATAAAGTCAAGTGTCAGGTCCAAACGATGCTCTCCGTTCAGATTCATGAAAAATGGATCGCGACACTAAATAAATTACTGCTATGGGTAGGGCCAGCGACAGCGCCAGTTCCAGGCTGTGAGACTGGGCGGCATGTCAATGTGGAACGACGGGAGAGAATATGAGGTAGGGTAGACAGAAATATGAATATAAAAGTATATTAAAAATTTCAAACATGGGGCTGAGAAACAGAGAAAAAGTTCTTTCAAGTCAATGAGAGTATATTAGAGGGGAAAAAAACATGAAGGAAGAACCATAGTACACAATCCGTAGTTTGATGGTGATGCCTGTTGTTTAAATGGGCCTAACATCTAGGTCATCGGCACAATCCGCAGTTTAACCAAAACCAAACCCTTCAGACCCGAAGGACCCTAGCCCAACAGGCAACTGCTGCTCAGCCCTAAAACCTGAGTGACGCGTGTTCAGTGTGTCGTATCGTTTTGGTCGTTCAATCAATCATTCACTACTGATCTGCATCTAGAGCAGTTGCCCAGGTGGTATATTCCTTATCTGTTGTTTTCCTAGCCTTTTATTAAATGATTTCAAAGAAATTGGAAATTTATTGAACATCTCCCTTGGTAAGTTATTCCAATCCCTAACTGCCCTTCCTATAAACGAATATTTGCCCCAGTTTGTCCTCTTGAATTCCCACTTTATCTTCATATTATGATCTTTACTACTTTTAAAGACACCACTCAAACTTATTCGTCTACTGATGTCATTCCACGCCATCTCTCCACTGACAGCTCGGAACATACCACTTATTCGAGCAGCTCGTCTCCTTTCTCCCAAGTCTTCCCAGCCCAAACTTTGCAACATTTTTGTAACGCTACTCTTTTGTCAGAAATCACCCAAAACAAATCTAGCTGCTATTCCTTGGATTTTTTCCAGTTCTTGAATCAAGTAATCTTGGTGAGGGTCCCGTACACTGGAAACATACTCTAGTTGGGGTCTTAGCAGAGACTCATATGCCGTCTTCTTTAAATCCTTTCTACAACCCCTAAATACCCTCATAACCATGTGCAGAGCTGTACCGTTTCTTTACAATCATATTTATGTGATTACCCCAATGAAGATCTTCCCTCTACTTACAGTGATCCCCAAAAGGAACGTTGACCCCATCAACGCAGTAATTAAAACTGAGAGGAATTTTCCTATTTGCGAAACTCACAATCTGACTTTTAACCCCGTTTATTCTTGGGTTCCCGGACTGGGACCGCTATGAGCTTTTATTCAGGAGATAGTGGGTTAGAACCCGAATGTCGGCAGCCCTGTAGATGGTTTTCCATGGTTTTCCATTTTCACACCAGACAAATGTCAGCCTCCGTAGCTTAACGATTAGCACTATTAGCTGCCGTCCACGGTGGCCCGGATTCGATTCCAGGTACTGCCAGGAATTTATGAATGTCAGAGTGGGAAGGAAGGATGGAGGAGTGTTTGGGAGGGTGTTTGGTCTTGTGCGTGTTCACGGTGTTTCGTCTTTATTTCCTCCGGCAGGAAAGTCAAAGAAGGCAGAAATGAGAGACAATTTTATTGTGAGACCTGTCCAGGGAACCCAGGACTGCACTCAAAAACATACCTCCGGAAGTTACCACTTTCACAAAATATTGCTGATAATTTTGTTAAAGTAATGGATAATAAAGAAATGTACAATTCTTATTTTTAATGTAAAAGGTCAGAATTCAGTATTTCTTTCCCCTGGTTGCCCTATGCAAGATGCAGGCAGAACATTAACTGGACCCCACAGAGTGAAGAAAGGAAGTTGTACCTGGTTAAATACTTGTTTTTTCACCTTGAGATGTTTATCCGGAATTACGAATATGTTGATAAAGTGAAATTGAACGAGTCAGTATATCGGCTGCTAAGACTCATGATACTGTCCTCCAGTAGATTATTTATGTCTATTTACAAAGGAAGAGCTCAACACTTCCCCAGTGTTCCTTGTAAGCAGTCTTATACGGAACATAAGAAAGAGGAAAAGATTTTTCGAGTATGAAAATAAATGTGTGCATTCAACAAAGCAAGAGTTGCAAAAAAGAATTATCCTGAATCTAAACGCAAATTATACGAAATGTGAAAGCGTGTGAGTGAAAAAAAAAGAAATAGTAGCAGTTGAGCGTAATTCTTCCCGTTGAAACGGTGGTGGACGAAAGTGGGAAAAGAAAGTTTTGTAGCGCCCTGCTCTGTGGTTTTGTATTCCACTCGAGTTCTTTAATCTCGTCCTCGTCTACCCTCACACTCAGCCCTTCAGCGCACGGTCATTCCACGGTCTTTCATCATTCCCTTCTCTTCCTAGCTCTCCTCACATTTTTTTAAAACCTCCATTCATATCAATTTAGCTATTTCTTTATTCCATTTGTACAGCACAACATCAGTTTTACCACTCGGTGACTACCCCCAGGCCACAGCTGTGAAATCACTCTGTAGCAGAGTTCAAATACACAGAACGCAATGAATGTTATCTGTCCGTTTCAATCGTTCTTTCTGTATCTAAAGTAATCAATAGTTAACCATTTTTATGATACATGAAAAGAGATTAGCTGAAAATCAATTTTTTCAAATATTCATTTATAAATAGATTGACAAACTCTGAAAGACTCAGACAAATGCACCATTAAAAAACATATTAATCAGCAACTTATTATCTTTAAATATATTTCTGTAAGTTTCGATTGTTTTTGAATATAACATTTTTCTTCAGTTTAGGCTAGTTATTTCTTGGTTCACAGAGTCATCCATCCTCAATCTAGGTTTCCACTGGTATTCGAATCTCAACCACCCGGGTGAAAAACCAGCAGATAAGCTTCACCTTCCCTGCTGTAAGTTGGGGTGGGGTTCTATTTGGAAATAGCGAAGACAATTTTGTATGGAAAGAAAACCGAGCCAGAGCCGTTAAGTGTGCGCAGCTAAAAATCTTCGATTAGACCGGGAGTCGAACTTGGGAATATTGCTAATCTGCCATTCGGTCAAGACGCTATACATGGAGGATCTGTATTAAAGTTCTTAATTCCAATACATTCACGCCAGGAGATTGAAAAATCCTTTAGCAGGTTCGCAATCCATATTTGCTAATTCGTCCAGGATAAGCAGCGTCTTGGAGAAACATGCCACTCCATAAAACACACACCAGCCTAATGAATCGAAAGGTCTGTTCTATTGCTATGATTTTTTGGTCTGCGTCTCTGAAGGACGTAATTGCCAGTGACGTATCGTGTTTAGATTAGAAACGGTTTTTTTATTATATTCCCTCATGTTCTATGTAATGCAGAGATAGATTTACCTTTTACTCCACTTCAGGAAAAAATGCGAATAGGTATTCCAATTAAGGTAGAGGATAACTAGCCGAAACAGTAAAGGTGCTCTAACCTCACTTTGAAGGACGTGAGTTTCGATTTTGCATCATGAAGTCCAAATGTTTAGAAACAAGTTTTCTTTCACTTCTGCAGAGGCAGATGACCCTATCATCCTGAAACAGTAATCAGTACTAGGTTCGGTCTTCGGGCAAATTCGGCTTTACTTTTTCTTAAAATTGTCATCAGGAACAACGGGACGAAATGAGGTTCAAGTAGGAATTTGGTTCATGATCATGATACTGGTTCTAATTATCATGAACACAGTGGACAATATATGTGGTCATTGTGACCTCTAAGATCAGTTATTTGACTCGAGCGAGCAGTCTCAGACTTGTCACCACTGTAGCAGGTCGAAGTACGTGGGTGGAATAGAAAGCAGATGACTCCCCCTCAAAACACAATAAGCTTGTATCATATGCATGCAACAAGGAGAAAAACCAAAATCCAATTTACTTTTACAGCTCCTGGCGATGGTGCGGTCTCCCACATACGCTACAGGCCTAGCTCCTACCCTGCAGTAGTTTCCGTATTCATGACCACCAAATCTAGCCCATTTTTACTGTCTACTCCATCATAAGAATTGTGGTTCTTCCGACATCTGGGTTCGGGATAAATTTTAAAATATGAGGTACGTTTATTACAAGATTCAACGTGAGGGAATTTTTTAAAACATTATTTAGAAAGTTCATCTCGCCTGTGGTGTCACTGTACCTTACGTGAAGTTCTCCGGTTCGATTACTGGCTTGTTTGAAGGTTGAATGAGTATTTACTTAACGTCATTTGTTCAGTTGAAATGGCCAAGAAAGTGGCTGTGCGGTAAGGGGCACGTAGTTGCCAGCTATCATTCGGAAGATTGTGGGTTCGATCTCCACTATCGGTTGTCCTGAAGATGGTTTTCCGTTGTTACCCACTTTTACGCGAGGCAAATTCTGAGGCTGAACCTCAATTAAAGCCACTGTTGATTCCTTCCTTCTCTTAGTCCTTTCCTCTTCCATCGTCGCCGTAAAAACAGTTTTAATATTTTTAAAATAATAATAATAATAATAATAATAATAATAATAATAATAATAATAATAATAATAATAATAATAATAATAATTATTATAATTATTATAATTATTATATAATTATTATTAATATTAATTATTATTATTATTATTATTATTATTATCATTATTATTATTATTATTATTATTATTATTATTAGTAGTAGTAGTAGTGGTGGTAGTAGTAGTAGTACATTAGTGTCCAAAAGTAAAGCATAAGATACGAGTAAGCAGGGCGACAGGAAATAGACCGCACGACATATATGCACCTACCAACCTTACGCGTTCGCCCTGAATAGGAAAGGAGTGTTCCCTGCTTTGACTAGCGGCGTAAACACAGCCAGTACCTGAGCCCCATATTCCCTCAGTTGTGTTTGCCCAGTTATAGTGTGTGGAGTGTAGCCTCGTGGTGAACGTGACAACATAATAGCACACCGACGCCATTTGGATCGCATTTTGCAGGGTAGAATACCCGCCCGCCTGGAAGCAGACCAGACACAGACCGAAGTCGCCGTATCTTTCAATGTGCCACGAAGTGTAATTTCCAGGCTTTGGAGACGATTTTGTGATACAGGAGATGTTAGTCGTAGGCCAGTACCAGGTCGACCAAGGGTAACCACCCCACAGCAGGACCGATATCTGGCCTTAACCGCCCGACAGAATCGGAGTGCATCTGCAAGACAATTGTCGGCGGAGCTTGCAGCCGTCTCAGGGGTTGCCGTTTCCCGGCAAACTGTGTACCGGAGACTCAGAACAGCAGGGCTGTTTGCCCGACGTCCAGCGGTGTGCGTTCCGCTCACTCCAGCACAGAGACGGGCCCGTTTACTGTGGAGCCATCAACATCGAAACTGGACCATGAGTGAATGGAGGCATGTACTATTCACAGATGAATCCCACTTCAGTTTGCAGAACGATTCCCGCCGAACATTAATCTGGAGAGAACCGGGTAGCTGACACAACCACAGGAACATCGTGGAAAAGGATCAGTATGGTGGTTGTGGCGTCATGGTGTGGGAAGCATCATGTTGAATGGCCGCATGGACCTGCACATCTTCATGGGTGGTCCGAGGAACACTGTTAACGCATGGAGATACAGGGATGAGGTACGGAGACCACATGTTCGACTCTTCAGAGGTGCGGTTGGTCCAGACCTTCTCTTAATTGTCGAGAATGCCCGACCGCACCGCGCTGCTTTGGTGGATGAATTTCTGGCTGGAGAAGACATTCATCCCATGGACTGCCCAGCGAGGTCTGCGGATCTGAATCATGTATAACATGCCTGGGATACACTGATGAGGCAAATTGCGTCCCTTCAGCCTCCATCAGCCAGACCTTCGCATTGCCCTTCCGGAGGAATGGGATCGACTGCCACAAGAGCGCTTGGAGCATCTGATAGAGGGCATGGCACGTCACTGCGAAACGTGTTTTACCGTTGGATGTAACCATATACCCCATTAACAGCATGTTTTGTAGTGGCAGACACTGCCAAGTTTTGTTAGTTGTCGCCAAACGGGTATCTTATCTATCAGAACCCTTCTGACACTGTTTTTTAGGACAAGTTGTGTGACATATGACGTATGAGTCAGCTTCCGATTGTTCAGCAATCCGTCTGACATTCCTATGAGGCGGTATGGCATCAGTTAGTGATTATGCTTAACTTTTTAACTCTAGTGTAGTAGTAGTATTCTTTCTTATTTATGCCCTTTCAAAGAGCACGTTTGAACTTGTTCGTTGGCCTGATTGTTTTCACCTTCTTATCCTCCCAATATCTCTTCGTGAAAGCACTGTATAGTATTTTGAGTTCTGTGGACCATTTCCTACCGCTTTTCTTTTTAGGTTTCTCCACGAATTTACGCTTGGCTACAATTGTACTAAAGGCTCCACGATCTCCCATGATGTCTTGGAGGTCCGCCTTAGTTTCTTGTAGCCAGTTTATTTTGACCTTCTATGAGTTGATCTCTTTAAATTATCTTTTGGTGAGTCTGTCGCTGTCTATTCTATGGATATAGTCATATAATTTCAGGCGACCCTTGCGTACAGCATCAGTGAACCCACCAGTTATTGAGTAGAGGTCCAATGTTCTCCCCTTAAGCCATATTCCATTTTCTCCCGTGAGACTACAAATTTTCCTGAGGGTATTCCGTTATTGCTTTTTATTTTCTCTATTTTTAGAGTGGCCTCCGAGCGATTTGGTTTCTGAGGCGTATTATTATTATTATTATTATTATTATTATTATTATTATTATTATTATTATTATTATTATTATTATTATTATTATTATTATTGTACCGGGCTGTACACCTCTACGACGCAAGTTCAAATCTTGTGCCAATTGAAACTTCTCTATAGGAGAAACCCCGAACAGTAACAACTGAATTAACTCTCCTGTTTATCAGAAGATATCTCTAGGTGATTTTGATTTGCTTTTGTTGATCAAGAAGTGTGGACATTCTCTAACAGATGTCTCTACTAAAAACTATGATTATGCACTCTGGTGCGAAGGAATGAACTTTCCTGGAGAAATTTTGTATTCATAAGTTTTGTCTTTACTAAATGTTGTTCTTTTATTTGAGGGTTGGCAATATCAAGCTTCCTGTCCGCCTGTTTTGAATTTAACCAATCCTAAATTTCTGTAATTAATTTTCCACCAATAAGGTGTTTCTTCATCGCCTTGTGTATAAGTTTTTGCTGTTAGCCAATAAAACTTTTGTGGGCGGGTCCTAATCATTCATGAAAGGTCTCGAATTTTTCGCGAGGGTATAAAAACTGCTGATTTTCTTGTCTCCGGGCCACTCGTATAACATCTAACTCATTGTGTGAATATGTAGCAGGGGGCGGGAAGCGCCTCTTTCTTCAGGCAGCAGCTCTTCAACAAGGTAATGGCTCTTTAACTTTATTTCTCGCTAGCTCAGCAGTTTAACTTGCGGGGAAGGTTCGAAATCTTTTATATGTAACCCTCCTCTTTAAAATGTAAATCCCTTTTCAGTCTATGTAAAATCTACAAATCTCTTTAACTGTAAAATGGGGATAGAGAGTGTTTTACCCTCTCGAGCTTCTCTTCATTTTGAATTTGAGGTGACTATGTTTTCGTACCCGTTTTTCTCTTCCTTCTTAATGTGTTAAATTTATCTTGTATACTAGCCACCTCCATAGATTAGGATTAGCCCCTGTGTAATCGGCCTAGCGCCACTTAGGTTTTAAAATATGTATTTAGGAGTGCAAGTTCACGCCTCCAGTCCTCTCTGTACTTTGGGCCAGTAACTTAACCTGTTTTTCTTTCTTCATGCGAAGGCCCTAATTGAAATATTTGTATTTTTCAGCCTCCAAGTCCATGAAATATTAGAGAAAATTCTTCGAGTAGAAGATAAAGATAACGAAAAGGCGTTGGATTCAACTCAGTTTGTCATTATACCTCCAGAAGGCGGTCGAGTCACAGACAAACAAAGTGGAGATGAAGGTTTGGGTGACATAAACCATCTTCCACGACGGATGCTCAGTGTAAGTGGTGGTGGTGTCCTTGAAGTGGAAAGCAGACTTCCAAAAACTAGGGGACCCTACAACCTATATTTTGATAACTTTTTTACCTCACTTCCACTACTGACCAAACTCTCTCAAAAATGGAAGTGGCGGTACCGGAACTCTTAGGGAAAATCGTTCTCAAGGTTGTCCTCTTATAATCAGCAAGGAACTGAGGAAGAAAACCAGAAGGTCACTCTCAGTTCAAGTTACTGATTATGTAGCTGTCATCAAGTGGCATGATAACAATGTTGTAACCATTGTATCCAACTGCCATGGAGTAAATCCAATCTCCAATGTTTGAGAGAATAGCTACAGTAAATGGGATGCGTATGAAAGTACTAGCTGATTTCCCATGTGCAATTGATAAATATAATACTTATATGGGTGGAGTAGATAGAGTGGACGAGAACGTCGATAACTTGAGAACAGCACTGCGGGCCAAAAAATGGTGGTTCCCTCTGTTTGCTTTTGGCTTAGATGCAGCTTGCCAAAATGCATGGCAGACTTACAGGGCATCAACACCAGGAAAGAGCTCAACCTACTGTGATTTCAGAAGGAACATAGTGCAAGTGTATTGCAGTCTTTATGGGACAAAACCTCAACAAGTTGTCAGTCGAGGATCAGTACCGAAACGAGTGCCACTAGAAGTTCCCCTATCAAATGATTCAGAAGAGCATGTGCAGATAAATGTTCACAGCGATGATGTGCATTGTGCCATGAAAGAAAGTTGCTCTACATATTCATTGCTGGTACGAATTCCACTCCAGCCATTGACTGAAAATGTGCTTCCGCTTCACATGGTGCTTTTCTGATTTTTAGCTTGAACTGTTCACTGGGCAGTGTTACAGAGTTGTAGAGAAATGATGTATGCACATTGCCCAACGTCACCTGTAGGTGACACCCCCTCCATTTGTCACCATGATGACTTACAAAATGTTTTGGCTTGAAAATAAGTTTTTCTAAGTTCAAATAAAGTGTTTTACAGAAAATCACTTGATTTTACTTTTTAACTTAACTTTGGGAATTGACGGGTTAATGATTTCCTGAATAACGTTGTGAACGACGCACGCGATTTGTATATCATTACAAAAACTTACATCGTGTGTGGGATGTATAGTCTAATATATTTCAGCCTGGTTGAGTGGCTCAGACTTTTTAGGCGCTAGATTTCTCACCCTAAGCCGGTAGATTTGATCCCAGTTCAGTCCGGAGGTTTTTGAATAGAAGCTCAAATACATCAGCCTCGTGTTGGTAGATTTACTGGAACGTAAAAGAACTCCTACGGGACTGAACTCCGGTACCTCGGCGTCTCTGAAAAACCATAAAATGTACATAGGGGGACGTAAAGCCAGTAGCATTATTATTAATTATTAATCCCTTTCAATGTCCGGTCTCTAAGGATAACTGCAATATGGGCCTCGCAATTATTAGAATTAGCAATTTATTCTGTGAGCTGTATTACAGGCAGGAAGATATTCTTTATACAATCTTGATTTTGACATTTTCGTATTTTGACCTTCCTACACTTACAGTATTTTCAAATTTTCAAATTTTAAGAGGGTACTTTTTTAGCTTTTTGTCTCAGTCTCAGTCGATAAAAATAAATAAATAAATAAATAAATAAATAAATAAATAAATAAATAAATAAATAAATAAATAAATAAATAAATAAATAAATAAATAAATAAATAAATAAATAAATAAATAAATAAATAAATAAATAAATAAATAAATAAATAAATAAATAAATAAATAAATAAATAAATAAATCAGTCAATCAATCACCTGTCCATCCCACACAACCTATTCAGCCGTATGTGTCCAAACAGAGTCAAGCGACCGGGGATCCCACTGAAATAGGATTAGTTGTACGTAATCAGTCGTTCGGCTAATACCTGTTGCTCTCCTAATAAGCAAATCTTGAGTTATTTTTTGATGACATTTTCAAATACGTATTATCATACACATTTTAAAACGTTTTTCTCCTTTTCATTAATTATCCATGTATGTAAAGGAATACTCGTGGTAGACTTCTTTAGTTTAATATAGAACTCACCCTATTGAAAAACTGAATGCTATTTTTTCGGGGCGTCGACCTATGTGAGGAACCTGCGTGTATTTTGTAAATGGCGGAAGTGTAAAGTGTTGAATGTGAGGAAAGGAACGTTAAGGACGACACAAACACCCAGTCCCCAGGCCAGGGATATTAATCATTCCCAATTAAAAACCCCAGACCCGGCCAGGAATCGAACCCGGGGCCGCCGGGTGACAGGCGGACGCATTGCCCCTACAACGCGAGGCAGGACAAACTGACCCTATACTCCCCTACGCTTTTAATACATTCTTCGTTTTCTGAGGCTAGCTAGTAAAATCACTATCCGTTTTGTAAAAACAACCGATTCACTTGGCGATAGAGTGATATTGACGGAGCAGTACTATATGTGTCAGAAGTATACTAATGCGGTTGCAGTGGACGAAGTTTGCAATGGACAAGCTGGTCGGCTGTTAGTGTGTTCCAGCGGACGACCAACCTTAGGATTTTTCGACTCAGTGACAGCGAATCGAACCGAGGCCCTTTCAGAACAATGAGACTCGCCTTACCGCTTTGAATAAGCAACAACTGAGCCGGAATAAATTAATATTCTCTGGGAATTCATCTCGTCGGGAACTTGACAAGACGGTGGTATGGCATTCACAAGCGATTTCGCCCCAACCATCAGCCATTACATAAAAGTCATCCCTGTGGATAACACCAAATAAATCTCGTACTCAGATGGCAATATTCTCACATCTCAATTGTTATGGAAGTTTAATATCCAAGTCTATCGGAAATTTTTCCAGTCGAGCGGAATTTAACGTTAGCAGATCACCGGAATGGGACGTTAAAACATCCATAACAATAAATCTTGTGAAAGGCAGCGAATGAGGAAGTAAGAGGGTGGGTGGACTGATCATAAGTCAGCATGACACAAGTAATGTGCATTTTATGCCCGGAGCTTCCTACGAATGGAACAGGCGGTGTATGGAATTCCAAACAAAAACTCTCTTCTACTGTGTTCCAAAAATTATTTCTGGATACATTCATTTAGAACATTCATCATAGTAATATACAAATATCCAGGCTTGGGCAGTTGAAGGTTCAATTCCGATTCAGTTCGATGGCATTTGAAGCTACTTAAGTATGCCAGATTATTGTCATACTTCAGAATCACCATGTAGACCTCTTTCTACTATAAATTATTTTCATATTCAGAAGAGATGATTTACACAGCACCCAAGGTTAACTTTTCTCATTCTCCTGATAACATTTCCTCGTGGGCCAAAATTCCGACACCTCGATTTATGTGAAAACCGTAAAAGTAGTTTCAGTGACATAAAAAATTATTTATTTACTTTTTGCGTCGTTATGCTCGACTGAGCAGCGTCGTTGAACTCATTAGGTGATGTTTTTGTTTTCACCTCTCAAAATATCTTCGTCGTCTCAGTGAGTTTTGTCCTGCGTTCTTCTGTCCTAGTGTTAGTGGTTGTGGTGTTGGTTTCGTCTGCAAATTGATGATTATCGATCTGTGTTCGGAATTTACACCTATTTAGTAAAATTTCTTCGGTAATGTTGATTTCCTGGAGGTCTGCTTCAATTTCACTAAGCCAGCTGTTCTTGGCTTTTATTGAAAGGGTTAGGTTAACAATTATTTTAGTCATTCTATCCTCCTTGATTCTGGTAAAATGCTTATAGAATTTTAATCGCCTTTTTCTGAAGGTGTGTGAGACTTTATCAGCATGGTGATATATTTCACCATACAGGTTCCATCACTACAAACTGGGCCAAGATTTTCTACATAATTTTCCTTTTATGCTTTCCTGCTTAATGATCTACCATCCCTGATCTAGGTTTCCGATGTGTGTGTAATGCTTCGGGCTTAATTACTGAATTATAATGCCTTAGTTTTGCTTTCCTAGATATTTATTAATAATATTATTATTTTATATCCCACTAACTACTTTTTGACTGTTTTTCGGAGGCGCGGATGTACCGAAATTTTGTCCCTCAGAAGTTTGTTTTACGTGCTTGTAAATCTACCGACACAAGGCTGACATTTGAACACCTTCAAATACGACTGGACTAAACCAGGAACGAACACGCCACGTTGGGGTCAGAAGGCCAGCGCCTCAACCGTCTGAGCCACTGAGCACGGCCTTAGATATTTATTCTCTGTTATATGAATTCTAGGTTATTATTATTAATATTATTATTCAATGTACAAATAACTTGTTGCTGTTACTTCTGCTCCACTAAAGGTGCGTGGGTGATCGCGGTCAACAAACCCATATACTTTGCTTACTACCTCGAAACGTTCCACAAAATGTATACAAATCATCTTCTTCATCTCTTCTCCTTCTTCTTTCCATGTTCTTGGGATTGGCACTTCTTATGAATGTAACCGAGCCTTACGATCGGATTCTCTTATTGATGACAATCCAGTATGGACGAATATATCCAAAATGTTGTGTTTCTGTAGCAGTTGGTAGTGTGGCGTGTTGTATGTAATAAAATAAATATATAATAAGGCAAACACAAGTACTCAGTTCCCGAGCTCGGGGAATTAACCGCGCATATAAAAAGCCCCTTTTTCGATCGGTAATAGAACTCGGATTCCTTTGAACCAAAGGCCGCTACGTTGACCATTCAGCTCATGAGCCAGACGAAACATGTATATAAATTAAATGTTGTCTGCTCACTTGAATTGTTTCCTTGTACGACGGTTTTTATCTCTGATTTGGTACACAAAATTCGAAAGATATTTTAATTAATTAATTAGTTTGTTTGTTTGTTTGTTTGTGTGTTATGACTTGAACAGAATTCATCGAAAATATTTTATTTCAGTTCAGGAATGGTCATGTTCTGTACTAGACAGTTTATTACTTCATTAGTTACCAATACAGAGACGTAGCAATTTAAGGATACTAAAATAAAATCTCTCACATTTCTCTGTACATGGAATAATCTGTGCCAAATATTATTTCTCTTATTTTGCATTAGGTGCATACATATTTTTGACGTACATGAAATAATAACGTAGATAATCGTGTTTACTACAATTTTTACAAACGTCCCACTCTCGCCCCAAATATCAGTGCCTTGGCGTACCCAGTGATTACTGCTAAGTATGAAGACCTGCAAATTACAAGGTGACGCATGGTCATCCCGACGAATATTCTCGCCTGTTATTCTTGCCTTTCTTAACTAGCTTCTTTATAGCACTGCCAGATAGCTCTCATGTAGGATCAATGGACTTCAAACCAGCCTTCAGGTCCAAGTGAACATCCCCGAACTGGCCGGGGATCGAACCCAGGGCTTCTCAGTAAAAGGCGGGGACGCTACGCCTGGACCATGGATCTGGTGATATAAAACAACAAAATGATATATTTAACGAGATGGAAGTAAAAATTGTAAAATCTGCGCCTAGAACTGATGGCATTGCCTTTAGTCATAAGTATCTCCTTATAGTAGCATGCCATGAGACTGCTACTGAGGATCCTCTGCAATAGTGATTGACTATCTAAACCGTGTTCTATGCCTCTCGTACCACTCACCTACTCAGTTGGTTTCATGACCTTGACTGAACCCCGCTTCGGCCTTCAGTCAAGGATTAAAATTATCTGACCAACTGGGAATCGAACGGGACACCTCCTGGTAATTACCCATTACGATTATTACTTGATATTTAAGGCCATTTCCTGCGCTCCGAGAACGGCTGGCAATTTTTGAACGTTGATGAGGTTTAATGTGTAATTAATGCCTGTAATTAGTATTCCTACCAAAAAGTTGACTCTCTGCCAAGAATTATTTAAATACATCTCTCTTTTACTACTTGTTAGCATTCATTACAATTAATAAGCTATTAATAATGCTAGCAGTTTGATAAATGATACATGGATAAGTAATAATTTCATATACCAGCAACTCCTTTTCATTGTGTTTCCTTGCCGTGATTAATCGCTTTCAGTTCTCATGATCAGATTAATTGTTCAAGCGCAGAATAAAATTGTAAGATGTCAGATATCAATTAAAATACCCAGGTTCAGAACATAAAGACTCTAAGTATCCCTTAACCATGGTGACCTATCAGCGCCAATGTGGCAGGATATTCAAATAGTCCTTTTCCTCAATTATCCCTCTGAGGGTTTCTTCGCACAAAGGATTAAATTGCGGACGTCAAGTATTTATAATATAGAATTGGCCTCACATATAAGCGCGTAGAATTCAACGAGGATGTTACGTATTCTTTGTGTGTATGAACATCTTATGTTATATCGCTTCAGGCAGTAAAATACAAACAATAAGGAATGGAGACCATGTTGCCTTTACCAACAGAAAACTAATGTTCTGTTTTCAAATATTGCGCTTGATGTAGCTGTACCATTATTCTGATCGTATGTCTACCCCTTACTCCTGTTTCTAATAATAATAATATTATTATTTGTTTTACGTCCCAATAACTACTTTTACGGTCTTCGGAGACGCCGAGGTGCCGGAATTTAGTCCCGCAGGAGTTCTTTTACGTGCCAGTAAATCTACCGACACGAGGCTGTCGTATTCGAGCACCTTCAAATACCACCGGACTGAGCCAGGACTCCTGTTTCTTGGCACAGGTTCGGGGACAAGGTGAGATGAATTTTGTATGGCATGTTTTTAGGCCAAATGCCCTTCCAGACGCCACCTTCAGTAGAGGAGTTAAGGAAGATGAATGGCGATTGACGAAATTGGGTAAGAAGGTGAAAGGAATAGGCTGTGACTTTTGCTGGTGTGTCCGGGAAGTGAAAATGGGCAACCACAGAAAAAAAATCATGAGGACAGCCTACGGTGGGGTTCAGACCCACTCGTTTCCCGAATTCAGAGCTTGGCCCCATAGCCATAGCGCACCACTCCGCTCGGAGTACCTTTATTCCGATTAACCCGTCAATACAGCTGGGTACAGATGATAATGATAATAATATTAATATCAATAATAATAATAATAATAATAATAATAATAATAATAATAATAATAATAATAATAATAATAATAATAATAATAATAATAATGGAAATTGCATACCATTTAACCAAGGGTGTATACAATTAGAGATCAATATCCTTGAACACAAATTCAGACACACCGCACGATCATTCGTCTGGAGCCCCTCTCTGCTGTGTAGTGCCTTGCAATGAACCAAACAAGTCCTTTTTAAGAAACTTGAGATCACAGAAAGGTTCGCTTAAAGTCGCGGACCCCGTCAAAGACAAAAGTGAATATAGAAGACGGCACAACCACGAGCTCAATTTCCACGTGGAGAAGATAACTGATGCGATGCGGAAGAGAAGGAATGATTTCTATGGTCACGTGGTATGAATGAGCCCTGCAAGGTCAATCAAGCGGATCTTCTCCTACTTGCAAGATAAGAAGAAAAAATTGGCCTGGATCAGTGAGGTAGAAGTAGATCTACACGAGGTGGGTATCACGCATGATGATATCCTGGAGTGTAACCCTCTTAAGAAGAAACTCCAAGACCACAAGCTTTTCCAAGAAAAGCCAAAGCTGAAAACATGGAAGACGTGGACAGAAGAATGAAAAGAATCAAAACCGGCAACGAGTGCGGGAGTACTGGACAAGTGTTCAAGCCCGGGGAAGGGGACAGTTGAAATGACGTGGTCCTTAGTTGGTCGAAACGACATGAATAAAATAATGCCTTTAGCATTCGTTTCCAGGGTCAAAAAGATGGAAAGGCTTCTCCAAAAACCGTAATAGTAGTTACTGGAACATAAAAACCAATCACATTATTATTAGAAAGATGGAAATAACATTCCAACTAGTCAAAAACTTCTGTAATAAACTCTAAGTATTCCTTGACACCAAGCTCAGTCACTACTGTTCAGACATTCGATTAGAGGCCCTGCAAGCAGCAGAATGGCTCGTGGTGAATATAACTGGTTTGGTAGAAAAGTTAGAAGCGAAGGAAAGGAAGTACCTGAGAAAAGTCTTGAAACCGGTCAACGAAAATGGTAAGTACAGAACAGTGAAGCCTCTTGTCCTGAGAAAAAACTGAACGACATGATCATAACCAACGTAAATAAAGTAGATTTCCAAAAAATGCTAAATTATTTCAGGCATTATTATTATAATAATAATAATAATTATTATTATTATTATTATTATTGTTATGTTCTGAACACGCTACTAAATATACTTATCCAGTACTTAACATTACTTTATTAGGAAAAATGCAATTGTCACAGCATTGCGTAACTATTCACTACAAAGAATGTTCCAATGAGAAGAACAGCTGTTCTCTCCAGAGAGTATACATCTCTGTGTTGTTACGCTGTTGTTACTAGCGCACTCACTGTATTATTTTTAAATACACTATAGTCTCCCCCACTTAGAAATGTGTTATACACTGAATTTTAAATAAACACTTTGAAGCTGTGAACTTATCAGATAAGGAATATAGACGAATTAAAAAAAAGGGAAAACCAGATAATCTATTGAATTTTGAAAAAGGTACTTCACTTCTCACAGAACAGTTGAGCTGAGTTGGTTCACAAAACAAAATCACGGAACCGCACAGGCAGTCGAGTATGTCTTGATGATCTACGGACACGTACATTTGTTGGAACATCGGTATTCTGTCGTAGTGTCTCTGTCGTATCTGGGGTTGATGGATTTTCTACTGGAACAGCTGGATCTTGGCGTGGTGATACTGTTAAATCAGGATTAACCGAGACATGGTATTCTGGAGCTCTAGGTACGTTGTATGACTGGGCTGGTTCAAATGTAACTGATTTAGGTTGAATGAGTGTCCCACGCATTTGGTCAATATGGCGTTTCAGTGTCCTTCCTGATTCGTCCAAAATAACTAGGTAGTGTCGCTGACCATACTTCTTTACAACCTTTCCAAATTTCCAAGTGTACTTGTTATTGCAAAAGAAGCGCACCTGGACTCTCTCCCCCACATGAAACGATCGTCCTGGTTTGGCTACCGATAATGAAGGTTGAGGTCGGGTAGGGAAGAAAGCATCAAGGCGAATTCTCATTTTTCGGTTCAGGTATAGCTCTGCTGGTGACTTTCCACATGCAAGGGGTGTAGCACGGTATCGAAACAGAATATTTTGTATTTTCTCGTATATTGGGACATTATCATCAGAGGCAGTACGGAGACGATTCTTCAATATTTGAACATGTCGTTCTGCTAAGCCGTTAGTGGCTGGGTGACCAGGTGCAATGAATTTTTGAAAAATTCCATTTGTTGAACAATAGGTGCGAAATTCATTGCTTTGAAAAATGGCTGCATTATCTGAGACAATGCTTGCTGGAAATCCATGAGAAGCAAATATACGGTTTAGCAACATGATTGTGGAGGTACTTGTTGGCGAATCTCGTAAAATTTGCACTTCTGCCCATTTCGATTTGGCGTCCACACAAATCAGAAAGTTGCAGTTCTCAAAAGGTCCTGCATAATCAATATGCACTCTTTCCCAGTTCTCTTTTGGTTCGTCCCATGGATGCACTGGTGATTTTGGTGGATTTGCTCTTGTCAATGCACATGTTTGACATCCTTTTACTAGGCGTTCAATGTCTCGATCAATTCCAGGCCAATAGACGTAGCGACGGGCCAGCTGTTTCATCTTCATGATGCCCAAATGAGTTTCGTGAAGTTCATTTAAAACCTGATCTCTTAGTCTGGAAGGGATAACAACTCTATCTTGTCTAAACAGCACACCATCATTCAGAGTATATTCTGAAACCATCCGTTCATTCTGTAAATCAAAAACAAGTTTACTCAGTTCATGATCTTTACGTGTTTCGTCCTGGATGGTGCGAAATGTGATTCGTTCGCTTGAAATTTGAAAAATTAGGTGCGTAAATAACTGGTTAACTTCATCCCCAATGGAGATATCTGTTGAAGAATGGACTTGCTGTAGGGAAGCCCGCGATAAACAGTCAACATTTTGGTTCTCTGCACCCTTCTTAAATTGAACTGTGTAATCGAATCCTGACAAGAACGAAGCATATCGTAGTAGACGAGCAGATGTCATCTGTGGTAGAGCTTTGTTTTGCTGAAAAATACGAGTTAGCGGTTCATTGTCTGTCACTAGTGTAAAGTGCCTGCCAAAAACATAGGCGTAAAAGTGGTTGACAGCAAACATTATTGCCAAAGCCTCCCTGTCTAGTTGGCTATAGTTCTGTTCTGATACAGTCAGTGATCGTGATGCATACGCAATCGGCCTTTCTTCTCCATCAATTAGATGGCTAAGGACAGCGGCAACACCTGTTGGACTTGCATCTGACGTCAGAACTATTGGTAATTTTGGATCATAGGGCGTTAAGACCCTATCGCTACACAACTCTGCTTTTAACTTGAGGAATGCGGTTTCACATTCCGAAGTCCATATGTAACGTTGGCCTTTGCGGAGCAGGAGCCGTAATGGATATGACATGGTGGAGAAATCTGGTATAAACCTGGAGTAGTAGGTGATTAGTCCCAAAAATCTGCGTAGTTCATCAACGCTTGTAGGATGAGGCATGTCATTAACAGCTCTAACTTTTTCTGGGGACTTACTAATGGTATTATGCTGGATAACATGGCCCAAATATTCAATTCTCTCTTCAAAGAAAGAACACTTAGCTCGGTTGATATGCAGATCAAAATCAGATAATCTCTTCAGACATAACCGTAAATTGTGTGTGCACTCCTCCAGAGTTGATCCATGTACGATTAAGTCGTCAAAATAGGCTTCTGTTTTTGGAAGTCCCCTGAGGATTTGTGAAATGATTCGGTTAAATTCGGATGGCGCTGTTTTAATTCCGAAACTTAGACGATTCATTCTATATGTTCCACGATGTGTAGATATAGTCTGGATTGTAGCACTTTCATCATCAACTACCAAGTGTAGAAATGCTTTGAACAAGTCCAGTTTACAAAAATATTTGGAATCACGTAGGCTGTTCAACACATTATCAATTCGCCTTATGGGGTAATTTGCAGCAACAAGTTTCTCATTTACACCACATTTGTAATCAACACATAATCTAACTCCTCCATCTGGCTTGGGAATGACGACCAACGGTGACCCCCAATCACTTGATGATACAGGAGATATGACACCAGCTGCTTCTAGTGAGTCCAGCTCCCTTTCAACTCGTTCACGAAGTGCATAGGGAACATCCCGTTCTCGTGTAAATACTGGTTTAGCTCCTTCACGTAACTGTAACTTTACTTCAAATTTTGGAACACGTCCAATTCTCTCTTCAAAAACATCAGGAAATTCATTAATTATGTCATCAACTGAAAAAATAGCGTTAACTGGATATGACATGTGTGGAGTTTCCTTGCTAGCATCTATTTCCTTTAATTCAATACCAAGTCTCCTAATCCACAATCTTCCAAGTAATGCCGAGTAGCCCTTAGGGACAATATATATATCATCTTGGATTTCCTTGTCTTTATATACAGCTGAGACTGTAACCTTTCCCATAGGTGTGATAATATTGCCTGAATATGAACGAAAGGCAATTACAGATCGTTGTAAGGGTAAACCTAGATCCAATTCATTAAATGCATCTTCAGGAAGCAAAGTAAAACATGCACCAGAGTCTACTTCAAAACACTGTGTCTTATTGTTTAATGATACGGTAACCATATATTTTTCAGAGTCGGGAGTAACTTCAAATAATTCTACATGTGACGGAGAGAAAGTAGGTTCTGCTTTACTCACACCGTATGAATGATCCTGGGCATCACATGGGATAACTGAAATTGACTTAGTTGAGCTGGAACTATCTGCTTTTGATTTTGAATTTCGCATTAGGCTGGTGATACACACCTTGGCGAGATGACCTTCTCTTCCACAAGAATCACATCTAATATCATACCTACTAACTCGGCATTCTGACACACGATGATTCGGCTTAGCACATCGGAAACAGAGGTTATCAATTCCTAATCTTCTGAAATCAGGTCTGATTCTTCTACTAGAGAGAGAACGTTGTCCATATCGGATACTTTGATTCGGTGAACGTGTGTTGCATGAATGGTCAGGGCTCAACGAATGGTTACTCTTGCTATAATTGGGGCTCGGTGAACGATAACGAAAACTGTGATCCCGTCGAGATCGGTGATCTGAGCCAGCAGAAACCTTATATGTATCGCTGTTGTCGAATTCAGATGCCGATGAAAAGGCTTGTCTGGTAAATTCCCTACTTTCTATTCTAGACGTTTCCAATAATATTGCCTTAGCTAGGATTTCATCAAAAGTGGTTATATTAGATTGAAGTAGCTGTTCGCGTAACCAATTGTCTCGTAAACCTCTTATGAACTGGGCTCTTAGAAATACATCCGAAATTGAAACTGTACGTTGACATTGGCATTTGACTGTGAATTCGCACTCAGCTAAATTACGTTGAAGAGTTGCGACAAAATCGGCGATAGACTGTCCCTCTTTCTGATAGACATTTAAAAAATAATGCTGAGAAATAATGGCACTTTTCTTGGGAACAAGCATTTGGCTGAACAGTTTAACCAGATCTGTAAATGACTGAGTTCTGATCGATTTTTCTGGGCCTAGAAATGCAGATAGACTATTGTAATGCACAGAACCTATAGAGACGCATAGTAGCTGTGCTTTCTTTTCATCATCTGTGATATTTTTCATTGCTACGTAATTCTCAAACCTCTCCATATAGCATGCAAATTTTTCCTTCCGAGAATCAAAATTTTCAAATGGTTGTATGCTTGAACAGTTACCTGAATGCGAGATTTCTCTTCCTGATTCTCTTTGGAATGTTGTTATAAACTGAGTAAGCAGGGTTTGTTGTTGTCGGTTGAAAGCATCTAATAGTTTAGCAAATTGTTCTGAATCCATTCTTCTGAGTGTAACCTAATTGTGTCAAAACAGCGGTAAATATTTTCGGTGGTCGATTGATAGTACTGTGCAGGATATTAGCAATACTTATTTATACTTTCACCTCGTCGCCAACTGTTATGTTCTGAACACGCTACTAAATATACTTATCCAGTACTTAACATTACTTTATTAGGAAAAATGCAATTGTCACAGCATTGCGTAACTATTCACTACAAAGAATGTTCCAATGAGAAGAACAGCTGTTCTCTCCAGAGAGTATACATCTCTGTGTTGTTACGCTGTTGTTACTAGCGCACTCACTGTATTATTTTTAAATACACTATAATTATTATTATTATTATTATTATTATTATTATTATTATTATTGTATCGCTTTTCCTACACCTATGCTGCCTCGGGTGAGATATGTGAAGCACAAGTGGATTTATCCATGTTTTACGACCGGATGCTCTTCCTGACGCCAACCCTATCTGGAGGAATGTAGGCTTGCTCACTGTTGCATGCTTCCGTGGTGGTGGGCAGTGTGGTGTGTTTCTGAATATGAAGAACATTGTGTTGGGACAAACAGAAACACCGAACTCCTGATCCAGAAGAATTCATCAGACGCGATTAAAATCCCCAACCCGGCCGAACCCTGGACCCTCTGAATCGAAGACCTCAACGTTGGCCATTCAGCCAAGTAAATCCAGTAACATTGTAAAGTACTTAATCCCAACATTTACACAATAGTAACATTCTCTATGTAATTATAGAGTCTAAATTCACTCATCCCAAGGAATAATAGATAAATCAAAACTTACAATTCTCAGCAGAAACATTTTTTTAAATGTACGAAATGACCGATTCATCAAATATTGCCAAACCACTCTCCGTTATGTGAAACAGCTGGTTAAATAATGGTTTTGGAGTGATTTTGTTCTTTATTTCTTTC